>NC_137888.1:8552472-8876540 GCF_963455335.1 Martes martes | reverse complement strand
GCCACACAGCTGCTGGTTTATCAAACGATCTTGTTGACAGAAGCAAAGCATAATATCTACTGAAACT
The DNA here is from genome assembly GCF_963455335.1 of Martes martes. Lineage (NCBI taxonomy): Eukaryota > Metazoa > Chordata > Mammalia > Carnivora > Mustelidae > Martes > Martes martes. Next base: position 8,876,473 of record NC_137888.1, on the reverse strand, counting down.
CAAGTGACTTCCATCATGACTAAGTACTTAAGCCAGTGGTATAGCACTAGCTTGATCACATGGTCCAGGATGTGGTCTGTCCCATAGACATGGTTGAGGTAGAATTCAAAAAGTATGACTGCAAGCAAGATGAAGCACTTATATCTTGCCAACCAGATAAAACATACAGAAACCACAAACTAAATATAGGAAGACTTTAAGTTGAAACAGCTTGAGCAATAGTTTGGTTGGTGACTTCATATGTTTCCAAAGAATAAGCTCAGAGAAAAATTACTCAGATACAAACTATTTCAACAACTCTCCTAGTTTATAAATTCTGACCAACTCCAGTTTAGATCTCAACTTCTAATTTCTTCCTTTGACTAAGAATATAAACAAAACCTTATAAAACTCAATAGTTCAAGACCCTAGGGGAGGCTATTAGATGAAATTCATTCAATCAGTGGCTCCCTTGCCTGGGAAGTTTCTGATAAATTTAAGATCTTTTTGTTGTTGTTGTTGTTGTTGTTGTTTTGTTTTTTTGTTTTAGTAACTGCAGATTTTTCTGATGGTTTCATATGGGCTCTTTGACAGCTCCTTGGGTAATAACCAGGAAAAAGTAAGTAAGACTTTTTATTCCCTTGAACTTGTTTTCCTCCACACTGCTTATTGCCAACAATTCTGGGATGGGGAGTATAAGAATGAAGAAGTGGTTTTCTCAGATTGCATATCCCATTACCTTTCCCATTCTCTAGCAAGACCTGGTATGCAACTCAAAACTGAAAAGCGCAAGTGCAGTAAGCCAGTCAGTAATGGAGGCATGATACATTCCCCAGTAGTGCTGGAGAAAAAAAAAAAACTATTGAAACTATAAGATTATAAATCACCACTGAAAACCTACATAAGTAGAAGATATGACAATAAATTACTATAATAGATTTTTTTTAAAACTATGACTTCAAAAAGTACCTCTCCAGGTCACTGTTCTTATCTCTCACTCTCTCTCGCATGTGATATTTCCTGCTTCCTGGGCAGGTGATGTGTGTGTGTGTGTGTGTGGTGGTGGTGGTGGTGGTGGTGGTGGTGGTGGTAGGAGGAGGACACAAGGGGAAAACACAGGGGAGAAGCATCAGAGGTAGCAAATTCACTGGAGGTGGTGTGAGGCAACATGGTGTGGGGTCTGAAACTGCCATCACTGTTCACATTTTTGATGCTGCTAGCATATTTCCCACCCCAATCCCATGTCCTAAGGACTACTGACCTTCATGCATATCCATTTCACACTAAAAGCCTTGAAGGACAGCTACTACTAGAAATACAACCAAGCCCTTGGCAAGGTTTGTCTTTAATGATAATTGTGAAGGACAGAGAAGCAAACAGCTTCTAAGAAAGTATTGGTTCTATATTCATAGAGAGATCAAAGAAAGAGGCAGACCACTCCAGATTGGCAGGTGGCAAGTTTAATAAGCAAGGGAACTTACTTACAAGGTTTGACTTGGGTGGCTGTTAAGATGTGTAGATCTCTGCACCTGCCCACCACTTAAAAGTTTTTACAGAGGCCTTCACTGGGTTCAGACACATGCACAGTCCAGATGGTCCCTACAACATTTTCCTCTCTCAAGGCTATGTCCTTGAAAATAGTTCCCACTAGGGGACGGTGGGACAGAGCATACCAGGACAGGTGAGGAATAAGGGGACCTCAACAGCCCAGGTCTGGCTAGAGCATCAACCAGTGGTCACACCATCCCAATTACCTTCTCCAACAAAAACCTGAGATTTCTCAAATCCTTAGCATTTATGCATTAACTTACATCTCCTCCAAGATAGAGAAGATGACCAAGCATGGGGAAACAATTCTGGTGTTCAGGAGGAAAATCAAAAGTTTCAAACAGAAGACACAAATGCAGGAGGCAGTTTGCAAGAACATACATCCTGCAGGATTCAAGTTGCTGATTTTGGAGAACAAAGTTCTTAATTCAGCTTATGATGTCTACCTAATGGTGTAGACACCCATTCACTACAAGGTGCAGAAAACCTAACAAGGAAGATTATAGAACTCTTCATGCTTTTTGACCAGTATGAACTGCAGGTTCAGAATAATGCTGTGGGCCCCAAAGGACTCCTGACCCAGGCTGTTGCCATTTTGGTCCAAAAAACATCATAGTTATAGCATTCCATTTGGGACAGTGTATCCTCATCCTCCAAATCAGGATCATCTATACTCAAGATCTTCAATGCAGGTACCCCAACAACAAAATTCAGATAGTTGATCTGAATTCCAAGGGCCACTTTAGGTGGGTGCTGTCAAGAACACCTTTTGGAATGTCTCAGCCTCTCAAGCAATTGTCCCTTACAAGAAGCTCCACACTGAGAGCACAATGCTCCCTACCCAGAGAACAGAGGCCACCAGTGGCCAGCTTTAGCTGGAACAAGAAGTCTTTGATTTCCCAGCAGGTGGGATCTCACCACAGAACTGGGGTGTGCTGCTACTCTAAGCCAGCTCCTCTGCCCCATCAAGATGCACAAGCTAACCTGGGAATAAAGATGACCATTCTTAAGTTCCCTAGATCTATCTCCAGCACCTAATTCCCCACAGACCAGAGCACCAAGGAGTTCTTCTGCCCAGGTCTCCATGCCAAGCAGGCTCATGTTTTCAGCACTAGTTGGAGATCAGGGTCTTTGGTACCAAGAAGATTCTAGGAATGAAACCCAGAAATAAAATGCAGGTCCCAGTTGTGCTGGCCATTGTGAAGGGTCTTTCAGGTTGCCTCACTTCCCCACATGCATAGTTAGAGTCTCCAGCCCTGCAACCAGCAATCAGGGGCCTCTGCCCACTGCTCTGGTCTTATCTGCCCCCGTGACCATCAGGCTATCACCAACCCAGGCACAGTGACCTTGGCAGTCAGAGTCAGCCTCCTTCTTGGAGTCTTCCAGGTCACCTTCTTCAAGCTCTTTGTGCTGCTGGCTCAGACTCTGTTCTAACTGCCCCAGGAGTTTGCCACCCAGCAGGAATTTGCCCCCATAACCAGCCTGGAGCACAACCAGAACCTTTTCCTACAGCATTTCTAACATCACTGCATATTCTTCTTCTAGGGTGCTGTGAAGCCCAGCCTACCCTCCTATGTATCAGCTTAAAGAGTCAAACAGAACAGATAAGCCAAGTCCTCCCAGGGACAGCCTCGGAGACTGGCATGCCTCTAAAAATAGTGACACCCATGAGGCACCTGGATGGCTCAGTCCATTGAGGGTCCTGCTCTTGGTTTTGGCTCAGGTCATGATCTCTGGGTCCTGGGATCAAAACCTGCACCAGGCTCAGTGGGGAGTCTGCTTGAGGTTCTTTCTCTCCCTCTCCCTCTACCCCCACCCCGCTGCTTACTTTCACTCTCTCCCAAATAAGTACATAAAAATCTTTCAAAAAAAAAGTTTAAAATAGTGACACCCTGTGTCTACACAAGAGCTATTCCCAGGAGACTCCCTTTCTTGATGCAGATTTCACTGCCCCTTCCAGGGATACGTGGCAGTGAATATTCCAAAGATACCTTTGGTCATGGCTCTTAAATCCATAAAATCTCTTTCAATATATCTGTTTCTATACTTAGCATACAGCCCCTTCCATTTAATGGCATTATCTTAAGGCTTCTAAAAATAAGAGGCTTGGGTGGGAGAACAACATCAACCGTCCCACAGAACAGGATGGAGTAGCATTTTTTGAGCACCTACTATGTGTTTTACCTTTGCTTTTGCCTTCAATTTGGGATCTTTTTTTAAAGATTTTATTTATTTATTTGACAGACAGAGATCACAAGTAGGCAGAGAAGCAGGCAGAGAGAGAGAGGGAAGCAGGGTCCCTGCTGAGCAGAGAGCCCGATGTGGGGCTCGATCCCAGGATCCTGGGATCGTGACCTGAGCCGAAGGCAGAGGATTTAACCCACTGAGCCACCCAGGCGCCCCTTCAATTTGGGATCTTAATAGAGCTCTTTAGATTTTTTAAAATTTTATTTTCTGATTGGAAAATAGGGAGCCACATTTGAGAAAATATCCTTTTAATGTGTGTGGTACTAGTTTGGGTTTCATAAAAGATGAGTTTACTAATTTCTGCTAATTGTATCATAACCCTTAAGGTACTCACTGAGAGATCAGTTTACAAGCGTCATAGATTTCTGGTATACCTTAACTTTATTTGATATGCATCTTCGGCTTGTGGATTTGGCCCTGTTTGAGGAAATCAGCGTGATTCTAGAATAAGGTATTTCACAAAAAGCTAAATGCAAGATACAATTCTTTCTTACCTAGAACAAGCATTGCAGGCATCCAAAGACTAGTAAACTGAGGCACGGTTAGGAAAGTTGTTGGGGAAACTCACTAACCAGGGAGGTGGATGTTAATGTTAATAGCTAACAGTTATCCAGTGCTTACTAGGTGTGCCTTTTGAGAGATGTTTATGCATTTTAGAGATATTCTTGTATAGTCCTCATAATACTTCTATGAGCTGGTATTATCCATTTCACAGCGGGGAGGAAACAGGCTTCAAATTTAATGGGACTGTAAAGAAATCAGTGAAACTGGATGCAACTAGTCTGTGTGCTGAAGCCTTATCATTCATCTTATCATTCATCTTATCATTCATCTCTATGGGGGATCAAGATGAACACACAAGCAAGGTGAAAACCCTGTGACCAGGTCAGACCAGGAAGAGTGAGAAGGCGCCATCTAGTGACAATCCTAGTGGTGAGAAGCAGTTGGATTTTTTTTTTCTTCTTTTCTTTTCTTCCTAAGTAAATTCTACGCCCAAGTTGATCAACATGGACAGGACTGGAGGAGATTGTGCTAAGTGAAATAAGTCAAGCAGAGAAAGTCAGTTATCATATGGTTTGGCTTATTTGTGGAGCATAAGGAATAACACAGAGGACATGGGGAGATGGAGAAGAGAAGGGAGTTGGAGGAAATTGGAGGGGGAGATGAACCATGAGAGACTGTGGACTCTGAGGAACTAGCTGAAGGTTTTGGCGGGGAGGGGAGTGGGAGGTTGGGTGAGCCTGGTGGTGGGTATTGTGAGGGCATGTATTGCATGGAGCACTGGGTGTGGTGCATAAACAATGAATTCTGGAACACTGAAAAGAAATTTTAAAAATAAATAAAAATTAAAAGAAAAAATTCTACACCCAACACAGGGCTTGAACTCACAACCCTGAGATCAAGAGCTGCATGATCTCCCGACTGAGCCAGCCAGGTGCCCTGAATTTTTTTTAGTAGTATTTAAGATATGTACAGAAGACAAACAATACAATATTGATGAACCACCACACAGTTTAAGACCTTTAAATTTGGAGGGGGGGCAAGATGGCAGAGGAGTAGGGACCCTTCTTCAGCTGACCCCTGAATTGAGCTGGATGTCTCCCAGACCACTCTGAACACCCACAAAATCAGCCTGAGATATAAGAAGAGTATCTGGATCTATACCAACAGAATATCTTAGGCAGTTGGTCTAGAGGTATGAAGTGGGGCACTGAGATTCTGCTGGCAGATAGGGAAAGATAAACAGAACGGGGGAGCCCCCAGGATCCTGTGCTGCCAGAACTCAAAAGCCTCCTGTGCTGGGGACTAGGCATAGACTCACAGACTGGTAATGGCAGGGAAAGGACTTTAGGGCAGCCCCCCAGACTGAAACCTGGAGCTGTAGGAGCACATGTGTGAACTGGGGGTCGCTAGTGGTTTTAGAAGTACAAAGGTCAGAGACATGCCTGGTCCTGGAAGCAAGGGCTGGAAGTGCTGCTGTGGGTCAAACAACCCAGGATGCTGTGTTTTTTAGCAGCACAAACAGAAACAGAGACATTGTGGCCTGGAGAGCTCACTGTAGAACAGACTGTGATCTCTCCATTCTGAGACAGAGGTTTGGATATGGTCACTTCTGCTCTGACTCTCAGAAGTGATGCAGAAAGCCGCCAGAGAACAAAGGCCCCCAAAACTGGTTTTCACTAAGCCCATCTCCCCCCACAGGGGACAGGGCAACTCTGCCCAAACAGGGTTGCCTGAGTAACAGCATGGCAGGCACCTCCCCCAGAAGACAGGTTGGAAGAATAAGATGCCAACAACCGTAAGGACCCTATAAAACAGGTGCATCTTGCTTGGATTATGGTCAATAATCTGGACTCTGTACATTCCCTCAACCACCACTCAACAGAATGACTAAGAGAAGGAACCCCCAACACAAGAAAAATTCAGACACTGTGACCTCTGCCACAGAACTAATGGATATGGATATAAGCAAGATGTCGGAAATAGACTTCAGGGTAACAGTTATGCGGACAATAGCTAGATTGGAGAAAACCACTAATGGCAACATAGATTCTCCAAGGGTGGAAGTGAAAGCTGATCTGGCATAACTTAAAAATGCTATCAGTGAGAGCCAATTTAATCTAGATACTCTGACAGCTAGGGTAAACAAGGCAAAAGAATGAATTAGTGATCTAGAAGACAAACTGATAGAAAAGAAGGAACAGGAGGAGGCCTGGAACAAACAGCTTAGAATCCACAAAACAGAATTAGAGAAATAAATGATGCCATGAAACATTGCAATGTCAGAATCATTGGGATCCCTGAGGGGGTGGAGAGAGAGAGAGAGAGGACTGGAAGATATATTTGAACAAATCCTAGCCGAGAACTTTCCTAATCTGGGGAATGAAACAAGCATTCATGTCCTAGAGGCAGAAAGAAGACCTCCCAAGATCAAAGAGAATAAACCAACACCCAGGCATATAGTAGTAAAACTTGTAAATCTTAAAACCAAGGAAACCATCTTAAGGGCAGGTCGGGGGAAGAGATTCCTTACAAACAGAGGGGGGAACATTGGAATAATGTCAGGCCTGTCCACAGAGACTTGGCAAGCCAAAAAGGGCTGGCAAGACATATTCAGGGAACTAAATGAGAAGAACATGCAGCCAAGAATTCTTTACCTGGCAAGGCTGTCATTCAGAATGGATGGAGAGGTAAGGAGCTTCCAGGACCAGCAGAACTTTAAAGAATATATGACCACTAAGCTAGCCATGCAAGAAATATTAAGGAGGGTCCTGTAAAGGGAGAAAGACCCCAAGAGTGATATAGAACAGAAATACAGAGATAATCTATAGAAACAAGGACTTCACAGGCAACATGATGATAATAAATTCATATCTTTCAATAATCACTCTCAATGTGAACAGACTAAATGCTCCCATAAATGAGCATAGGGTTGAAGATTGGATAAAACAACAGGACCCATCCATATGCTGTCTACAAGAGACTCATTTTGAACCTAAACATACATCCAGACTGAAACTGAAGGGATGGACAACCATCTTTCATGCAACAGACCACAAAAGAAAGCTGGGGTTGCAATTCTCATATAAGACAAATCAGATGTTAAGCTAAAGACTGTAGTCAGAGATACAGAAGGACATTATATCATTCTTAAAGGGTCTGCCCAATAGGAAGATCTAACTATTGTAAATATGCCCCCAACGTGGGAGCAGCCAAACACATAAGCCACTTGTTAACCAAAATAAAGAGACATATTGATAATAACACGTTAATTGTAGGAGACTTTAACACTCTATTCTCAGCAACAGACAGATTACCTAAGCAGAAAATCAACAAAGAAATAAGAGCTTTGAATGACACATTAGACCAGAAGGGTCTCATAGATATATACAGAACATTCCACTCTAAAACAACAGAATAGTCACTCTTCTCGAGCACACATGGAACTTCCTCCAGATTAGACCACATACTGGGTCACAAATCAGATCTCAACCAATACCAAAAGATTGAGATGATTCCCTGAATATTCTCAGACCACAATGCTTTGAAACTCAATTGAACTCAATGACAAGAAAAAGGTTGGAAGAAATTCAAACACTTGGAAGCTTAAGACCATCCTGCTCAAGAATGTTTGGGTCAACCAGGAAATCAAAGAGGAACTTAAACAATTCATGGAAACCAATGAGAATGAAAACACATCAGTCCAAAACCTATGGCATATGGCAAAGGCAATCCTAAAGGGGAAATACATAGCCATCCAAGCCTCACTCAGAAAAAAAGAAGAAGGAAAGAAAGAAAGAAAGACAGAAAGAAAGAAAGATCCCAAATATACAAATTATCTTTACACCTTAAAGAACTGAGAATCAACAACAAATTAAGCCTCACCCATGCACAAGAAGGGAAATAATTAAGATTAGAGCAGAGATCAATGAATTAGAAACCAGAAATAAAATAGAACACATCAACAAAACTAGAAGCTGGTTCTTTGAAAGAATTAATAAGATTGATAAACCACTGGGCAGACTTACCCAAAAGAAAAGAGAAAGAACCCAAATTAATAAAAATTACAAATGAAAGGGGAGAGATCACGACTAACACAAATGAAATAGTAACAATCATCAGAAATTATTATCAACAGTTATATACCAATAAATCAAGCAACCTAGAAGAAATGGATGCCTTTCTGGAAACCTATAAACTTCCAAGACTGAAACAGGAAGAAATTGACAACCTGATTAGACCAAATAACCAGTAACGAGATTGAAGTAGTGATCAACAGCCTCCCAAAAAACAAGAGTCCAGGACCTGATGGATTCTCTAGGGGACTCTACCAAACATTAAAAGAAGAAGTAATACCTATTCTCCTGATGCTGTTTCAAAAAGAAAGAAAGAAAGAGAGAAAGAAAGAAAGAAAGAAAGAAAGAAAGAAAGAAAGAAAGAAAGAAAGACAGACTTCCAGATTCATTCTATGAGGCCAGCATTACCTTGATCCCCAAACCAGGCTAAGTCACCATCAAAAAGGAGAATTTCAGACCAATATCCCTGATGAATAAGGATGCTAAGATTCTCAACAAGATCCTAGAAAACAAGATCCAACAGTACATTAAAAGTATTATCCACCACAACCATGTGGGATTTATCCCTAAAATGCAAGGGTGGTTCAACATTCACAAATCGATCAATGTGATAGAACACAGTCATAAGAGAAGAACCACATGGTCCTCTCAACTGATGCAGAAAAAGCAACTGACAAAATACAACATCCTTTCCTGATTAAAACTCCTCAGAGTATAGAGACAGAGGGCACATTCCTCAATTTCATAAAATCCATCTATGGAAAAACCCACAGCAAATATCATTCTCAATGGGGAAAAGCTGAGAGCCTTTCCCTTAAGGTCAGGAACATGACAAGGATGCCCACTCTCACCACTACTGTTCAACATAGTGCTAGAAGTCCTAGAAACAGCAATCAAACAACAAAAAGAAATAAAATATTCAAATTGGCAAAGAAGCCAAACTCTCTCTCTTCACAGATGACATGATACTTAATGTGGAAAACCCAAAAGACTTCACCCATATATTACTAGAACTCATAGAGCAATTCAGTAATGTGGCAGGATACAAAATCAACACACAGAAACCAGTTGTTTTCTTATACACTAATAATGAAAGTGTAGAAAGAGAAATCAGAGAATCATTTCCATTTACAATAGCACCAAAAAACATAAGATACCTTGGAATAAACCTAACTAAAGAGGTAAAGGATATATTCTCTAGCAAATACAGAACACTTATGAAAGAAATTGAAGAAGACACAAAAAGATAGAAAAACATTCCATGATCATGGATTGGAAGAATAAACATTGTTTAAATGTCTAAGCTCCCCAGAGCAATCTATACTTTCAATGTCATCCTGATCAAAATACCAGTGACATTTTTCAAAATGCTGTAACAAACAATTCTAAAATTTGTATGGAACCAGAAAAGACCACGAACCACCAAAAAAATGTTGAAAAAGAAAAACAAAGCTGGGGACATCACATTGCATGATTTCAAGCTATATTACAAAGCTGTGATCACCAAGACAGCATGGTACTGGCACAAAAACAGACACATAGACCAATGGAACAGAATCGAGAGCCCCGATATAGACCCTCAACTCTATGGTTAAATAATTTTCAACAAATCAAGAAAAAATATCTAATGGAAGAAAGACAGTCTCTTCAATAAATGGTGCTGGGAAAATTGGACAAATGTATACAGAAAAATGAAACTCGACCATTAACTTACACCATACACAAAGATAAACTCAAAATGGATAAAAGACCTCAACACGAGATAGGAATCCATCAAAATCCTAGAGTCTCCTCTAGAGGTTACATAGGCAGTAACCTCTTTTGACACTGGCCACAGCAACTTCTTTCAAGACACATCTCCCAAGGCAAGGGAAACAAAAGTAAAAATGAACTTTAGGGATTTCATTAAGATAAGAAGCCTCTGCACAGCAAAGGAAAAAGTCACAAAACAAAGAGGCAACCCATGAAATGGGAGAAGATATTTGCAAATGACACAACAAAGGGCTGATACCCAAGATCTGTAAAGAACTTCTCAAACTCAACACCTGAAAAATAATCAAGTCAAAAAATGGGCAGAAGACATAAACTAACACTTCCCAAAAGAAGACCTACAAATGGCTAACAGACACATGAAAAATGTTCACCATCACTAGCCATCAGGGAGATTCAAATCAAAACCACATTGAGATACCACCTTACATCAGTTAGAATGGCCAAAATTGACAAGACAGTAAACAACGAGTGTTGGAAAGGATGTGGAGAAAGGGGAACCCTCTTACACTATTGGTGGGAATGCAAGTTGGTGCAGCCATTTTGGAAAACGGTGTGGCAGTTCCTCAAAAAATTAAAAATAGAGCTACCTATGACCCTGGTAATTGCACTACTGGGTATTCACCCCAAAGATACAGACGTAGTGAACAGAAGGGCCATATGTACCCCAAGGTTCCTAGCAGCAATGTCAACAATAGCTAAATTGGAAGGAGTCAAGATGGCCTCTTAGATGCCCATTTAGATGTGGTTCATATATACAATGGAATACTACTGAGCCATCAGAAAGGAATACTCAGCTTTTGCATCAGCATGGATGGGACTGGAGGAGATATGCTAAGTGAAATAAGTCAAGCAGAGAAAGACAATTATGATATGGTTTCACTTGTTTGTGGAACATAAGGAATAGCATGGAGGACATTAAGAGAAGGAAGGGAAAAATGAAGGTGGGGGGTGGAAATTGGAGGGGAAGATGAACCATGAGAGACTATGGACTCCAGCAAACAAACCGAGGGTTTTAGATGGGAGGGAGTTGAGGGATGAGTTGGCCTGGTGATGGGTATTAAGAAGGGCACATATTTTTTTCATGTGTCTGATAGCCATTTGTATGTCCTCATTGGAGAAGTGTCTGTTCATGTCTTCTGCCCATTTTTTGACATGATTATCTGTTTTGAGTTTGAGTTCTTTATAGATCCTGGATATTAGCCTTTGTCTGTACTGTCATTTGCAAATATCTTCTCTCATTCCGTGAGTTGCCTCTTTGTTTTGTTGACTGTTTCCTTTGCTGTGCAGAAGCTTTTGATCTTGATGAAGTCCCAAAAGTTCATTTTCGCTTTTGTTTCCTTTGCCTTTGGAGATAAATCTTGAAAGAAGTTGCTGTGGCTGATATCGAAGAGGTTAATATCTATGTTCTCTAGGATTCTGATGGATTCCTGTCTCACGTTGAGATCTTTTATCCATTTCAAGTTTATCTTTGTGTATGGTGTAAGAGAATGGTCGAGTTTCATTCTTCTACATATAGCTGTCCAATTTTCCCAGCACCGTTTATTGAAGAGACTGTCTTTTTTCCACTGTATATTTTTTCCTGCTTTGTCGAAGATTATTTGACCATAGAGTTGAGGGTCCATATCTGGGCTCTCTACTCTGTTCCACTGGTCTGTGTGTCTGTTTTTATGTCAGTACCATGCTGTCTTGGTGATCACAGCTTTGTAGTAAAGCTTGAAATCAGGTAACGTGATGCCGCCAGTTTTATTTTTCTTTTTCAACATTTCCTTTGCAATTCAGGATCTCTTCTGATTCCATACAAATTTTAGGATTATTTGCTCCAGCTCTTTGAAAAATACCGGTGGGATTTTGATCGGAATGGCATTAAAAGTATAGATTGCTCTAGGCAGTATAGACATTTTAACAATGTTTATTCTTCTGATCCAAGAGCATGGAATGGTCTTCCATCTTTTTGTGTCTTCTTCAATTTCTTTCATGAGTGTTCTGTAGTTCTTCGAGTATGGATCCTTTACCTCTTTGGTTAGGTTTATTCCGAGGTATCTTATGGTCCTTGGTGCTATAGTAAATGGAATTGATTCTCTAATTTCCCTTTCTGTGTTTTCATTGTTAGTGTATAAGAAAGCAACCGATTTCTGTACATTGACTTTGTATCCTGCCACATTACTGAATTGCTGTATGAGTTCTAGTAGTTTGGGGTGGAGTCTTTTGGGTTTTCCATATAAAGTATCATGTCATTTGCGAAGAGAGAGAATTCATCATCACTAGCCATCAGAGAGATTCAAATTAAAACCACATTGAGATACCACCTTACACCAGTTAGAATGACCAAAATTAACAAGACAGTAAACAACGTGTGTTGGAGAGGCTGTGGAGAAAGGGGAACCCTCTTACACTGTTGGTGGGAATGCAAGTTGGTGCAGCCAATTTGGAGAACAGTGTGGAGATTCCTCAAGAAATTAAAAATAGAGCTTCCCTATGACCTTGCAATTGCCCTACTGGGTATTTACCACAAAGATACAGATGTAGTGAAAAGAAAGGCCATCTAGGCCCCAATGTTTATAGCAGCAATGGCCATGGTCACCAAACTGTGGAAAGAACCAAGATGCCCTTCAACGGACGAATGGATAAGGAAGATGTGGTCCATATACACTATGGAGTGTTATGCCTCCATCAGAAAGGACAAATACCCAACTTTTGTATCAGCATGGACGGGACTGGAAGAGATTATGCTGAGTGAAATAAGTCAAGCAGAGAGATTCAATTATCACATGGTTTCACTTATTTGTGGAGCATAACAAATAACATGGAGGACAAGGGGAGATGGAGAGGAGAAGGGAGTTGAGGAAATTGGAGGGGGAAATGAACCATGGGAGACTATGGACTCTGAAAAACAATCTGAGGGTTTTGAAGGGGCGGGGGGTGGGAGGGTGGGGAGCCAGGTGGTGGGTATTACAGAGGGCACGTATTACATGGAGCACTGGGTGTGGTACATAAACAATGAATTCTGTTACACTGAAAAGAAATTAAATTTTTTAAAAAACTACAGCCTAGATAAATGTTGATTTTAAAAGGAATATAAAACAAATAGAAAACATAAAATTTTGCCAAAAAAACACTAATAAATTTTAGTAATTCATAAAAAGTTTATTTTATTATTAAAGAAATAAAGCCCCCCCCCCAAAAAAAGAAGGGCACATATTGCACGGAGCATTGGGTGTTACAGGCAAACAATGAATCATAGAACACTACATCAAAAACGAATGATGTACTGTATGGTGACTAACAGAACATAATAAAAAATAAATAAATGGGAAAAAAGACCTTTAAATTTTTTCTTCACTTATTTTAAATAAATGTAGGCACACCAATAAAAAATCAAAACAAATGAAAGATACATAGTGTAAAGTCCAGGAACCCAGTCCTCCCCTGAAGCAAGTACTGTTACCAATTTCTTGTGTGCCCTTCCAGAGATCGTCTTTTTAAATAAATATTTCTTATACAAAGAGGTGCATACTACAGGCAGAATAATGCCTTCTCCCCATGAGGCCCACATCCTAATCCCCAGAACCTGTGAACAGATTACAGGACAAAAGGGATTTTGCAGGTATCATTCAGGTTAAAGATTTTGAGATGGGGAGATTACCCTAGATTATCCAGGTGGGCCCAATGTTATACTAATCCTTAAAGCTGAGAATTCTAGGTTGTGGACAGATGTGATTATGGAAGAATGGTCAGGCATGCAACATTGCTGGCTTTGAAGATGTAGGAAGCTGAGGGATGCAGGCAGCCCCTAGAAGCTGGAGAAGGCAAATAAAATAAAATAAAAACGGGGCACCTGGGTGGCTCAGTAGGTTAAAGCCTCTGCCTTTGGCTTGGGCGTAATCCCAGGGTCCTGGAATCAAGCCCCACATCGGGCTCTCTGCTCAGCAGGGAGCCTGCTTCCTCCTCTCTCTCTGCCTGCCTCTCTGCCTACTTGTGACCACTATCTGTCAAAGTAAATAAAATCTTTAAAAATAAAATAAAATAAAAACAAGTAGAGGTGCCTGGGTGACTCAGTCAGTTAAGCATCTGCTTTTGGCTCAGGTCATGATCTCTCCGTACTGGGATTGACCAGCCCTCAGTTGGGCTCCCTGCTCAGTAGGGAGACGGCTTCTACTTCCACCTCTGCTCCTCTCCCGCCACTTGCACCCTCTCCGCGCTCCCTCTCTCAAATAAATAAATAAATTCGAATAGCCAACTATTAATGAAAGTACACCATTAATTTTTGATGTAATGTTCACTGATTCACCAATTGCATATAACACCTAGTGCTTGTCACATCACATGCTCTCAATTGAATTTAAATAAATAAATCATATTTAAATAAATAAATCATTCTCCCCTAGACCCTCCAGAAGGGACTGCAGCGGCTAACACCTTAATTTTAACCCAGTCAAGACCTGTGTTACACTTCCCACCTATGAAAATGTAAGATAATAAATCTGTGTTGTATTAACCTGCTGAGTTTGTGGTAATTTGCTGCAGCAGCAACAAAAAAACCAATGTACACACTATATTGTACTATGCTTTTCTCATCTAGTCTTTTTTTTTTTTTTTTAAGAGAGAGCAAGAGCAAAAGAGGGAACACAAGCAGGGTGAGTGGGAGGAGAAGCAAGTTTCCCATGGAGCAGGGAGCCCTATGGGGGGCCCGATCCCAGGACCCTGGGATCATGACCTGAGCCTAAGGCAGATGCTTAACGGCTGAACCACCCAGGTGCCCCATGCCTTATTCTTTTTAATGGGTATATATCCATTCTGTTAAGGATGGTCATGAGGTTGTTTGAGTCACATATAAGTGAGTTCTAAATAAGTTTGTGATGTCATAATTCCTAATTTTTCTCATCTGATAGCACACGGATATGCTGCTGTTTATATAACACACGGAAGTGAATTGGAGGCAAGGAGGCCATTTACACTGTCTTGATAGAAAAGATGACAGTATTTTCTTTCTTTTTCCTTTTTAAAGATTTTATTTATTTATTTATTTGACAGAGAGAGAGAGCACAAGCAGGCAGAGTGGCAGGCAGAGGCAGAGAGAGAAGCAGGCTCCCTGTTGAGCAAGCAGCCGGATGCAGGGCTCAATCCCAAGACCCTGGGATCATGACCTGAGCCGAAGGCAGCGGCTTAACCGACTAAGCCACCCAGATGCCCAAATATTTTCTTTTTTTTTTTTTTTAAGATTTTATTTATTTATTTGACAGACAGATCACAAGCAGGCAGAGAGGCAGGCGGAGAGAGAAGGGAGGAAGCAGGCTCCCTGCTGAGCAGAGAGCACAATGCGGGGCTCCATCCCAGGACGCTGGGATCATGACCCGAGCCGAAGGCAGCGGCCTTAACCCACTGAGCCACCCAGGCGTCCCGCCCCAATATTTTCTTAATGTTACATCATTACAAGAATATAAAACACTTAGGAAGATATTAAATTTTGAATTTATATTACACTTCTCAAGTCTTTTCAATTTTTTAAGTGAGAAAGTTCTTTTTTTCGATTAATTTTTTATTTATTAAAAATAAATAGGGTTTATTTACTTATGTATTTAGTAAAAATAAACAGGCTATGTGCATGAAACAGTCGATTCTCATTACTCACAGTAGTTAGTGACGCTCTGTAGAGTCCCTGCAAACACTGCATTAGTATCTACTGGACTGCTATTTCTTTTTTTTTTTTTAAGATCTTATTTATTTATTTGACAGGGAGAGACAGTGAGAGAGGGAACACAAGCAGGGGGAGTGGGAGGGGGAGAAGCAGGCTCCCTGCTTGGCAGAACCCAATGCGGGGCTCAATCCCAGGATCCCAGGATCACGAACTGAGCCAAAGACAGACACTTAATGACTGAGCCACTCAGGTGCCCCGGACTGCTGTTTCTTAGGGTCAAGTTGCTGCCAGCCTCTGGTCCGAACATTTTCAACCAAAAGGCCATTTGTGTTATATGGATTCATCTGCCAACCTTGTAAAATGAGCCAGTTTCATTAACACTGAAAGCCTGCTCTTCCACACACACAACCCTTTTCTCTGGAGACACGTGAGCCAGCCAAGAAGGGGCATAACCATTCTCCTGACACCAGGTAACATGACTGTAAATTTCTTTGGTTTTCAGACTCCCAACAATGCTCTCCACTGCAACTTTTAATTGTTTTTTAAAGAAGAGTCATCTCATAAGTCCACACATTCAGCCCCGCTTCTGTCTTCTTCGCTCATCACACTCTACAGGTGTTAGTACTTTTCAGTTTAGCACTTTTCAGAGCAGTCTCCCGTACAGGTCTGCACATTTCTTATTCCTTTCTCTGCATGGACCGTACTGTTCATTCATTTGCAGAATATGCCACCCTAACACCAATTACTTTGAGCCGAAGGTGCTGGAAAACAGCAGGTGCAGGAGAGACACCGATCTCCCTCCTCTGCCTGAAGACAGCTCCTCCAAAGGACCTCGGGGTCGCCATCAATCTCCTCCTGGAAGTGTCTTCAGAAGGGAAGATGGACTCCCAGGAGTGTCTTCAGCAGGGAAGATGAACTCTCATCACAGGAGACAAGAGACTAGAAGTCGGCACCGCACCCAGACACACTCCGTCTCCAACTGCCAACCTCCCATCTAGTCTTCTGAGGGCCCTTTTAGCTTCCCTAAAAACCATTTACTATTGCCCATGAGACCTACATCCCCCCCCCTTCCCTGATGAAGCTGGCATTTAATCCTGAGTTCTGAGCCACGAGGGAGTTACTCGTAGTTCCCTGGATATCTCCCACCTATACCCAAGGTAGGTGTGTTAATGAGCTTCTGTTTGACTCAGCTGTAAAAAAGGATGCAATCTTGCCATTTGTGGCAATGTGATGGACCTACAGGGTATTGTGCTAAGTGAAATAAGTCCGACAGAGAAAGACACATACCATGCAATTTCACTTACACGTGGAATCTAAAAAACAAAAGAAAGGAAGAAACAAACAAGGACCGTCAGGGGAGAGAACACGCTGCCAGTTGCCAGAGGGGAGGGGGTGGAGGGTGAGCAAAATGGGCAAGCGGGAATGGGAGGTACAGGTTTCCAGTTTCAGAGTGAATAAGTCATGGGGATAAAAGGCACAGCACAGGGAATATAGTCCACGGCATTGTAATAGCGTCCTATGGTGACAGACGGCAGTGACACTAGCAGCGAGTACAACTCTAGACTTGTTGTACCTGAAACTCAGGGAACGTATGTGTCAACCAGTCTTCAGTAGAATCAAAGCAAAGCAAGTTACACAGCAATAAACAAACAAAACAATTTGCTCTTCTCTTGTTTATTACAGGAGTCTCACCTAAGAACCCAGAAGAGTAGAGGAACAATTGTTTCCTTTCCCACAAACTCTTGCCTGAAGGAAGCTTCTAACACGTGGATTTTCTCCATAAGGCACATCACAGCCTTCCCGGGCTTAGGACATTAGACAGCACTGTGGCTCTACCGGGGGGCCATTTCCAACAGCAGAATCACCAATGAAAAGCACAGACATGTGAGAAAAAAAGGTCAATAAACAAACCACAAAAAGGACACCTGTATAGGGTACGAGAGAAGAAACAGGAAGGCGGAGTCATTTTTTTTTTTTTTACCTCAGCTGGAAACCTGCACTTTGGGCGACTCAAATACTTTGCCACTCTGTTCACATCGGCAATGACTTTGAGAACTCTGGGAGCAACCATTGGGGGGTTACAAATGAATTGTAGAGAGGGGGCAGATTGACGAACAGGGGTTCATGAATAATGAGGACCAAGTGTGTATGCACTCCCTGACCAAGACGACTCTCTAAAGTTGATCTCTTCCCATTTTTTTACACTTACCACTGAGGGACAACTTCATTTGCACAAGTAGGCAGTAACAGGGGTGCCTGAATGGTTCAGTCCGTTGAGTGACTGCCTTCTGCTCAGGTCCTGCTCAGGTCATGATCCCAGGGTCCTGGGATAGAGCCCCACTTTGGGCTCCCTGCTCAGCAAGGAGTCTGCTTCTCCCTCAGCCCCTTATACACCCCTGCCTGCTTGCTTTCTCTCTCTCTCTCTCTCAAACAAATAAAATCTTTTTAAAAAATAAGTAGGCAGTGGGCGCCTGGGTGGCTCAGCTGGTTGGGTGGCTGCCTGCATCTCAGGTCATGATCCCAGAGTCCTGGGATCGAGTCCCACATCGGGCTCCCTGCTCCACGGGGAGTCTGCTTCTCCCTCTGACCTTCTCCTCTCTCATGCTCTCTCTCACTGTCTCTCTGTCAAATAAATAAATAAAATATCTTAATAAAAAAATTAAAAATAAGTAGGCAGTAACAAGAAGGAGACTGTTTCCCCATTTTCCAAAAATTCTCTGTTCTTGCCCCTAACCAGGTTTCAGATAATTCAATCGCTTTAATGCAGAGTTCAGGGAAATGATCCATTCTCTAAATCTAGCAGTTTATTTTTTACTCACAGATTAATGTTTTCTTGCGATCCTGCCAAAGGATTTTAAGTCCAGCCCAACGTTTCCACTTCAAATCAACACTCCCCAAAAGAAATAGAACGTGAGCTACGTACATGTAACTTTAAATTTTGTAGCAGTTTCCTTCAAGTAAAAAGAAGCTGGTAAAATTAGTTTGAATGTATTTAACCCAACACCACCAAAATACCATCACTGTAGCATGTAATGAGTATGAACAATATTAGTGAGGTCATTTACAGTATCTTAACTAAGTCTTTAATTTTAATATTGTGGCACACCTGCACGTGGACTAGTCACACCTCGGGTGTTTGGTCGTCACTTGTCGTTGGCGGCTGCCGCGTTGGACTCAGCATAGCTTTACTCTAAAGTAACAGGAAGCCCCTCCTGAAACAGGTACAGATGTTACTCTACTGTCTAATTCTTTTTCGGGATTCAGTTTTATTAGACTAGTGATTGCTAGGACACAGTATCGATACCTTTTCAAAAGTTGCAGTTATGCCTTAAAAACGCAAATTTTTCCAACAAGCATTCATCTATATGTGCACACACCTATGAAATCTATTTCCACGTGGTCTGTGCAATATTCCTTAAGTTCAAGTGTTCAGAGGCCAGCTAAAACCCACCCAGAGTTGGGCATCCGGGTGTCTTAGATGGTTAAGGGTCTGCCTTTGGCTGAGGTCATGATGCTGGAGTCCTGGGATCAAGTCCCACATCTGGCTTCCTGCTCAGCCAGGACCCTCCTTTCCCTCTCCCTCTGCCTCCCCCTGCTTGTCCTCTTTCTCTCTGTCAAATACATAAATAAAATCTTTAAAAAAAAAAAAAACTTTAAAAAAACCACACCCAGAGTTGACCTAATATTTACTGCCTAATGAGCAACTTCAAATCATTTTTGGACCGTGTCAATCTGGGGAGTCAGATGACCTTTCCAGCACAGCCAGCCAAGACTGTCACATGACATGATCCCGCCTATTATTAATACCCT
Source organism: Martes martes (assembly GCF_963455335.1). Classification (NCBI taxonomy): domain Eukaryota; kingdom Metazoa; phylum Chordata; class Mammalia; order Carnivora; family Mustelidae; genus Martes; species Martes martes. The sequence continues at coordinate 8,856,904 of NC_137888.1, read as the reverse complement.
CAAGTAGGCTCTTCTCACACTGGATCAGGGTGGATCTGTGTGCCCAGACAACATGTCAAAGTAATGACCTGCAACTTGTGAACCTAGACCATAAAAGACATTTTGGCTTCTTTCTCTTCCTGGATCACTCACCGTGGAGGAAGCCAGCCACCAGTGTTGAAGATACTCAAGCTGCCCATGAAGAGTCCGCTTGGCTAAGAACCGAGGCCTCCAACCAAAGGCCCAATGAGTCAGTCATCTTGGAAGGGATCCTCCAGCCCCAGCAAGGTCTTTGCATGACTGCAGCACCCCCACCCCCACCCCCGCCTCCAACATCTAACTGCAACCTCGTGAGAGACCTTGGACCAGAACCACCCAGTGAGCACATCCAAATTCCTTATTTCCATGGGAGTGGCTGGGGGTGGGGGGGGTTGTCAGTGGGTGGAGCATCCGGGTCCTGATCTCAGCTCTTGGTCTCAGGGTTGTGAGTTCAAACCCTGTGTTGGGCCTGTAGTCTGCTTTAAAAAAATTCCTTATCTCCAGAAACTGTGAGAAAACACGTGTTTCTTATTTTAAACCATTGGGTTTTGGAGTAATAACTTATTCAGCAATAACTTATGTAGTAATAACTTATGCAGCAATAAGTTGCTAAACCATAACTTTAATTTTTTTTATTTAATATTAAGTCTTACCATGTTCACATTTCTAGAAAAGGGGAGAGAAGAGAACTGCAGTGGATGAACACCAGTTGTAAGTAACTGTACTGAAACAAAACCATGTCTGAAAAGCCACCTGATAGGTCTTGGTTTCAACTTATGCCCCTTTCCATGCCTTTCTGTGAAGTCAGTTCAGCAACTCTTCTCTATTTTCAACCAAGCTAAATTTTCCTATTCCCCTCCTCATTTCCAGATCCAAATTCTTTTCTGGGATCTTTCCCATTTGTCTTTTGAACAAATATCTAATTCCTTAAAGACTTTATATGGCATTTAAATTACTTTCAATTGTTTTACAATACTCAGTAGCAAAGATATGGGGACAAATGTGCACTTCTTGACTGATAGGTACTAGCAATAAAACCAAAGAGAGCCACTCTACAACTCTGTTGTTATTTTGTGGTATGCAAATTTAGAGTAGTAAGGATTTTCTTCATTAAGTGCCCGAAGTTATTCAGAGATGTTACATTCCGAGTTGTTACATAGGCTTAGAAGTACTTCTACAAGCAGATGAGTGATTAATTACATTGCAAATGTTCCATGGAATTCCTTATCAGTCTTTAGTATTAAAGCTACTCATCCTTCCTACATATATGACCTCTTTTTTCTTATATAATTTTTTAATTTTTTAATAAACATATAATGTATTATTAGCCCCAGGGGTACAGGTCTGTGAATCACCAGGTTTACACAGTTCACAGGACTCACCATAGCACATACCCTCCCCAATGTCCATAACCCCATCACCCTCTCCCGACCCCCCTCCTCCCAGCAACCCTCAATTTGTTTTGTGACATTAGGAGTCTCTTATGGTTTTTCTCCCTCCTGATCCCATCTTGTTTCATTTATTCTTTTCCTACCCCCCAAGCCTCCCACATTGCCTCTCAGCTTCCTCATATCAGGGAGATCATATGATAGTTGTCTTTCTCTGAATGACTTATTTAACTAAGCATAATACCCTCTAGTTCCATCCATGTCATTGCAAATGGCAAGATTTCATTTCTTTTGATGGCTGCATAGTATTCCATTGTATCTATATACCACCTCTTCTTTATCCATTCATCTGTTGATGGACATCTAGGTTCTTTCCATAGTCTGGCTATTGTGGACATTGCTGCTATAAACATTGGGTGCACGTGCCCCTTCAGATCACTACGCTTGTATCTTTAGGGTAAATACTCAGTAGTACAATTGCTAGGTCGTAAGGTAGCTCTTTTTTCAACTTTTTGAGGAACCTCCATGCTGTTTTCCAGAGTGGTTGCACCAGCTTGCATTCCCACCAACAGTGTAAGAGGGTTTCCCTTTCTCCACATCCTCTCCAGCATCTGTCATTTCCTGACTTGTTAATTTTCATAGCTTTAATTTTTAAAATTAAAATTGGTAATGGGGAACTATATTGCCAAATTCTATTTAGATACAAAGTATTTGAGGTATTGAAGACATTGACAGTTTCACAAATTTGATATTTCCAAAAAAAAAAAGTGTTTTACATCAGCCAGTTCTTCAGAACACTTTAAAACAAATCCATTCTTTTAAAAAAACTAAGCATAGATGAGCAAATCAGATATCGAAATGTTCTATGTAAAACTCTAAAAAACTGACAAAATATTCACATGTGTACTTTTGAAAAATTTATTTTGAAAGCCATAAAGTCTATAATATCTTTATTGTATCACCTTTATTATATCCAACTAATACGTCTAAAGATAAATATTTCTATGAACTAGAAGTTCATTACAGAATCTTATCAAGGGGCACCCAGGTGACTCAGTCGGTTAAGCATCTGCCTTTGGCTCAGATCACCATCCCAGGGTGCTGGGATCAAGCTCCGCATCAGGCTCCCTGCTTGGCAGGGAGTCTGCTTCTCCCCCTCCCTCTGGCACTCCCCTTGCTTGTGCTCTCTCTCAAATAAATAAATAAAATGTTTATTCAAAAACAGATAAAATAAAATCTTATCAAGAATCAGACTTGCGGGGCACCTGGGTAGCTCAGTGGGTTAAGCCTCTGCCTTCGGCTCAGGTCATGATCCCAGGGTCCTGGGATCGAGCCTCGCATCGGGCTCTCTGCTCAGCGGGGAGCCTGCTTCTCCCTTCCTATCTGCCTGCCTCTCTGCCTACTTGTGATTTCTCTCTCTGTCAAATAAAAAAATAAATAATCTTAAAAAAAAAAAGAATCAGATTTGCTAAGTGTGAACTTCAAAAGTCAGTACAACACAAATGAACCCTGAAACATTATCTTAAGTGAAAGAAGTCGGTCACGAAAGACCACACACCTTACGGTTCCATTCAAATTAAATGTCCAGAATAGGCAAATCTATAGACAGATATTAGGCTAGTGGTTGCCTAGGGCTGGGGGCATGGGTGGAAATACTAACAGGTATAGGGCTTCTTTCGGAGGGGTGACAAAAATGTTCTAAAATTGTGATGATGGTTGCACAATTCTGTGAACATACTAAAAACCATTGAACTATAGGCTTTTAAATGGGTGTTCAGTACGTTCAATATGGTTTTAAATGGGTGTTCAGTATGTGAATTATATCTCAAAGCTGCTTTTCTAAAAAGGGAGGGTTCAGAGAACAAGAGTTGCCAAAGAGCAGGAGATAAATATATCTTTTGACAGCCGCACAAAGATTCTTTTCCAAGGAATGTGCGGTCTGGAAAATGATTGCTAAAGAATCTTTTCTTCTGTAGACCATGGATAATTGAGTGTAGCCATCCCCGGTTGAAACAAAATGGAACAGAAAGCACAGAGACAGCTATGGAAGAAAATCAATGTGACTACCTAGACGATTTAAAGTCTTTTTTTTTTTAAGATGTATTTATTTATTTGCAAGAGAGAGAGCCCGTGCAAGCAGTGGGCAGGGGCACAGGGGGAAGGAGAGGGACAGACTCACTGCTGGGCATGGAGCTAGAGCAGAACCGATCTCAGAACCCTGAGATTCTGACCTGAGCCAAAAGCAAGAATCGGATGCCCAACTGAATGAGCCCCCCAGGTTCCCCATAAAGTTCATTTTCAAAAGGGCTCCCCCCAGCTTGACTCCACGATGTAGCGAGCCTTGTGTGACAACGGGATGCACTGCGGTGTGAAGTACTAAAAGCAGCTACTGGCTCTGGGCAAGAACTCAGCTGATCAGCTGTCATTTATTTTACAAGCCAGGGAGAAAGGGGGGGAAGAGAAAGGTAAGAGCCCAATTAAGCTCCTTAGAGGTACCAGAGATACCTAATACCCCGTAACAAAAACCACAGTAAAGAGAGCAGCTATAACCCCCCAGGAAGGTAGAAAAAAATTGTGGGTATCAGAACAGATTAGGGCAAAAGAAAACTAGTGTTCTGTATGCAGGCAAGAATCCTTATTAGTGATAAACAGCTCAGGACTAAGCCATTCATTAGGTTAATTGAAATGAATCAACAGAACGGTTAGGGAAAGATTCAGTAGGCGGTTGAATAGTGTCCCCCCAAGATTCAGGTCCCCCTGCAACCACCAAACATGAGCTTATTTTGGAAAGAGGGCCTTTGCAGATGTAATGAGTGCAGATGAGGTCATGCTGGATCCGGGAGGGCCCTAAACCCAACGACTGGTGTCTTGATAAGAAGGGAAGAGGACACACGCAGACACCCAGGAGAAGAGGGAGGGCCTGGGACCACGCAGCCACAAACCACAGAACCCCACGGATTGTCGGCAACCGCCAGAAGCTGGAAGAGACAGGCAAGGAGTCTTCGCTAGAGCCTTGAGAGGAAGCATGGCCTGTCAATACTTTGATATTGCACTGCTGGCCTTCGGAACTATAAAAGAATACATTTCTGTGTTTTAAGCCCCCAGGTTGTGGTACCTGATGTGCCGGCCACAGGAGACAGATCCAAATGCCTGAAGTTTGGCCACTTGACCACCAGAGGGGGCTGTGTACCAGCACGTCCTGCATACCCGCAAACCAGAGCCCAGGATAATTACTCAAGTTTACTGAGAATGCCCTACAGTGTTCAGACAATTTAAACACTTAGATTTTTTTAAAACACTCACTGATTTTTTTTTTAGATTTTATTTATTTATTTGACATAGAGAGATCACAAGTGGGCAGAGAGGCAGGCAGAGAAGGGCGGGGTGGGGGGGTGGGGGGGTGGGGGGTGTAGAGCAGGCTCCCTGCTGAGCAGAGAGCCCAACAAGCACTAACAGCTCCATTCCAGGACCCTGAGATCATGACCTGAGCCGAAGGCAGAGGCTTAACCCACTGAGCCACTGGCGCCCAAACACTTACACGTTTTTAATGATGGTAAATAAGTTATAATTTATCACTTACAAAAATTACAACCATCTTGCTGGATAATCTGTAACCTTTGCAACAACTTGGCTGGAAGCTTTTATTTTTTTTTTTTTTTTTTTTTTTTTTTTATTTGACAGAGAGAGAGAAATCACAAGTAGGCAGAGAGGCAGGCAGATAGGAAGGGAGAAGCAGGCTCCCCGCTGAGCAGAGAGCCCGATGTGGGGCTCGATCCCAGGACCCTGGGATCATGACCCGAGCTGAAGGCAGAGGCTTAACCCACTGAGCCACTGGCGCCCAAACACTTACACGTTTTTAATGATGGTAAATAAGTTATAATTTATCACTTACAAAAATTACAACCATCTTGCTGGATAATCTGTAACCTTTGCAACAACTTGGCTGGAAGCTTTTAAAGAAAGTCCTTGCCCTGCTGTCATTTTGTACCCAGGGGAGGGTATCTGTACGTTAATTCCCTCCAACAATTTCCCTTCCCGGAACAGGTGCATATTCTTTTTTTTTTTTTTTTCAGTGTTCCAAAATTCATTGTTTATGCACCACACCCGGTGCTCCATGCAATACATGCCCTCCATTATACCCACCACCAGGCTCACCCAACCCCCCACCCCCGACCCCTCCAAAACCCTCAGTTTGTTTCTCAGAGTCCACAGTCTCTCATGGTTTGTCTCCCCCTCCGATGCATATTCTTAATTTCAAAAGCCAGGGCCTAGGGCGCCTGGGTGGTTCAGTTGTTACGTGTCTGCCTTCAGCTCAGGTCATGATCCCGGGTCCTGGGTTTGAGCCCCACTGGGGCTCCCTGCTCAGTGGGAAGCCTGCTTCTCCCTCTCCCACTCCCCTTTCTTGTGTTCCCTCTCTCGCTGTCTCTCTGTGTCAAATAAATCAAATCTTAAAAAAAAAAAAAAAGACAGGAGGTAATACTCTGTTACATATGCCCCAGAAATGTACAAGAATGGCAGTTTTTCCCAACTTTGGCAATTCTGCTCTAGAACAAGCAGTGAGGTAGTTCCCAAGGACAGAGCTAAGGGCCCTTGGACCCACACCTCCTAGTTCAGGGGACTCGCCATTGTCATGGGTACTAAAGATCTCCAGTCTTCTGAAACTTCTCCAGCCAAGCATGGGCACAGTTGTTTCCCTTTTCAGGCGTGGAGCCCAGCCTTTCAGACACCACACTTACGCTGATTCATACCACACTGTGAGGAGAAGGTCTCACTCCAAGATTACGATGTTTCTAATAAGCAGCATCCCTTTTCCCTGGGTCCCTCTGAGCACAGAGCCCTGAAACTACAGGGATAGCCACCATGGTGTCCTCAACAACAGTCCTCACACCGAGGCATATACTATTTGACAAAGGAGCCAAGAATACCCAGTGGAGAAAAGACGTTTTCTGTTCAAAAAGCAGTGCTGGTGATGGAACTGGAGGGGATTATGCTGAGTGCAGTAAGTCGAGCAGAACAGAGAAAGACAATCATCATATGGTCTCACTTATAGGTGGAATGTAAGGAATAGCACGGAGGACATTAGGAGAAGGAATGGGGAAGGGAAGGGGGTGGGGAATCAGAGGGGGAGACGAACCATGAGAGACTATGGACTCTGAGAAACAAACTGAGGGTTTTAGAGGGGAGGGGGGTGGGGGGATAGGTGAGCCCAGGGACGGGTATTAAGGAGGGCATGGATTGCATGGAGCACTGAGTGTTTTACACAAGCAATGAATCATGGAACATTACATCAAAAACTGATGACATACTGTATGGTGACTAACATAATAAAAAATAATAATAAAAATAAATTTTTAAAAATGGTGCTGGGAAAATTAGATAGCCAAATGAAAAAAAAAAAAGAAACTAGACTCCCATCTTATACCACTCACAAAAATTAACTTGGAAAGGATTAAAGATGTGTAAGTATAAGACTAGAAATAATAAGAAGAAAAGTAGGAAGAAAGGTCCTTGGCATGGATCTTAGCCATCATTTTTTTTTATACGATATCCATTGCACAAACAACAAAACAAAAACCAAATGAGTGGGAATACATCAAAATAAAAATCTGTCCAGCAAAGGAAAGCATCAACAGGATGAAAAAACAACCTACAGAATGGGGGAAATATCTGCAAACCATATAACCAATTAGAGGTTAATATCAAAAGTATATTAAAAAGTCATACAACTCAATAACAACAACAACAACAAAAACCACTAAAAAACAAAGAATCCTTTTTTTTTTAAATGGGCAAAGGATCTGAATAGACATTTTTCCAAGAGGATATACAAATGACTAATAGGTACATAAAACAGGTACCAACAGGTGCTCAACATCACTCATCATCAGGAAAATGTAAATCAAAACTGTGAGAGACCACCTCACAACCTCCAGTTATAAGATGAACAAGTCTTGGCGAGGCAAGGCACACAATGCTGACTACAGTCAACAATACTGTCTTGTATATTTGATGTTGCTAGGAAATAGATGGTAAAAAGATTCATCGCTGGAAGAAATATTTGTAAGTAGGTGATGGACATCCATTAAACTTAGCATGGTGATCATTCCACAGTATATATACGCACCAAATCATTATGTTTCACACCTTAAACTTACACAGTATTATACATCAGTCTTCCTGAGTGCCTCCTGGGGCAAAATCCCCCCTAGCTCTCTCAACCTGTACTGGGAATCAAGTGATCAAGGTGTCATTCTTGACTTTTCTTTGCCCCCATAGTTCACCCACCATCAAGTCCTATTGTTTTATCTCCCGAAATAGATCTCAAACCTATGCATGTGCCTCCATCTGGACCACCACCCCTTAGCTACCACTAGCTCCTCCCTGGACGGCTGCAAAACAGTTTCCTGACTGTCTACTGCTTCTACTCCTGCTCTATCCAACCCATTACACAAATTGCAACCCAAGGAGCCTTTTGAATTATATATGGATCAAAGTAATACCTCCCCTTGCTTAAGCTCTTCAGTAGCACCCACATTCTTAGAGGAGAGGAGAGTCCAAGTGTCTCACCACGGTCAACAAAGTCTTGCATGATCTGTCCTGCACAGCTACATGACCTCTGTTGCCATCGTTTGCCCTTTGCATATTATGGTTCCGCCACGCTCCCCATTAGGGTCTTCCCAGAAGCAGTCCTTGAGACAAGGATTTTGATTCAAGTAGATAATTTGAGAGAAGATCCCAGGCAGCGTGGTGAATGAGTGGGTAAGTGAAACCAGGCATATTAATGAGTGGATTACCTCTGTGAACTGGGGCTCAGCTCTGCTGGGGACCCTCTGTGAGGACATACCTCCAAGTCATCCCAGTTCAGAGTGAAGAAGGTGGGGAGTTCATCCACCATGTCCCATCCCTCAGTGTTGAGCATCATTCCGGGGATGTAACTTCCCAGTGCTCTGTCAAGTGCCCATCCAGGGCTGGAGAACACTCTTTGGAAGACACAGGACCATGACCACCTGGATAGACTGAAGGGACCTGGTTAGAAATCCATCGGCCTCTTCAGTGTGTGGTCCTCACACCAGCTCCCTTCTACAAAATGTAACCAGTCTGGGATGAGATGAGGCGCTTGGGCCAGAATGTTGATCAGTTACATCATTAAAACACACTACTAGATTCTACTGACATTTTCTTCACAGCGAGACTTTCTCATTGAATTAAGCACCACACACTGTGCACTCTGGAGTAAGCTCCTTACCATGTCATAGCCCAGCACAGAGCCACAGGCTGGTGCTTTCAATAGCCCTGTAGGTTATCCTCTGTGTGTTGCTAGAACATGTCAGGTTTATGATCTCTGTCCTCACCATTCCCACTGGCTGAAGTCACCTTCCCCTGGCTCCTGCCCAGCCTTCAAACGGTCAACATGGTCCCACATCAGGAAGGCCTCCCTGACTCCCCATGTAAAATACCTACCAATGCCCTATCCTTTGTCTCAGCACCCTGTTTATCTTCTTCAAGGTGCTAATCGCATTCTACTTAATCTAGGAGTTTGTTGGCTGGCATACTGTCCATCTCCCCACTTGAATATTTATGTTCAATGGGCCAGCCAAGTGGCCTGTCTCCTTTGCCATCATATCACCAGACCAAGCACAAGGTCAATGTTCAAGAAACATGGAATGGATGAATGGATGAATGGATGAATGGATGAGTGGATGGATGGATGGATGGATGGATGGATGGATGGAGTCTGCAACCAAATCCATTTATGGGATGCCTTCCTCCCATCAGAAGGTGCCTAGTGCTGATGTACCCTCCCCCTGGTATCAAGCAGGAACACAGTTCCCCCACGCTCAACACTGTGCTCCCACAGAAGACCCCAAGTTGTAGCTCACCCACGGTGATAGCCACATCTTGATGACAGTGCCCCCACATCCGAATTCCCAAGCCCACTCCTCTTCTCCATCCCTGAAATGTAGCATACCAACACCTTTGGAGCAGGCTACCCTTATGGTTAAAACCACTGGCTTAGGAATTAGACACACGCAGCTTCAAACCTCAGGTCTGCCCCTGACCAGCTGGGTGCTTGGGTGGTTGAGTTCACCCCTGTGAACCTCAACTTTCTCAACAGGGTTGTTGTAGGGATTAAAGTAGATCCCTGTACACAGCAGGGTTCTTCAGCCTGGGCACTAGTGACAGTTCCAGCTGGGTAATCTGATGTCAGGGGCAGGACTGGGGGTGCTATCCTGAGTATAGTAGGGTGTGTAGCAGCATCCCTGGTATCCACCCACTTTATGCCAGCTGCAACACCCCCCAACATCATGGGACAACCAAAAACTGTCTCCAGACACTGTGAAATGTTCCCTGGGTGGGGGGGGGGGACCCCAAATCACTGCTAGCTCATAGCCACTTGTATAGAGTCTGTAATACAGTACCAGACAAGTTCATTGCACATCATACCTCAGTTTCCTTACCTGTAAAGTCGACATAAGAATGGTGCCTAGTTCACAGACTGGTATGAGGGGTAAATGAGACAACATAAAGGATGTAAATGGGTAATATAATACAAAGGAGTAAATGAGATAATACAATGTACAGGCCTTAGCAGAACCCCTCACATATGCTAGAAAACAAAAGGCTACCAGGGTGCCTGGGTGGCTCAGTTCATTAAGCCTCCAACTCTTGGTTTGGGCTCAGGTCATGATCTCAGGGTTGTGAGATCGAGCCCCGCATCAGGCTCTGCGCTCAGCACGGAATCTGCGTAAGGTTCGATTCTCTCTCCCACTCTGCCCCTCTCCTGGTTTGCTCATTCTCTCCCTCTCTCTCTCTAAAATAAATAAATAAAATCTTTAAAAATAAGTAAACATGGGGTAACTGGGTGATGGACATTAAGGAGGCCACATGATATAATGAGCACTGGGTGTTAGAGAGGACTGATGAATCACTGAACTCTACCTCAAACTAATAACACACTGCATGTTAATTAATTGAATTTAAATTTTAAAAATATTGGAAAAAAAAGAAAAGAGATAAAAGAAAATTTAAGTAAAAATAAAACAAAGGGTTATATATGAGGTGACCGATGTGTTAATTAACTTGATTGTGATGATCGTTTCACAATGTGTATGTATATTAAATCACATTGTATACCTTTAAAAAATCTCACTGTAGGGCGCCTGGGTAGCTCAGTGGGTTAGGCCTCTGCCTTCGGCTCAGGTCGTGGTCTCGGGGTCCTGGGATCGAGTCCCGCATAGGGCTCTCTGCTTCACAGGGAGCCTGCTTCCTCCTCTCTCTCTCTTTCTCTGCCTGCTACTCTGCCTACTTGTGATCTCTCTGTCAAATAAATAAATAAAAATCTGTTAAATAAAAATCTCACTGTACACCTAAATATGTACAATTTTTGCTTGCCCATCATACCTCCACAACGCTGGGGGGAAAAGATACAAAAACGTGCTGTTTTCTGTAAAGAAAAATAAATAAAACAAAAACGTTTTAATCATAAAAAAAATTCTACGTCGGAGCTCAGTAAAGCTGGAAAAAAAGATAGGATCCCTTGAGTCTTGGGTAGTTTAATAGAAATAGGACCTGAATGGACCTGCTAGTGGCACCAGCCCTGGTCCTGGTCCAGATAATACTGTAGTCAAGAGAAAATTCAATCGGAAATCTGAAGACCTACTTTTCGTCCCGGAGGCCTTCAAGAAAGCGGAATGTGCGCCCCCGTGATCCCTGCAGCGTTATTCACAACAGCCGAGAGGTGGCAGCAACCTAAGTGTCCACTGGAGGATAAAGAAAATGTGGTGGAGCATGCCTGGGTGGCTCCGACGGTTAAGCGTCTACCTTCGGCTCAGGTCATGATCCAGGGGTCCTGGGATCGAGCCCCATATCAGGCTCCCTGCTCAGCAGGAAGCTTGCTTCTCCCTTTACCCCTCCCTCCCACTCCTGTGCACACTTTTTTGTGCATGTGCATAGAAAATAAAATCTTAAAAAAAAAAAAAGAAAGAAAGAAAACGTGATATATACATACAATGGAGCATTATACAATCTTAAAAAAGAAGGGAACCCTGTCAGGTACCACAATGTGGATGAACCTTAAGGATATTATGCCAAGGGAAATAAGCCAATTGTGAAAAGACAAAAACTGCCTGATCCACTTACAGGAGGGCCCTAAAGTGGTCAAATGTGTACAAACAGCTGGGTTCCTGAGTGGCTCAGTGGGTTAAAGCCTCTGCCTTCAGCTCAGGTCATGATCCCAGGGTCCTGGGATCGAGCCCCGCATCAGGCTCTCTGCTCAGCGGGGAGCCTGCTTCCCTTCCTCTCTCTCTCTCTGCCTGCCTCTCTGCCTACTTGTGATCCCTGTCTGTCAAATAAATAAATAAAATCTTTTTTTTTTAAATGTGTACAAACAGGAAGTAGAATGTGGTTTCGAGGGGCTGGGGGACAGGAGGGAACAGGGAGTTGTTCAAGGGGTACAAAGTTTCAGTTACAAAAGACAAAAACCTGTTCCCCAATATGCACATGGTCGATGCTGCTACACTGTACACTTACAAATGGTTAAGGGGCGACAGCTTATGTTACATGTTCCTTACAACAGCAAATATATATACATATATGATTTTTTTTTTAAAAGAAGAAGAAGAAGAAATAGAGCCATCCCACACCTGCTTAACCTGCCTCCTGCCTGCCTGGTCACACCTTGCCGGGACCTGGGATGACCCCATGGTCCATAGGCAGGTGCACAGCGCAGAGGACAGGAACGCAGTTATGAGGGGTGGGGGGCTCTGCAGAGCAGGCAGTCCTGCCAGGATTTGCCTCCCCACCCCCACTGCCCACCTGGCACTCAACAGCACCAGGATTCTGCCCCTGAACCACTTTGCCATGCACTCCTGGGGAGGGTAGGGGCTGAAGACCTAGGGATGAAGAGAAGTAGGAGAGCAGTTACCAAACTGCACTGACTTCTTCATTGGTCTCAGGAATCTGACCTTAATCTTGCTTCCAGAAAGACAATGGGCCCCATTCCTGCCCAGGCTTGCCTTCAGCATCCCAAGTGTTCTGAGAAGCTGCGGGAGTCAACAGGACTTCCTTGAAGCCAAGGCTGGAGGCAGGTTCTCCTCATCTCCTATCTCTGCCTATGTGGCTACCTGCCTCCAGCAAAGCAGTGTCCATGCCTAGCACCAATCCTGTTCCTAGCCAGACCTCAATACGGACCTGTAAGTGCCCGGATGTGCTGGTTTTAGAGGACTGTCTGCTTCCCCTTGCTGGAGGAAATAACAGCAAACAAGTCTAAAGGGTTCCCATTTGCAAGTACGACTCAAAGCACCTTTATAATATTAAGTCATTCAACCCATATACCTGTCCTAAGAACTGAGCACTGTAATTGCTCCTATTTTACAAACGGCCAAACTGAGGCTTGCCCAAGACCACACAGCCAGGAAGCAGCAAAGCTAAGAGCCGCTCCAAGGGGGCAGGATGCTTTCCCCCATCTGTTTCATTCCTAAATACGCCTGGAACCTAACTGCTAACCAACCATTCCCCAGAGGGACGCAGATGAATGAATGCCATGGACACCCAGTGCCCCAGGTGAAAACATGCCTTTTGGAGAAGAACCATGGACACACCACACTGCTGGGGAATACTTTGATTCTGACCCTAATGATTTAAGAAACATGAAGGGATAGTAGCCTGAGTGCAACGGCAGCTGGAGAAGAATCACAGCTGTACACACACACACACACACACACACACACACACTCCAGAACCCCTAATTCTTCAGGATAGGTACCCACAGCTACTGAAATGATGGCCACTTGGATCGGGCCCAGGAGTTTACCCTTCACTTCTGCTTTTGGTTGACACAGACCACCAACCGACTCAAGTTTTCCACAAAACAGATGATGTCAAGCGTCTTGTTCCCTTTCATTCATTCTTCCTCAATCTTCAGGAAACGTTATCAAAGCTTTATTTTTTTTACCCCAGACCAGTCCTTTTCTTTAAGAACGTGTTCTAGATGCCAATACTTTGTATGATGCTGTGCACGCCTGGCTAGCTCAGTCAGTACTGCATGTAGCTGGTTGTTGGGGTTTTTTTGTTTGGTTTTTTTTGTTTGTTTGTTTTTCATTTTATGTTATTTTATTTCATTTCAGTGTTTGCATGTGACTCTTGATCTCAGGGTTGTGAGTTCAAGCCCCACATTGGGTGTAGAGGTTACTAAATCATAAGAATAAAATAAAATGTAATTAAGGACCCTTGGGACTGCACTGGGCCCACCAAGATAATCCAAGGTAATCACCCCATCACAAGAGCCTTGACTGAATCACATCTGCACGTGATGTGATTGGTCTCAGTGAAGTAAAGTAAACATTCAAGGTTCTAGGGATTAGGACATGAACCTCTGGGAGCATTGCTTAGTCTGTCTACCACAATAAGCTGCGCCAAAGCTTTTCTCAGCTTCTCTCTTTTGAAAACACCAACTTTTTCGAAGATCATGTCGCTTTTAACCAATCAACCCACCCTGCTACTCGAACCCAATGGCTGCCAACTTCTGTTGCACAGTGGACTCACCAGGAGAGCTTTTAGGAGTCCCAGGGCTTAGGTCACACCCCAGACCTATTAAATCACAATGTCTGGGGATGGAGCTAGGATTCTGTATTTGTTTTTCTGGGGGTTTTTTTTGTTGTTGTTGTTTTGTTTTTTAAGATCCCCAGGAGATTCTAACATGGAAAACTTAGGCTCTATTGCTATGAATGGCACACTTCCTTCAAGCCAATCTCGTCACACCCTTTCATTCATGGGGGTGACAAGGACCTGCTACAAAATTTGCAGGGCCCAGCACAAAATGAAGACAGGGGACCCTTATTTAAAAAATCAAGAATTTCAGGACAGCAACAGCAGAAGGGTACACGCCTTGAGGCCAGCACATGGCTCAGTTATCTTCTTCTCTATGCCTGTTCTCATCTGATGAGGTCAGAAGCCATCCAGAATCTTGACTTCCCAGTTCCCTGACCTCCATCACACCAAGATTCCCCCACCCCCTTCACATAGTTCACATCCGCATAGCCTCTGAGACTTCCATCTCAAAGCATCCCACACTGACGCCCCAGGACCTGGCTTCCTCCAAAGGTGACCTGCCTTCAGAGTCCTCCCCTTCCATCAGCCCTAATATTTTTCCTTCATTATAAATCTCCAACTTCCTCAATTCCCTTCCTCCATCCTTTGAGACCATAGTCCTACACTATAACCCTTTCCTTGCAAACACTGCAGGCTCTGTGTGCCTGCCAAAACACCGACTCTCAATGTCACCATCATTCCCAGCCTATACTAGCAGCTAGACATGCTGGAGGGGTGGAGGGGGGACGTGGGAGAATTGCAGGAAGCTGATCATGCTGTCTTGGTGTTAATGACCACAGATCACAAATGGGGCCCAGCGCCACTAGTTAATGCTGCCCAGTTCCCTAATACATTCACCTTCACACTCCACAAGATGGCTATTATATTCTCAAATCTCCCAGACTGAAACCTCTTGCTGATGACTTCGAATGGCCGATTCAAAGAAAAAATAATGCCTTCAAGAATGACCACACACTGGGCGCCGGGGTGGCTCAGTGGGTTGGGCCCCTGCCTTCGGCTCAGGTCATGGTCCCGGGGTCCTGGGATCGGGTCAGCATCAGGCTCTCTGCTTCGGCGGGGAGCCTGCTTCCCCCTCTCTCTCTCTCTGCCTGCCTCTCTGCCTACTAGTGCTCTCTGTCAAATAAATTAAAAAAAAAAAATCTTTAAAAAAAGAATGACCACACACTGCTTTCCTCCTGTTACAAGAAGTGCCTGCTTCCCGTGACAAGCCCCATCTGAGCCCTAGATCCCAAATGCACCTGCCTCCCACATATTTTGTTCTTGAATTACTCCCTTTCTATCCAATACCAATTTTTACCTCCCCTTGAGATTATTACCTTTGCACAAAAACATGCTTTAATATCTCTCTCCCAGCTTTTAAAACTCTTTACGGATTCAGGTCTTACACAGTATGTTCTCTGATTACAATGGAATTAAGTTAGAAATCAATAACAGCAAGATATCTGGAAAATCTCCAAATAGTTGGATGTTTTAAAAAATACACTTCCTGGGGCACCTGGGTGGCTCAGTGGGTTAAGCATCTGTCCTCAGCTCAGGTCATGATCTCAGGGTCCTGGGATTGAGCCCCGAATCGAGCTCCCTGCTCAGCGGGGAGCCTGCTTCTCCCTCCTCCTCTGCCTGCTGCTCTGCCTACTTGTGATCTCTCTCTCTCTCTCTCTGTCAAATAAATAAATAAAATCTTTAAGAAATAAATAAAAAATAAATAAATAAAAATAAAAATAAAAATACACTTCCTGGGCTCCTGTCTGGTTCAGCCAGTAGAGCATGCTACTTTTTTTTTTTTTTTTAAGATTTATTTATTTGGTAGAGAGAGAGTGTGTGCACATGAGCAGGAGAAGGGCTAAGGGGCAGGGGGGGGGCAGAAGGAGCAGCAGACTCCCCACTGGGCAGGAAGCCTGACCTGGGGCTCAGTCCCAGGACCCTGAGATCAAGACCTGAGCTGAGGACAGATGCTTAACCCACTGAGCCACCCAGGTGCCCCAAGCATACAACTTTTGATCTCAGGGATTGTGAGTTTGAGCCCCATGTTGGGTGTGGAGATTACTTAAAAATAAAATATTTTTTAAAAATGTTTTTAAAAATACTTTTAAATACAAGCCAAAGAAGATATCAATAAGCAAATCAGGAACTATTTTAAACTGATTAAAATTGAAAAGTCAACATATGAATATTTATGTAATGCTATCAACAGCAGTACTTAAAGGGAAATTAATAGGACCCTGGGTGGTTCAGCTGGTTAAGCATCTGATTTTTTTACTTTGGCTCAGGTCATGATCTCAGGATCATGAGATCGAGCCCCACATAGGGCTCCTTGCTCAACATGGAGTCTGCTTGAGATTCTCTCTTTCCCCCACCCTTTCAAAAAAAGATAAATAAAAATAAAGGGAAATTAATAGCCCTTAGCACCTATAGTGAAAAGAAGAAAGATCTCAAATTAATGACCTTAGCATCCTTGGTGAAAAACTAGAAAAAGTAAACAAACCCAAGGTGAGCAAAATAAAGGAAATAAAGTTTAGAATAAAATTATAATTGGAAAAAAATAGGAAAAATATCAGTAAAACCAAAAGATGTTTCCCTGAGAGGGGAAAAAAAACCCATAAAATCAATAAACCTTTCACCAGGCAGAGGAGGAGAAAAAATATGAAAGACACAAATGACCAATATCAGGAATAAGGGAGATGGCATCACTACCAATATTAAAAGGACTAATCAGAGCACACTATGAACAACTTCATGTCAAAACAATAAACTTAGATGAAATAAATTTTTTGAAAACCACGAATTAGGCTCACTCAAAAAGAAATAGAAACCCTGAATAGCCCTACATCTTTAAAATAAAGTTCCAAATAATTTTTAGAGGGGGTTGAGCCACGGTAGGGGACCACACAGGAAGAGCCCAGCTTTTTTTTTTTTTTTTTTAAGGACATGTGCTTTTATTTTTTATTTTTATTTGTTTTAAGATTTTATTTATTGGGGTGCCTGGGTGGCTCAGTGGGTTAAAGCCTCTGCCTTCGGCTCAGGTCATGATCCCAGAGTCCTGGGATCGAGCCCCGCATCGGGCTCGCTGCTCAACGGGGAGCCTGCTTCCTCCTATCTCTCTGCCTGCCTCTCCGCCTACTTGTGATCTCTCTCTGTGTGTCAAATAAATAAATAAATAAAATCTTTAAAAAAAAAAAAAAAGGGGGCGCCTGGGTGGCTCAGTGGGTTAAAGCCTCTGCCTTCGGCTCAGGTCATGATCCCAGGGTCCTGGGATCGAGCCCCACATCAGGCTCTCTGCTCAGCAGGAAGCCTGCTTCCTCCTCTCTCTCTGCCTGCCTCTCTGCCTACTTGTGATCTCTGTCTGTCAAATAAATAAATAAAATCTTAAAAAAAAAATAAATAAATAAATAAATAAATAAAAAGATTTTATTTATTTATTTGACAGAGAGAGAACACAAGTAGGCAGAGCAGCAGGCAGAGAGAGAGGGGGAAGCAGGCTCCCCGCTGAGCAGGGAGCCCGATTAGGGGCTCGATCCTAGGACCCTGAGATCATGACCTGCCGAAGGCAGAGGCCTAACCCACTGAGCCACCCAGGTGCCCTGAGCCCACCTTTTTTTTTTTTTTTTTAAGATTTTATTTATTTATTTGACAGAGAGAGATGACAAGTAGGCAGAGAAGCAGGCAGAGAGAGAGGAGGAAGCAGGCTCCCTGCCGAGCAGAGAGCCCGATGCGGGGCTCGATCCCAGGACCCTGAGACCATGACCTGAGCCGAAGGCAGAGGCCCTAACCCACTGAGCCACCGAGGCGCCCCCTGAGCCCACCTTCTTGACCGCTCTTGTTGATTTGGAGAAGGTTGGAGTCAAAGTGACAGAGGCAAGCAGCTTAGCCAGCTCCGCCTGAGAAAAGCTGAGTCATAATGAGGTCCCAGCGCTCCATAAATTTAAGTGTCACTAATCAAACACCTTCAGATTACACTAAAGAAGGGGGTGGGGGTCCTAATTGCTTATGCAGACCTCGACACACCTGGAGATTCATTTTCATTTGAACTTTGTGGATGCACAGGTTTCACTGGGAGGAAAAAATATATCGATATCCAATCTCCTTGGACAAACTTTAAATTCAGACACTTGGCACCCACAGGAGTTATGTAAGGTTTAAGTAAAAACATTCCAGTAAGAGGCTTGGCACACAGCAAGAGCTTCATTAACACTCCCTCCCACTTGGGGGCGCGCTGGGAATCACACCCAGAGATGAACCCTACCCCCCACCTGTGAATCCACTCATAGGACCTTTTTTCTCCCATTCTGTCTTGAGTTTAAGCAAAAAGAGGGACGTATGACCATAGAAGCAGTTACCGTGTCTAAATAATTTCATCGCATTTGAGGAAACGGCAAACATTCTCATTTTGCAGTGGATGGTAGGCGCACGCCCAAGAAAATTACTCAGCCCTTGTTTTCTTCCTTTAGGGGTTTTCCTAAAATAGTTCCGTCGATCCAAATGCAATGCATCTCTAGCACCCATCGACTCAACACCCTCCGCTTTGGCTTTGGGAAAACTACCACCGCTCCAGCCCGCAGACCACCGCTCGACTGAGGGGCGGGCTCCAGAGCGCGCGGCTCGAGGGAAGGGGCGGGCCCGGGAGCGGGCCGTTACGAAACCTTCGGGAACAGACCGCCACTCCTCGCAGGGGAGGGACCAAGGGCTGAGGCCTCGTTCTCTAGAAGTCGCAGCACTGGATCCCAGAACTCAGGGCTCTGTGGCTTCTCCGTGTCCGCGCCTCTGCAGCGCGCTCCCCGGTGGCCCACAGCCCGGTCCGCTCTCCAAGTGCCTCCCCCGGCCATGTCGTCCTGCAGCCGCGTGGCGCTGGTGACCGGGGCCAACAAGGGCCTCGGCTTCGCGATCGCGCGTGACCTGTGCCGGCAGTTCTCGGGGGACGTGGTGCTCACGGCGCGGGACGAGGCGCGAGGGCGCGCGGCCGTGCAGCAGCTCCAGGCCGAGGGCCTGAGTCCCCGCTTCCACCTGCTGGACATCGACGACCTGCAGAGCATCCGCGTCCTGCGCGACTTCCTGCGCAAGGAGTACGGGGGCCTCAACGTGTTGGTCAACAACGCGGGCATCGCATTCAAGCGTAGGTCGGGGGTGGGTCCCTGGGCGCGCCCAGAGTTCGGGGCAGAGAGCCGCAGGCAACCCCCACTCGCCCACTCGAGTGACCGCGGAGCGCAGCGCCGGCTCCTCAGGACTCTCTCAGCACTGGCCTCGCGCGGCTGGTTCGCTTTCCACGGAGTCGCCGGAGCGCTTCGCTTTGGCGCAGGGCGGGCGGGGCGCAGCCCGGGGCCCTCCCCGGGCGGTCTGCTGTTGAGCTTTGCCAGAAAACCGGCCTCCTGGGAGGGGGGCCACGCCTTGCTAAGCTCATCAGCTTTCTGTCTAATGCAAAAAAAGAAAAAAATTTTTTTTTCTTTGCAAAGGGTCTCCGAGCTCACTTGGGGCTTTCGCTTTCCTTGAAAGGGTGAATTCATAGATGCCCGGAGGCATCTGCTCGGGACAGGAAATGAATCGCGGAGACACGACGGGCGCGCACTGTGCACGTTAGTGGACTTGAGATTTTGTTTAATGGAGAGCTTTGATAGGCTCAGGCAGAAAGGAAGCGAGCCTTGTTCCCTCCCCCCGGGGAATTTATGTTTGTCATCAAACATACATTTTAAGTGTGATTTTATGTAGCATCTTTGGAGGGGAAAAAAAGTCAAGGAGGTTACTTTCTCTGTTGCTCTATTGAGAAAATCAGTTGAGCTGCCTTGTGCTGGGCGTAGAAATAGGCCAACCTCATTTACCAACCTAGTGGGGAAGAGAAACCCAAGAGCCAGAGCAGAACTAGTGCGAGGCCTCGACTGATTCCCGCCCCGGCCTTGACCCCTCACCCAGGCCGTGCATCGCACCTCCAGCTCAGCCTGCGGGCTGCCTGGGAGCGCCGGCGGGAAGGGGCAGGCACCCGCTGCAGCGGACCTCGGCGGCCGGTGGAGGGGTCGGTGGCCAGCTGCTCCGCTTCCGGGAACTCAAGTCGGCTGGAAGCCCCCGCCCCCTGCACAGTGTGGGAGGTGCACGAGCAGCACCTGCGCTGAGGCCTCCTGCCACACCTGCTGAATCACAATTTGCGTTTGAACAGAATCCCGAGGTGCGTCCCATACCCGGTCGGGATTGAGCAGCGGCCAGGAAAGCCGGGAATTCTCAAAGTGTGGCCAGACCGGTAGCTGCCGCGTCACCTGGGAACGCGTTCGAAATGCACGTTCTGGAGCCCCAGCCCAGACCTCCTCCGTCCCCACTCCGGGGGGTGGAGGCCAGAACGCTGCGTTTGAACCCGCCCTGCAGGTGCTTCAGAGACACGCCTGAAGTTTTGAGAACTACCGACCTAGGGGTTTAAACATCGTTTTAAAGTTAGCTTGTTTTTTCCTGTAGTTAAGAGATAAGATGCGCGTGTCGTGTATATTTCAGGGGGAAATGCGTGACTTTGTTTCCTTCTCTTTTGGGAAGCGGATGATCCAACGCCCTTCTACATTCAAGCTGAGATAACGCTGAAGACAAACTTTTTTGCCACAAGAAATGTCTGCATCGAATTGCTGCCGATAATAAAACCTCATGGTAAGTCCAGCCACGTGGATCGTCAAGTTGTATCCCTCGACAAGAAGTGGGCCGTGGGGCTGACCTTCGGGAGTGACCTAGGGATGCCATTTCTCTGGGTGTGGGACACAGAAAACTGCACTGTTTTCTCCTAAGAGTTCACCTGCACATTTCAGCTTTAAAAGGCATATGGTACATGGCAGTGCTCTTGGGTGCCAAGTCACAAACTCAACCCTAGAATAATAGGGAAGTCCCCAAGGGCCTCTTGGCCTCTGAGCAGTCTCACAGGGTCCTTCTCAGCTCCCCAGGGTGGTGGGGCCACCCTAGCTTCTTTGGGGGCCTGAGGGAAGGCTCTTTTTTTTAGCATTTTTATGACTTTCCCCGTGTTCCTTTCTTCACGTCCTCAAGCTGATGCAGAAGCTCGCAGAGAAGTTTTTCTTTATTACAGAATATCTTACCCACACTCCCAAGTATTCAGTCAATAACCTTTATGACTTTTTCATTACTTTTCCCACAAATAAAGGGGGGCCTACCCTAACCCAGGGTGCTGGGGACACAGTGGGAAGCACCGTGGACAGGGAGAATCCTGACCACAGAGCACTGAGTCTAGTAGAGCAGACTGTAGTTGAGGAGGGGTGGCAGGGGCAGAGAAGGCTTCCCTGAGGACCCCCTTCCCCCAGAAAGGCAAATGGGACTCTTTGGAAGAAGAACTCTATGGTTCTTACTAGAAATGTGCTTTTCTCGGACAATTATCATACGATCTCACTAACAGGTGGAATTTAAGAATCAAGGCAGGGGATCCTAGAGGAAAAGAGGAAAAAATGAAACAGGACGCGAAACCAGAGAGGGAGACAAACCATAAGGGACTCTTAATCATAGGAAACGAACTGAGGGTTGCTGGAGGGGAGCGGGGGTAGAGGAGTGAGGTAACTGGGTGATGGTCATTGGGGAGGGTATGTGTTGTAATGAGCACTGGGTATTATCTAAGACTGATGAATCACAGACCTGTACGCCTGAAACAAATAATACATTAAAAAGCTTCCAAATCTCAGACAACCAGTCAGACTAGAAGGAGCAGTGTCTAGAATTGCTTTCCTTTTCCTGTTATGCATGCATTTTAAATTAAAAGAACCGCATAATAAAAATGTGCTTTTCTCAGTTTAACATTTTGAAGAAAGATGATCTCTAGTGCCAATATCTTAAAAAATCTAAAAAGATGCATGGTGAGAGTTACACCTGAACTCCTGCCCCTACTTGCCCAGTTCCTATCCCCGACCTCTACAGGCAATTCCCTTTATCCTTTCCTAGTGGGCTGAGCTCCCACTCAACAGGCAGAGTGGCAGGTACTGGCTGAAGAAAGCCTTGGGTCCCAGTGCACGGAGATGGTGAGTGCCCAGGGCCAAGGGGATGGAGGTTTGTTTTGTTCTTTCTTTCTTTCTTTCTTTCTTTCAAGTAGACTCCCTGGAGCCCAACTTGGGCTTGAACTTATCATCCTGAGATAAAGACCTGAGCTGAGATCAAGACTTGGACACTTAACTGACGGAGCCACCCAGGCATGCCCACAGGGTGGAGTTTTTTAATGCAAATCTAAATGCATATTTTTTTGCTCTCTTTTTTACACAAAGAGAACATTAAGTATAAAGTTTGCCGCTTTGCTTTCTTAGTATATCTGGGACTCTTTCTAGATCAGGACAGAAAGCTTTATTTTTATAGCTGCATAGTATTCCATTGCAAGGGTGCCTTTTACCAAGTGTCTGGAAGTCTTCTCTCAATGGGCTTTAGAATCCTAGAATTTGAAAGCTGCACAGTATTAAAGAAACCTTACATTCCTGGGTCTTCATTTTACAGAGAAGGAAACTGAGACGCAAAGATGTGAACACAAGGGGCACCTGGGTGGCTAAGTGGGTAAAGGCTCTGTCTTCAGCTCAGGGTCCTGGGATCGAGCCCCGCATCGGGCTCTCTGCTCAGCGGGGAGCCTGCTTCCCTTCTCTCTCTGCCTGCCTCTCTGCCTACTTGTAGATCGGTCTCCCTCTCTCTTTCCCTGTCAAATAAATAAATAAATCTTAAAAAAAAAAAAAAAGATGTGAACACAGACAGGTAGTCATAGAGCTGGAAACAGTATTCAGGTTTCCTGACTTCGCCCCTCAATCAAATCCGGATAATTAGTTCCAGGGAAGGGAAGGATCATTACGCCAAATGATTGCAAACCAAGCCTTTTTGAAAGATAAAAGGTGGCTGTGGGGAGGGTGAGGCTCAGGCAACAACCAAGAGCAAGTGATGACTGGCTTTAACCAGTCCTCTGTAACAGTAATTCCCAAAGTAGGAATCTGGTTTACAACACACTGAGAATATTTTTACCGAAAAACGGTAAAACTCAGCGTTCGCCCGGAGGGCAAAAGCTGAGGATTATTGCCTCCTGGTTTGTAGGGAATCACTTTCTCCCCCAAACAAAACTGACTTAAAAGCCACATTTTATTTAGTGTTACATTATCTTTAAAGAAAGTCATCCCTCTTCCTCATTTAAGATTCTGAGGGACTGGGGCGCCTGGGTGGCTCAGTGGGTTAAAGCCTCCGCCTTCGGCTCAGGTCATGATCCCAGGGTCCTGGGATCGAGCCCCACATCGGGCTCTCTGCTCAGCAGGGAGCCTGCTTCCTCCTCTCTCTGCCTGTCTCTCTGCCTACCTGTGATCTCTGTCCAATCAATCAATCAATCAATGAAAAAGATTCTTAGAGACTAGGTTAATCAAGTGTTTGCCCACTAGGGGGAGCTACTTGCACATGCTTTCTAAGAATGGGGGTAGGGGTGGTTTCTGGACCAGTGGGCCCCCTAGGCCCTCAGCAAAGGGGGGTGTGGGTGCAGCCTTTCTTAGGGCTGATTGGAACCATCTGGCTGTAGAGAGGGTCACCCCTTGGCCTCTCCCAGAGGCGTCCCCTGAGATCAGAGAGGACACCTCTTACAAGTTTTTAATTTCCACCAAAGGCACAGAGTGGGTCCTATAATTGGTGTTTCTTTTCTCCTTTTCCTTTTGAATTCAATTCCTTGTGGCAGCCAGGTGATTAAGAACAAAGTCGTTTAGAAAGTAATGAAGAACACGTCATCAAAGTAGTAGTATTGCCGGCCAACCTATTGAAGTGAATCTGATTACAAGAAAATCATACCTGGGATGTCCTGGTGGCTCGGTCAGTAAAGTTTCTGCCTTCTGCTCAGGTCAGGATCCCGGGGTCCTGGGATCAAGTTCCTCCTCCAGCTCCCTGCTCAGCAGGAAGTCTGCTGCTCCCTCTGCCGGCCGCTCTTCCTCCTGCTCGTGCTGTCTCTCTCTTTGAGAAATAAATAAAATCTTTAAAAAAAAAAATGCTAATCCAAGTTTACAAATAATGGCGCAGTCTTCAAAAAGATCATTGTTAACTACTTAGATTAAAATAGACTAAAGAGAGAGGTGCCTGGGCTGCTCAGTTAAGCATCCGACATTTGATTTCAGCTCACTCAGGTCCTGATCTCAGGGTCGGGGATCAAGCCCACATTGGGCTCCCTGCTCAGTGTGGAGTCTGCTTGGGATTGTCTCTCCCTTTCCCTCTGCCCCGCCCCCAACCCCCCACTTTCTTTAAAAATAAATCTTTTTAAAAAGTAGACTAAAGAGATAGACTACTAAATATAATCCATGATCCCACATGGGAGCCTGGATGAAAAGAAACATATATGGGGCGCCTGGGTGGTTCAGTAGGTTAAAGCCTCTGCTCAGGTCATGATCCCGGGGTCCTGGGATCGAGCCCCACATCGGGCTCTCTGCTCAGCAGGGAGCCTGCTTCCCCCTCTCTCTCTGCCTGCCTCTCTGCCTACTTGTGATCTCTCTCTGTCAAATAAATAAAATCTTAAAAAAAAAAGAAACCTATAAAAGGAAGATTATGGAGGTAATTGGAGTCCTTTGAATATGAACTGTACTTTAGATAATAGTTTTATACCATGATAAAGCACTTGGGTGCGATCACTCTGGTGGTTATGTAAGTAATACCCTTGTTACCATATATATACTAACATGTTTAGGGCAAAGTTTTATATTTGTCTGCAGTTAAGAAAGCAAATGTGGCAAAATGTTAATAATTGAGGAACTTAGGTAAAGGGTATATGGGTGTTGATTGAACTATTCTTGCAACTTCTCTATAGGTTTCAAATTTCTCAGTTAAAAGTTGGGAGGAGTGCCAGGGTGGCTCATTCAGTTAGGTGTCTGCCTTGGGCTCGGGTCATGAACCCGGGGTCCTGGGATTGAACCCCACGTCAGGCTCCCAGCTCTGCAGAGTGTCTGCTTCTCCTTCTCACTCTGCCCTTCCCCCCACTTCTCCTCTCTCTCTCTCTCTCTCTCTCTCTCACTTTCTCTCTACGTAAAGAAATCCGTATCACAAGAGGAGAAAATTACCGAATGGTGTTAGGTACGTGGAGATAAGTGAGGTGTTCCTGTCCAAGACTGAGGTCATCTCTGTGTAGGGTTGGTCCACAAGGATATCTAGTAGAATGTGCTACACCCTCCCCACACCCCCACTCCCACCTCATCTCCATGGTGAATGAATGCCACTCCGAAAATGCAGTAAAATCCAATTAACCTGGTGCACCTGGGTAGCTCAGTCAGTTAAGTGTCCAACTCTTTTTTTTTTAAGATTTTATTTATTTATTTGACAGACAGAGATCACAAGTAGGCAGAGAGGCAGACAGAGAGAGTGGAGGAAGCGGGCTCCCCGCGGAGCAGAGAGCCCGATGTGGGGCTCGATCCCAGGACCCTGGGATCATGACCTGAGGTAAAGCCAGAGGCTTTAACCCACTGAGCCACCCAGGCGCCCCAAGTGTCCTGCTCTTGATCTCAGCTCAGGTCTTGATCTCAGGGTTGTGAGTTCAGTCTAGCCCCATGTTGGGCTCCATGCTCCATAAGTACCATGGAGCCTACTTAAAATTAAAAAAAAAAAAAGTCTGATTGTCCTGTTGGATGCACAGGGAGTAGATTCAAGATAATATGTAAGAAAAGAACTCCCTAAATGTGGTGTTTGATGCTGGATGAACTGTATAAATTCACACACTTACTGGTTTTGGGAATTTCCACCAATACTTCAAATAATCTTATAGTTTGGGGCCTGCATATTTTTTATAGACCTAACGGTGTCTTTAGTAGCTGTGAATTATTGTTACTATGAATATTAACTCATTAATTACATTATACTTACTTTTTGGCTATGGGCTTAGAAAAGTGATGAAAATCAAAACTGGGATGGAGAATCAACCCACTCCATGTGTGAAAATAGCCATCATTAAGGGTAGACAAGGCTTTACCTCACCCTGATTTCTGGTACTTGGAAATAAAGAGGTGGCTGCCCTTGGCCCTAGGAAACTGTGCAAACCAAGAAATAGCTTTAATCCTCAGGGTGAGGGTGCTGTCTCTAGGAAAGCAAGCTCACAGGCACCTGGAGTGTTTGTGGGTGCAGGGGGATGTCTTTATAGAAGCACCTGGTGATTTCGCTACAGACTTACCTCCTCCTCACCTGGTGAATACTCACTGCTCTCTAGCCCCTGTTGCTGATGGGAATGCGTCCTTCCCTTTGGGGGAAGAGAGCACGAAATAATGTCAAAACCCACTGGTACCTTCTAGAGTCATTCTTTTTTTTTTTAATCGGCAGTTAAACCTGCAGTATGAATCAATTACATGTTGGGTATTGTTTATGTGTGATACGCTTCCGTGTTTTTACTGTTCTGTTTCAGGCAGGGTGGTGAATGTTAGTAGTTCGGAGGGCTCCAGAGCTCTTGAAAATTGCAGCACCGATCTACAGAAGAAGTTCCGATGTGAGACGCTCACGGAGGAGGACCTGGTGGACCTCATGAAGAAGTTTGTGGAGGACACAAACAATGAAGTGCATGAGCGGGAAGGCTGGCCCAGCTCGGCTTACGGGGTGTCCAAGCTGGGGGTCACGGTCTTATCGAGAATCTTGGCCCAGCGTCTGGATGAGAAGAGAAAAGCTGACAGGATTCTGCTGAATGCATGCTGCCCAGGGTGGGTGAAGACGGACATGGGAGGGGCTCATGCCCCCAGGACTGTGGAGGAGGGAGCCGACACCCCTGTCTACTTGGCCCTGTTGCCCCCAGATGCTACCGAGCCTCGTGGCCAGCTAGTCCGTGACAGAGTCGTCCAAAACTGGTGAAGGTCTGCTTTGGTGCTTAATAAATGTTTGTGGAATGAATGAATGAATTCTGTTGTAGTCTGCTTCTGTTTCTGTCCTTGGGGAATGTCGATTAAAATCTCCCTGGGGGGCACCTGGGTGGCTCAGTGGGTTAAAGCCTCTGCCTTCGGCTCAGGTCATGGTCCCAGGGTCCTGGGATCGAGCCCCACATCGGGCTCTCTGCTCAACAGGGAGCCTGCTTCCCCCTGTCTCTCTGCCTGCCTCTCTGCCTGCTTGTGATCTCTCTCTCTCTCCGTCAAATAAATATATAAAATCTAAAAAAAAAAAAAAAGAAAGAAAGAAATCTCCCTGGGAGAAAGCGTCTTGTTCTAGAATCAGGCTGAGAAATTTTGCTCTGTCCGAACTCTGGCCTGAAAGGGTGAGGAACCTGGTCTTGTGGTTCCGCAGTGTCGGAGGGCATCATCGGGATCGCCCAGGGTTGGGGCCCAGCATGTGCATTTCTGGCAAGCTCCCAGGTGCTGCTGGTGCTGGGACGGCAGTTTGAGAACCGCTGGTCTAGCAAGAGCTCTCGGGCCGTGGAGCAGGTTACAGCTGTGTCCCAGCCACCCCTCGATGATTCTGAGTTGTTAACTCCCGAAGGATGTGATTTATCCCGTGTCCATAGTTCTGCAATCCTACTTTGTATCACAGTCTGTTTCATTATATTTGAGCATGTTTTCATTGGTTCTGATGAAGCAGGATGGCTTGAAAGACTCAGGGAGAATGTCCTTTTTTCCATTGGGGTATGATTTCTTCCACACTGGGGTTTTCACTTGGGTTTTGCATTCTGTGTTCCCAGAAGGTTTGCAAAGTTGCTCTGCACCTTCTTTCAAATTGTTCCCGCCTGGGCGACTTTGTCCAGACCATCTCTTTGCTCTGACACGTACAGATACCTTCTCCCTGACCTATTCCTGCTCCTCTCTGGGCTACAGCTCAGGGGGACCCTTCAGATGCCTCCCTGAGCCCCTTTTGTAATCTGACGATAAGCAACTCCACATCCACTGCTTTCAAATGGGATTGCTTTTGTAATCTGCCTCCTGGCTTCTGGTTATACCCTGTAGGAAAAGGACTTGGAAATTAAAGAATCTTATGAAAGAAAAGTATAGGTGTGAAGAACATTAGCTAGGGAGTGAAGACCTCAGAAGGAACGGCTAGCCAAACAACAGAAACACAACAGGTGCACAACGCACAAACTACAAAGGAAAGAAACCACAAATTTACCAAGTTTATGATGGGAAGTTCACCATGAGATATAGCAGGGTTGTCGCTCGATTAGAACCACAAAGATCATGTCATATCACCTGACATCAGCATTGCAGAAATAAAGGATAAGACTATCTTCCTTCTGAGAAGCCGCACAGTATGGAAATGCTCAAGGTTTCATTTATTTGGGGGAACCAGGACTCTGCAGGTAACCCTGCTACTTCTGATCTATCACAGCATGCAAAGTGCTTCTGGACTCTCCAACCCATCAATGGCAGTAGGGCAAAGTGTCATTTAGCTCTGACAACCCACACCTCACTGCTTCATCCACTTCAGGTGGAGGGACATCTGAATCCCACCCAAAATGCATCTCACTTCCTTTAGCCATCTCTATCTTGCCGGATTAAATCCAGCTTGCTCTTAATATTTGTCTAGGACCATAGCTCCCAAGACATTTTAATGACTTCTTGTCTGGCTCTAAAAACATTTTAATGGTTTTTGATAGGTTTCCTCGATGTCTGTCATACTCTGGTCTCCCAGCTTCCAGAACCCTGCCAATGATGGGCAGTAGCACCAGGACCACAGAGCACTTTCAGGTTCTGCCTAATGGAGTCACAGACAGGAAATGCGCAAGTAAACAGGCCAGTTCCTTTTATCTCTTCTCCCTTTTTGGTCTCTAGCCACGCATCACCTTGACATTTTGGGATCAGCGTGTACCCGCTTAGAAGACCCTTAATTGTAAGCTGCTGACCAGAACAGCAGGTCTCATGTTTATGGAAAGGTCATAGGGGACCCTTATGGGTCGGCCTGCCCAGCACCCTCCTCCCACTGCTTCCTCCCATGTTTGGAGCTACAACAGCCACAAGGTGACTTTGCCCTGCTAGCCTCTGTTGACGGTTCCAGCTGTAGGCCTGTCTTCTAAAGAGACGGACCAGCTGGACTGGATCAGGGAACACTCAGAACTGTTACTGTGAGTGGCCCTGCCCCACCCCACATTGTCTAAGGTGCAGAAGGAACCAAGTATGTGGCTGGAAAAAGAGGAAACCAATTTTCAAGAGACGCACTTACAGAGCGGCCCCAAGAGGAACTGTCCCACCTCCACACAGTGGCACCCCTTACGTCAGACTGTTTCTGAGATCAGATTCGAGGAGATGCTCCCTGAATCCTTAAAAGAAATATTCCTATTCCTTAAGCTACTTTGAATTATGTTACTGCTTGCAACTGAAAAGAATCTAATACATGTGCATGAAAATGGTTCATGGTGTGCTGTAGTGAAAGAAGAACTACGTTTAGAATGAAAAGGAAAAAAAGAAAAAGAATTAAAAGAGTTGAGAACCATGGCATACTAGGCTATATGTTATGCTTAATATTTTCCCTGTGTTGTTTTAGGTATTTCTTACAGCGTCCTTTGAGATAGGCATTAATATCATTTTTCAAATAAGGAAAAAAGGCTTGGAGAGTCGATTAACTTGCCCAAGATCACACAGCTAAGAGACAAGAGCCAGGATCATATCCAGGATTATCTAATGGCAGTTCCTTGGTTTTTCTTGGTGCCTAGAGCTTGGCACATTACTTCTAGTAATATTGCTAGTGCGCCAATATTACGAGTCTAGAGACCAGGGCAACTCCCTGGGTATAAAAATTAGGGGAGATGATACATCAAATCCAAGTGTTTTGTAAGCCAAATGGTTATTAGATTCCCCACTTAGCCTCTGTGTGAACTTTTCCATAAAATAGGTAAATGAAATACGGTTTTTCAATGTGGTGTATTTTAAGTGGATTATCCCATTCTGTGTGTTTTTGAGACACCAAATGGAGCCAGCGATCCTGTCCGAACCAACTTCTCCGTGATACACTTTTCTAGGTTGATACAGGCATGTTAAACCCACACGTAGTATCAGCTTTAGGCCTGGCCTTTGGGCTTCTCCCTCACCTACTGAACTTCAGCAAAGAGTGTGACAGACCAAGATCCTGAACAGTGATGTAGCGTGGAGATGAAACCGGTGATAATGACGATCCTGACAAAGGTTTCCTTGTTACTGCAAGTCAGCCACAAAGTGGGCACAGCATCAAATACAGAACCACACAGGACTCTGTCCAGATGGGGTGGTGGAGAGTCTATAGAAAAGGCGGAGTTAGAGGATCACCAGGATTTGCATATGGAAACTCAAAATGTGTTTACCCAGCCAATCTCTCTAACAGGTGGGCCAGCCTGAGCCAGAGAATGTCACGTCTGATTTATAACCCCTTCTTTATGATCAGAAGGAGTAAAGATTAAAGTTCTGGTTCAAATTAAATCTGAAATGCCCTGATTAATGTGTTATTATGTCAGGAACAGGCTCTATTTATATGTCTTGAACAGATAAGCACAGCCTAGGAGACTTTAAAGAGTGACAACTTGACCCACGGAAACAGATTTCGTGTGGGAATAAACTTTCGAATCTTAATGCTGTACATTTACTGTCAATCCTGATTACACATGTAGTGGCTTTTTTAAAAGGGTTTATGATACTTGAATCTGTCAAAATTAATTTAAATGAGCTTTCCACACACCTGGAGTTCTTTAGCGATAGGTGACAAATACAAGGCATACATTTTATTTAATGTATCAGGACAAAGTTACACATAGTGGTTTTGACGTGAATAGACTGGTTCTCTCTTTCAGTGGGGAGTATAAGCAGTTCTTTCATTATTAGATGCAGTGTGGAGTGTGGCTAGAGTTTGAGGAACTTAAAACAAAAAAAAAAACCCACCTCACCTCTTTGGCAGCTGTTTTTGTAAAAATAGAGTTTCTCATATCTTCATCAGGAAACCAGCTTCGTAAAATTAATTTTCTCCTAGTAAATGCTCCATCCTTTAGCTTTCCTGAGCTTCTACTTGAAGACCACTGCTAAAATTGACCATTAGAAGATTCACATCTGGTGCACCTGGCATACGCCAAATGCAGATGGAATTAGAATCAGAAGCCTGGGCAAGCCAGGGAGTGGTCCAGCATCCCAAACCATGAAAATATTCTTGGTGATTTGTGGGCAGTGATAGATCCCCTTGGGAATCTGATACAAAATATATACCCTTTTCCAGAAACATATACACAAAATGTTGTGTACAGCTTCGAAGTGTCTGTGGACCTCCCATTCCCACCTCCTAAGTCTTCTACGGCGGCCTAGCTTTTAGGAGACCCAGACTAGATCTGAAAATCCCTTAAGGGGCTGTCAAGGGTTAAATGGTCAGAGGCCTGTGCAGAAATTACTACCTCCACCAACAGGTGCCGCTGCTTTGGTTGGCTGGGAGCCCCAGCTGGTGCAATCAGGATGCACAGGTGAACTCTGCCTGACTCCAGTCCTTCAAGGTGCCTCTGGCCCTGCAGCTGTCAGGCCAGGTTGGGTGGGTCTGAACTGTCCAGGTCCGGAGGCTCCTGACGACGGCAGGATGGGGTTAGGGTTTATCTGGAAATATCAGTGCTCTTTAGAGCTGACTGAAGTCTCCTTTCTGAGCCAGAACCCACATAATGAAACTCATTCCACGAATTAATTCCCTTGCCTCTGATGCCAAGGGCCAGAAGGGTGCGGCCTCTGGGGGCGGGGACGACTTAACCAGGTCCCTGGAACATCCTAGGGCCCCAGCGTGTATAGGATTCATTTCACCTCCTCCCCGAGGGTTTGGGTGGGGTCCCAGTGAAAAGAATGGGGTGAGTCGGATGCCATCGGCCCTACTTTTCTTGGGCCCCACGGTTCTCGTCTGTAACTCCAAAGCCCCTCTTGGAACACGGTGATAAACGGACCGCTGTCCCCTTCCATTTGGGTGTGTCGGGGGAGCCCCAGGTGAGAGGCGGAGCCACCCCGCCCACCTATGCAGGCCTTCCCGGGAGCGGCCCCGCTGCGAGGGCGGTAGTTTGCTCCAGCAGCTCAGAGCGACGCCCACCGCCCGGAAGCTGTGGAGGACTCGGGATTAGAGCCCCAAGCCCCGAAGCCGTCGTCCAGGGCCCGCCCCCCGCGCTCTGAAGTACCGCCTCCTGATCCCGCCCCCTGGGTCAAAGGCCCGCCTTCTGGTCCTGCCCCCGCGCCGAGGGTTCTCCCTTGATCCCACCCCCGCGCGCTGAGGGCCCGCCCCCTTCCCCGCCCCGCGCGCCGAGGGCCCGCCCTGACCCCGCCCCGTCCGGCCCCGCCCCGCCCCCCACGCCGAGGGCCCTCCTCACGATCCCGCCCCTCAGCCTAGGGCCGCGGCCGCTCGGGCTCGGGCGCGGCGCTTCCTACCCGGTGCGGGTTCCCGGCTGAGCCGCTGCGGCCGCTCGCTCTACCTGCCACGGCCCGGCCGGTTCCTCCGCGCCGCACGTGGGCGCCCCCGCCGACAAGGGACGCTGCTGTCGCGGGTAAGCCGGACCCGCGCCCTCGGCCGCTGGGCGAAGCCAGGGCAGCCGGGGCGTCTCCTCCCGCGGGCCCGGGAGCGACGAGGCGGCGCGGGCGTCCTCCCCAGGGTGCGCAGGGTTCGAGCGGCGCTGTGGGGGCGGTCCCGGGGCGAGGGGGGCTCCCCGACCGCGGCCCGGGCCCGCGGCGTGCACTGCTGCAGTGCGGGGACGGTCCCGGCGAGGCCGCGCGTGGGCGTGGGCTTCGGCCCGGGACCCCCGAGGGGCAGCCCGGGGGCAGGGCGGGGTCCCCTCGGACCCCAGCGGCAAAGGAAGTGCGGCCAAGTCCTCGCCAGCCCCGCGCGGCCTCCGGACGGGCAGGTGGAGGTCAGGTGGGTCACCGCCCGCCCTCCTCTCACCTCCTCCGGCAGACGAAGGCAAGCCGCGCCTTTGTTTGCTTGTGCTGTCCTGGTCCCGGCGGGGGGCTAGGGACCGAAACCTTTGTAAACCGAGGGCTTTCCTGTTAGGGGAAGATCCTAGAGTCTCCCAGACTGTCCCCAGGAGAAGGGATAGTAGCCGCAGTGCGCGCGCTCTCCCCGCCCGGTCCGGGAGTCTGCAGGATCGCCGCCTGCTGCCGGGTGGATGGACCTTTAGCAACTCGTAGGGCGGCTGCTGATGGAGACTGTTACCCGCAGGTGTTTCCCTAACCTGGGACAGTCGCTCTGTATTTGGAGAAGCCTCTGTAGGGTTTTTTGGTAAGGCGATGGAGGCCTTCCCCTTCCCCCAAAAGCCTGCTCTCGTTAATGTCTTAAAATGTTTCCACTGCAATTTAATTAACACTCTGAAAGACCAGATTCAAAATAATGTGCCCCAGAGTTGATTAAACCAATGACAGAAGAGTTTCCGTGCTTTTGACTATGTCATTATCTAATGTTCTTGCTCGTGAGAGGGCGGCTATTTGTGATTTTTCACTCTGTTTTCATGTAATTCACGTGTTCCTTCATATAAATATCTTTACAATCGACTTCCTTCTGATCTGGCAGTCGATTTTTCGCTTAACCTTGTTTTTCTAAGAAATTGAGAGTGGATGAGGTGGAAGATTTCTTGCTGGCATTTTCCATTTTAAGGCGGGTATATCGGTTCAAATATACTGGAGCAGATATGATTACTCCTTTGTGTATGTAATTGTTAGTAGGCTGTGGAACTCTATCAGTCTTACTGAGCTGAGTCTCTCACAGGAAGCGTATTCAGGATAGGTTGCAAGAACATTTTTGGAAGAGCTATTTAGGGGCTGAACTGTTAATTTTACCTGTAGCATAATGTAGTAAATAAAGGCTTTGTGCCATTGTGCTAACCTGAGCTAGATTCCTAACTCTGCTGGTTGGTTTTTGAGCGCCTTGGGCAATTCTGGGAGGGGGGGCCTGATTCCCCATATACCCCTCTTGAGCAGCCTCAAGATAATACCCATGTCATAAGATTCTTGTGTGTTGCATAAGATAAATGCATGCACAATGATGGATTTACCAAGCCCACCCAAAAGACTTGCCTAGTAGTATAGTATTGAATGCGCCATATTTTGAAATAAAGGAGCTTGCTTGAATTATTACTTATAAACTTCTCATCTGTGCTTTGAGTTAAACAAATAGTACTTTCTTCGTGTAGCCAACCGTAACATTGAACTGCCCCAGTTACCTGCTCTGACCCGGCCAACACCTTCCTTGACATGCAGTGGTGCCTTTTTGCCACCCCAGCTCCTAATTACAAACTATCGCAGATGAAGGCGCTCTCTCTTGTTTTTTTGTTTTTTAAGATTTATTTATTTATTAGAGAGAGAAAGAGAGCACGCGCAAGCAAGAGAGCTGTGGAGGTAGAGGGAGATCTGCTGAGCTGGGAGTCCCTTATGGGGCTCAAGCCCAGACCCCGGAGATCATGATCTGAGGCGAAGGCAGACGCTCCATCAGCTGAGCCACTCAGGTGCCCCGAGGCTCTCTTCCTACTAACTGGCCACCCGGACTTTGAGTCTGAGCTCTCGTCTGCTGGTAGTTGGGCTTCCTCTGTCTTTTTTCCTTTTGCCAGTGAACTCAAGACACCTTCTGTCACTGTGTGTGTCACCTTAAATTGAAATTGTGGGTTTAGGTATTTCCTCTTGTATTATGTTATGAACAATGAAAGTAGAACCCTGTGTTGTTTTTTTCCCCCTATGTTTCTTTGCCCAGTGCTTAGACATTTAATATGACGAAGACTATGCATGGAGTTTTGCACTGGTTCAGAGATGTTGTAAATTATGAACTATTTGGGTGTACTAACATCTTACTGGGGAAAATAAATTGACATCTTTCATTGCCATCCTTTAATATTTTTAAAAAGTGCGAAGGATAAGAGTGCCTGGGTGGCTCAGTTGGTTAAGTGACCAAATCTTGATTTTGGCTCGGGTCGTGATCTCAGGGTCGTGGGTTAGAGCCCCGAGTCAGACTCCGCACTCAGTGCAGAGTCTGCTGGAGAATTCTCTCCTTCTTCCTCTGCCCCTCCTCCTGCTTGCGCACACGCTCTCTCTGTCTCTCTCTAAATAAATCTTTTTTTAAAAAAGTATAAAGGCTATTATTTCAGAAAACGAGGCCTTCCCAAGAATCAGTGGGTAGTCTTATTGTGTACATTCATATACATAGTACAGTATATTTTTCCAGAGAGCCGCAGCATGTGCAAAGGCTTTGTGATAGGCTGAATCAGTTTTAGGACAAGCGGAGTGCCTCGAAGGGAAAAGTAGTTGGAACCTTGTAGGCCATGGGGTGGGGAAGTTTGGATTATTGTAAGCGTAATGGGAAGAGTTCAAACATGGTGGGGATGTGCTGTGATTTATGTTTTAAGAGTCTTCTGGGACTGCTCTGTGAAAATGCATTGGAGAGGGGTGAGAGTGAAGGAGAACCAACAGGAAGTGTCCGCAAGCTTGTAGGGGAAGCTTGCACAGTGGTGTGGCGGAGATAGAGAGCAGCTGAGTCCACAGGTGTTTTAGAAGAAGAAAAGCAGGACTTGGGTTAAGTGAGGCAGGGAAGAGAAAAAAGAGTCCAGGGTGATGTCAAATGTCCCAAGAATGGTGGGGCTACTTTCTGAGGAAAGGAAGACTGGAGAAACAGCACTGAGCAGGTAGAATCAAGACTATAGGGTTTTTTAAAAAACAACTTTACTGAGGTG
Source organism: Martes martes (assembly GCF_963455335.1). Classification (NCBI taxonomy): domain Eukaryota; kingdom Metazoa; phylum Chordata; class Mammalia; order Carnivora; family Mustelidae; genus Martes; species Martes martes. The sequence continues at coordinate 8,821,369 of NC_137888.1, read as the reverse complement.
TAATTTTTTTTAAATTTTTTTAAAAGATTTTTATTTATGTATTTGACAGAGATCACAAGTAGGCAGAGAGACAGGCAGAGAGAGGAGGAAGCAGGCTTCCCGCTGAGCAGAGAGCCCCATGCGGGACTCGATCCCAAGAGTCCGGGATCATGACCCGAGCTGAAGGCAGAGGCTTTAACCCACTGAGCCACCCAAGCACCCCCTGAGGTGTAATTTTTTTAAAAGATTTTTATTCATTAGGGGGAGAGAGGGAGCAGGAGCTAGAGTGGGGGAGGGGCAGAGAGAGAGGGAGAAGCCTACTCTCTGCTGAGCAGGGAGTCTAACGTTACTGGGCTCCATCGCAGGACCCTGAGATCATGACTCCAGCTGAAGGTAGATGCTCAACTTACTGAGCCCCCCAGGCACCCTCTGAGGTGTAATTTATAGACCATAAGTCTATACATTGATTTCAATGTACAATTCAGTGATTTTTAGTATATTTACGGAGTTGTGCAACCATTGCCATAATTCAGCTTTAGCACATTTCCATTACCCCAGGAAGGTTCCTGTGCCCATTTGCAGTTCTTCCTTGTTACTCCTCCCTTCCCTAGGCGGCTGCTAATCTACTTGCCGTCTCTACAGATTCCCCTGTCCTGGACATGTCATGTGGATGGAATCATACAATATGTGGCCTTTTGTGTGGCTTCTTCCGCTATGTTATGTATTACCCAGGTTCACCCTTACTGTAGCATACATCAGTACTTTGGTCCTTGTATGGCTAGACCATATTTTGTTGACGAAAGTTTGGGATGTACTAAGTTTGAGACACGTATGCCACATCTGGGCAAATGAGTCAGGTAGGTATATTCTTGAATCTGGACCTCAGAGGGGGAGATTTGGGCAGGAATTATAAATCCGTGGGTCATTAGCAGAAAGATGGTATCTGTGAGTTGTAGGAATGGGGAGATGACCAAGGATAGAAAGAGGACAAAACTTGGTGCCAGGTAATAGCAATATTTGGAAACAGGATAGAGGAGGATTAGCCTGCAGAGGAGAAGGAACAGAGGAGAGGTGGAAACCAGTGCAGGGCTGGCAGGGCCAGGGGAGGGTATGGGCTGAAAGGAGGCAGTTTTGGGAAGGAGGGAATGGTCTGCTGCACAGTCCTAGGTGAAAAGTCTATTGACACTGGAAACTTGAAAGTTGTGGTGGCCTTGGGCAGATCGGAATGGGCCCAGAATGACCAGAAAGTGAAGTAGCAGATACCATGGGATTCTTAGAAATTCACCATGGCCAATAAATGAAAGATTCAATAAATGAAAGATTTATTGTACTTACACTTCAGTTTCTTTCATCTATGATGTTTGCCATTTTGCCTGATGGCGTGCAACTTGGTTAGCTAACTACAGCATTCTCAGTGTGTTTAATGATACCATGTTGCTCTGTATTTTATTGTCTTTTCAGACTATGTACTAGTGAAATATTAGCCTCGTATGTCAATCAGGATTGTGTTTGGTTGTGAGTAGCAGAAAACTTGATTATATAGTGGCTTAGGTCAGCTCTTCTGTGGAGAAAACATCAAGTTCAGGGTTGACATGGTCCCTTCTTAAAGTCATCTGTGGCCTCAGCTGCTCTGTCTTTCCTCTTATCCACAAAAGTCACACACCAAGGTTGGCTGTTTCCTCTTGCTTGCCACACGTGGCTTCACCTCCAACATCAAACCTTTGTTCCAGGCAGAAAGATGGGCAGGAGTAATGGGCAAGAGGCCCAGGTCAGAGGAGTCTGCCTCTTTCAAACCGCTTTCCTGGAGGCCCCACCACCAGCTTCTACTGACCCCTTGTTGCCTAGAGCTGTGTGTGGCCACCCAGCTGCAAGGGAGGTGGGGAGCTGTTAGCACTACCTTGAGCAAAATTCGGGTTCCCTTAGTATGGAAAAGGGGACAAGGAATTTCAGGGTAGATGCCTGCCACGCTTTGAGTAGATCTTAATCAGATGATGACTAAAGAAGGAGGGCAAATCAGAGCCCCAAGGCGTCCCTTTTGAGAAAATGACAAAGTATGGAACTTGGTGCCAGACCAAGAGAACTGTTGAACATTTCCATATCTTGTGGAATATTTCACAGTCGTTATTGTTTGAATAAACTAGTAGGTTGACCTACAGATTTTTTTTTTGTTAATAAAGGAATAAAAACAAAACTTGACATATGCATGCACTCGTATTGCGTCCATTGTCACATGTAAATGACAAATATTTTCATGAAGTCAAATGAGTGCAGCATTCTGTGCTGTTCTTTGTTTCCTTTTGTCACATTGGAGATAAAAAGAGGAAATGGTTGCTGTTGGCGCCGGGATGAGACCATATCGGTCTTAGGCTTTATAATAGCTGCAGTGGTTCATACATAATGAATGCATCTAGCCACAGGAAAAAAACAAAAGAATCTGTCAAAGAATATACAAGGGCAAGAAGAATAAAGTGGTGATTGCTTTGGCCTTGACATCACCACCCCACGTCCAGGCTCTACACATGGAGGAGGCACAAAACTGTCAGTCCAGTGGCTGGTTGGCGGGGATTTGCGGGGGATTGGAGCTTAGTAACTGAACAGGCACCTGGTGGATTTCTGGCAACACTGATGTCAGACAGTGCATTCTTACATCCTTATTTTTTAAACTTTTTTCTTCCCTATCAGATTTTCTTCTAGAATATTCCCAATCCTCTAACATAGTCTAGTTGTAAAGGATTGGATGAATAAAGAGGTTGCTCTGATTACTAGCACTGACCTGCTTTTCCTTAGCTTTTATAAATGCCCTACAGTAGGAAGGGCCACCTGCATTCAGAATTACCAGCAGGCAACAATATTTAGTGAGCGGCTTTGTACTTTTCACTCCTAGAATTAATTTGGTCAGTTAAGAGGAATCCCGGCATTTTTGCTGCTTTTCTGCTCTGTCCATTTGTCTCCATAAGAATCCAAGAGGACCGGAACTGTTTATCTTTTATCTACCACAGTGCCTGGCCCAGGAGCCTTGCTAAATATTTGAGTTGCATCGCTGAGTGTGTTTGTGCACGGGAGTGTTTGTGGACACGTGTCCTCTGTAGCTCTGGGCTGGGAAGGCTCTGTGTCCTTGAGCAGCTCCCTCATTTCTTTCTTGATTCGCTTTTAGATACTTTCTCCGCTGTGAGAATGTAAGATGGATCCAGAGGAGCAGGAACTCCTGAATGATTACAGATACAGAAATTACTCTTCGGTGATTGAAAAGGCTTTAAGAAATTTCGAGTCCTCAAGTGAATGGGCGGATCTCATATCTTCGCTGGGCAAGCTCAACAAGGTATCGGGGTGTAGAATATTTAGATTGCCTGGAGGCGGGGACACAGCTGTCTTTTTATTATCTCAAGGAATTCTTTTTATTATTACATGACATGCTGATTATAACAATTAGAAAATGCTGATAAGAAAGTCTACCTGTAATTCTGTAATTCCAGTTGCCTGCTGTTAACCTGGCCAGTATACTTAACCTCTTTCCAGCTTTTTATTTTTTTCTGGGCGTAGAATTATACTGTAGATATAGTCAATGAAAGAGCTGAACAGTGTTTTTCTCCACTGTATTTACGTCTAAATAAGATAAACTTTAAAATTGACCGATCAATGGGCGCCTGGGTGGCTCAGTGGGTTAAGCCGCTGCCTTCGGCTCGGGTCGTGATCTCGGGGTCCTGGGATCGAGCCCCACGTCGGGCTCTCTGCTCGGCAGGGAGCCTGCTTCCCTCTCTCTCTCCCTGCCTCTGTCTGCTGTGATCTCTCTCTGTCAAATAAATAAATGAAATCTTTTTAAATAAATAAATAAATAAATAAATAAAAATTGACCGATCAGTTATTCAAAGATGAATTATCTTTTTCTTTTTCTTTTTTTTTTTTTTTTTTAAGATTTTCTTTATTTGAGAGAGAGAAAGTGGAGGGAGGCGCAGAGGTGGAGGGAGAGAGAGAATCCCGAGCAGACTCCCCCATGGAGCTTGGAGCCCAACGCAGGGCTCGATCCCAGGACCCTGAGATCATGACCCGAGCCGAAACCAAGAGATGCTGAACCCGCTGCACCACCCAGGTGCCCCAAAGATGAATTATCTTTCATGTACTTCTTAGTACTTAGGACTTTTATGACTTTTCTTCTTTGGTCTACTTTTTTGGCCATTTGACTGCTGATTGGTAACTCATGGAAGACCATGGGATGACCTAAATATTGAAATCTGTCCAGAAATTATGAGCATGTTTGGATGAGGAGAAAAGAGTCTGGTCTAGGAAGACCAAAACTGGTCCCGTGCATGCTTGACCTGGTGTTCTGTAGATGGGACCACTGAATGTTCCCATCCTGCTCAGGAGGACGACCTAGTAATGCCCAGTGCTTCTACTGTAGGTAGAAGAGGTTTGGGCTTGAAGACACTGTTCCCGGGCTCTGTTGCTGCCTGGCCGGGGCTCCTTCCTAGAACATCTGACTTTGGAACCCCAGTGCCATGTGGGACTTGGGAGATGTACATGCCTCCTCTTCGGATCTCCACTCGCGAGGTCACACACACTGGGGTCTTCTAATGAAGAGAAAAAATTTCTCCATTTATTTCCTCGGGAAATGCGGGGAGGGCGTGAGGAAGGCTGGCAGTTACGATGGGTGGTGGCCGGGAAGCTGTGTGGTCTCTCACAAGTGTACTTACCACATGCGAGTGTCGTGGCTGGCCTGCTGGGGTAGACGGAGGTGGTGAAATAGCACCTAAGAGCTTGAGACTCCTTTGGCTGTAGAGCTCAGGAATTTGCAAGCTGAAGAGAGCCGTCGCGTCTTGCGTGAAGGTGGATCTCTTTTTAGGGGAAAGGAAGAAGTGCTGAGGTGGGATTCAGGCATATTCAAGTTCTTCTGGGTGTTTCAGTATTTTATTTAGTACTTGACCCTCCTGGCATCTAAAAATAGCATGCTTACTTTGGGAGGGGGTGTGTTCGTTATTTTTGTTGTTGAGGTAAAATCCACAAAACCTAGACCTTGTCATTTAACCATTTCCGAGAGTACGGTCACGTGGCTTTTCCTGCATTTGCAATGTGGTGCGACCGTCACCACCATCTAGTTCCAGAACATTTTCACCAACCCAAAAGGAAACCCTCCCATCTCTCCCCCTGCCCAGGCCCTGGCAACCACTGGTCGACTTTCTGTGTCTGGACATTTCATATACACGCACCCGTACAGTACCCTTCTGTGTCTGGCTTCTTTCACTTCGCGTGTTTCCCGGTTCCTCCATGTTGTAGCATGTGTCAGTGCTCCATCAGTTTTTACAGCTGAATGATACTCCATTTTATGGATACGCCACATTTTATTTATCCAGTCATCTGTTGACGGACATCTGGGTTTCTGCCTTCTGGCTGGTTGTGACTAGTGCTGCTGTGAACATTTGCGTACAAGTTTGCATACACCTGTCTATACTGCTTTGGGGGTATAGACTTAGAAGCGGAATTACAGAGTCACATGGTAATTCTATGTTTAGCTTCTTGAGGAACCGCCAGCCTGCTTTCTCAGAGGCTCCGTTGCTTCATGTGCCACCAGCAATGAACGAGTTTCCATTTCTTCATAGCCTCACTAACGCTTCACGATTTTTTTTTTTTAATCTTGATGATAGCTGTCGTGGTGCTGTCTCATTGTGGTTCTGATTTACATTTCCCTGGTGATTTATAATTTGGGTATCTTTTCATGTGTTTATTGGTCATCTGTGTATCTTCTTTGGAGAATTTCTGTTCAAATACTTCGCCCATTTTTTAAACTGGGTTGTTTGTCTTTTTGTTGTTGATTTGTAAGAGTTCTCTACACATTCTGGATACTAGGCCCTTACTAGATATATGGTTTGCAAATATTTGTTTCCCATTCTTAGGTTGTCTTTTCACCTTTTTGATGGCGCCCTTTACGCAAAAGTTTTAAATTTCTATTTCTTTTTCTTTTTTTTTTTTCTTTAAGTAGGCTCCACACCCAGCGTGGAGCCCAATACGGGGCTTGAACTCACGATCCTGAGATCAAGACCTGAGCTGAGATAAAAGATGCTTAACTAGCTGAGCCACCCAGGCTCCAAAGAAGTTTTTAATTTTGATGGAGTCCCAAGCTACCTACTTTTTCTTCTGTTGCTTGTGCTTTTGGTGTCATATCTAAGAAACCATTGCCGAATGCAAGATCATGAAGATTTGCCCCTGTATTTTCTTCTGAGAGTTTTATAGTCTTAGCTCCTACATTCAGGTGTTTGAACCATTTTGAACCAATATGTATGCATGGTATGAAGTGAGGCTCTGAGTGTATCCTTTTGCATGAAATCCAGTTGTCCCAGCACCATCTGTCGGAGATCCTGCTCTTCCCAAGGGCCTGGGAACCCTTGTTGAAAATCAGTTGGCCATAAGTAGGTGGCTTTATTTCTGGACTTCTGTTTCTTTTCCATTGACCTATCTATCCTTAGGCTAGCCCACACATTTTGATTATTGTAGCTTTATAATAAGTTTTGAAATGGGGAAATCACTTTGTTGTTCCAACTTTATTGTGCTGGATTGTTGGGGCTCTTCTGGGTGCCTTGAAATTCCATATGCATTTTAGGATCCACTTGTCAGTTTCTCCCAACAAGTCAGGTGGGATTTTCATAGGGATTGCAGTGACTCTGTGGATCACTTGGGAGGGTATTGCCGTGTGAACAATACTGTCTTCCAAGTCCGTGAACACTGGACGTCTTCGATTTATTTAGGAACATACACATTTTGAGCTAGCTAAAATAATAAACTTGGTCAGTGCAATTCTCAAGCCATGAAGTATTCTGTTAAACAAGCCCACTTTTTTTTTTTTTTTTAAAGATTTTATTTTATTTACTTGATAGACAGAGATCACAAGTAGGCAGAGAGGCAGGCAGAGAGAGAGAGGGAGGAAGCAGGCTCCCTGCCGAGCAGAGAGCCCGATGCGGGACTCGATCCCAGAACCCTGGAATCATGACCCGAGCTGAAGGCAGAGGCTTAACCCACTGAGCCACCCAGGCGCCCCAAACAAGCCCACTTTTGATATGCTTGAAAAACTCTCTAAAATGTTTCATCATTTTAACCCACCTTTTAAAATGTAGATTATTGGGCGCCTGGGTGGTTCAGTCATTAAGCTTCTGCCTTCAGCTCAGGTCTTGATCACAGGGTCCTGGGATGGAGCCCTGCATTGGGCTTCCTGCTCAGAGGGAAGCCTGCTTCTCTCTCTCCCACTCACTCTGCTTGTGTTCCCTGTCTCACTGTGTCTCTGTCAAATAATAAATAAAATCTTTTAAAAAAAATGCTCGTTATCAAGTACAGATGAACTCTTCTTGGAGGAGCTTTAAAAGCATTAGCTATTCGTGCATTCAATAGCTGTGTCAGTCCCTACAATGTGCTAGTACTGTCCTAGGCATCAGGGCACGGAAGAGAGCAAAACCAACTAGCCCCTGCCCACTTGGGGACCTGGGGAAAGCTGGAAGATAAACAGAATATACAGGATGGTAGATAGCAGTGAAGGAAGGAGATGGTGAGTATTGAGGATGTGTATAAAGTGAGTCTTGGGGCGCCTGGGTGGCTCAGTGGGTTAAAGCTCCTGCCTTCGGCTCAGGTCATGATCCCAGGGTCCTGGGATCGAGCCCCGCATCAGGCTCTCTGCTTGGCGGGGAGCCTGCTTCCTCCTCCCTCTCTCTCTGCCTGCCTCTGCCTACTTGTGATCTCTGTCTGTCAAATAAATAAATAAAATCTTAAAAAAAATAAAAATTAAACAAGAAATTAAAAATAATAAAATAAAGTGGGTCTTTATGGGAGACCTTGCTGAGAAGGCACCCTTTGACCGAGTGGAGAGGCTCTGGTATGTCTGAGGCCATTGAGGTCACAAGGCAAGCAAGGGATGGGGAGAGTATAGGACACAAGGCCATAGAGATAATGGGTGGAGAGGGCATCCAATCTCATAGGTCCTTTAAAACTGGAGTCTGACAGTGGCCACTGAGTCAGGGGCTGGTGGGTACCCTGGAGAGCAGCTGAGCCAGGAGCATGGCCTGGCTTAGTATGCTAGAGCAGGTTCCAGCTTCTCTGTAGGGGGTAGAGAATGGGTGGGGTCAGGCAAGGCAGAAACAGAGAGACCATTTAGGAGCTGTTGCGGTAACATAGGTGGGCCAGTGGAGAAGGGCTTGGGTTTTGAATATACTTTGAAGATATAACAATTTGTTCATGGACTGGACTTGGGATACAAGAGAAAAAGAGGAGGCAAGTGGGACTCACAGGTCTTCTCCCAGAAGCCACAAGATGCAAGGGGGAGGAAGCCCAGGGAGGACCCCGCTCCATGGGGGGGGGAGGGCAGGGAGACCAGAGGTTCACTTTGGGACAGGCTAGTTTGAGGTGTCTGGTCGATGTCCCCATCTGATGTCTGTAGGCAGTTGGATATGAGTGATATTGAATAAAAGTTTAAAAAGACAACTTTTTATTACGGTTGGTACCCAATTCTGTGTAATGGTACTACTATGTTTTCTATGCTCAAGCTTCCTGTTTTCTGTTTCTACGTATGATTAAGTGATGAATAAAAAAATTTGCAAGACATCAGTGGGATGAGGTGACACTGTCCATCTTTGCCTCAGCCTTGCCTATGACAACTGACATTGCTAGAGAGCATACCATGTGCTAAGGACTTGATGTGCATTATTTTATAATATAACATATCTGGAGATTGGTCTCAGGCTAAGCAACTTCTGCAGGATGAGAGCCAGCAAGTGCAGAGAGAGCTTAAACCCTGGCTGCCAAGCCCATGCTCTGGAGCTTTTTTCGTGTCACTATCTGCGTGGCTCACATATGGGGGCAGGGGTACACCTTTCTGTTGTCAGGGGCACTGTCTTCATTATCCAAATGAAGCAGGTGCAGTGAATTTCTAAAACTCATTTTACCAATGAAGGTTTACTAATAACTTGCCCGATGTCTCATGGCTACTAAGTGGTTGTTACGGGTTGAATTGTGTCTTTCAAAAAAAAATATGGTGGTTTTTTTTTTTTTAAGATTTTATTTATTTATTTGACGGAGAGATCACAAGTAGGCACAGCAGCAGGCAGAGAGGGGGGCAGCAGGCTCCTGCTGAGCAGAGAGCTGGATCCACGGCTCGATCCCAGGACCCTGAGGTAATGACCCAAGCAGAAGGCAGACAGACGCTTAACCCACTAAGCCACTCAGGTGCCCCCCCCCCCATATGTTGATATCCTAACCCTCAGTGTCTCAGAGTGTCACCTTATTTGAGGTTGGGTCTTTACAGAGCTCATCGAGTTAAAGTGAAGTCGTCAGGGTGGGCTCGGATGCACTCTGACTGGAGTCCTTCCAAAAGGGGGCAGTTTGGACACAGACACAGGCATGCATAGAGGGACGACGCCGTGTGGAGATGAAGGCAGACACCTGGCCCGCGTGATTATAAGGCTAGGAACACGAGCGATCGCCAGCACACTGCCGGAAGTAAGAAGAGCGGTCGGAGCGAATTCCCCCTTAAGTCCTCAGAAGGAACCAACCAGCTGACTCCTTGATCTCGGACTTCTGGCCTCCAGAACTGAGAGACAGCCTGTTTCTGTGGTTTACGCCATCCAGCCTGGCAGACTGATCCAGTGGTGAGACCAAGACATATTGAACACCTAGGGGAGGGGGATACGACACTGAGCACAACGTTCATAAGGCTTTGTTGGCAGAAGACAGACAATAAATATGTGATATCAGGTGCAGAACGCTGAGGAAGAATAAAGCAGGCCAGGGAAATAGGGTAGGGAGGAAGAAGGTGGGGTTTAGTTCAGACAGAGATGGCTCTGATAACGTGACATTTGAGATTTGAGCAGAGGCCTGGATGCAGTGAGCAAGCTGGCGGGGAGACCATCTGGGGCATGGGCCTGTGTCCAAGGTACAGTAGGGGGCGGGTGTGGCTGGGCTGGAGGGGTGATAGGAGAGGAGGGAGGAGAGGGAGCCAGGGCAGGTCACAAGCTCCTGTTCCGCAAGGGAGGAGGAGCCATTGAGCAAGGTGCGGCCGATCTCCCTTACCTGCCGGAAGCATCCCTCTGGCTGATGCGTGGGCAGGGAGCCTGCTGCGGTGGTAGTGGACAGCTTGTGCAGCCAGATCAGAGATACTGGGGCAGAGGATGTGGACGGTGCTGGATGGAGCAAGCCCAGTGTCAGTGTCAGCAGTTACTTCACTCCTGGGAGACTCACAACTTCTGTGTTCAGGAAACCCGATGAGAGTTGATGTGAATAACGAGGTTAAGGCCTCGGCAATGGTCAGATTTCTTAGACTCCTGCATGTACACAGAAATTCAAGTGAGTAAATTAGTGACGAATTAGTAAAAGATCTTTATACTGCAAATAGAAACAATACTGTAGGTTAATAGTAAGGTTAAGTCAAGATGCTTTTTAATTAAGGTAGGTGGTTGTTGGCTATAAAACATTAACCGTAGACAGAACAGAAGGCTCATCTAGCTCAGCTCTTGGCAAATGAGAAAACTGAGCTCCAAGAGGTCTTTGTTTGTCAGACTATCTGTGAGTTCTAATTGTATCAGTTTTTAAACTTTCAGTATCTTCTTCAGAATTTTATGTATTGGAGAAAAGTTTACTTTTTATGGGTTTCAGGTATAGCAACATGAATAGGGTAATTTTTTTTTAAAGATTTATTTTAAATTTTATTTTTTATTTTGACGGAGATCGCAAGTAGGCAGAGAGGCAGGCAGGGCAGGGGTGGGGTGGGGGGTGAAATGTAGGCTCCCTGCCTAGCAGAGAGCCCAATGCAGGGCTCAATCCCAGGACCCTGAGATCATGACACAAGCTGAAGGCAGAAGCTTAACCCACTGAGCCACCCAGGTGCCCCTCAGTGGGGTAATTTTTGCTTAATTGTTTATCTGAGACTTCAGGCCATCATCTTCTGCTGATTATTTTTAGATAAATTTTAATTAACAAATACATGTTGAGTCCTGATGAACCCAACCACTTGCCAAGCCTGGGTTACAACTTTGATTATGGAAACAGAGGATGGTAGAAATGAATAAGCTCTGTGCATTTAAAAACCTTATCTTTGGGGCACCTGGGTGGCTCGGTCAGTTAGGCATCTGCCTTCAGCTCAGGTCATGATCCGAGTGTCCTGAAATCGACACCCCCGGGGGCTCCCTGCTCAGCGGGGAGCCTGCTTCTCCCTCTGCTGCTCCCCTCTGCCCGTGCTCCCGTGCTCTTTCTCAAATAAATAAATAAAATCTTTAAAAACAAAAAAAAACACAAAACCTTATCTTTAAAACTCCTTTTTATTTTTATTTTTTTTTAAGATTTTATTTATTATTATTTGACAGACAGAGATCACAAGCAGCCAGAGAGGCAGGCGGGGGGGGCGGGGGGGGGCGGTGGGAAGCAGGCTCCCTGCTGAGCAGAGAGCCCCATGCGGGGCTCCATCCCAGGACCCCGAGATCATGACCTGAGCCGGAGGCAGAGGCTTAACCCACTGAGCCACCCAGGTGCCCCTGAAACTCCTTTTTAAAAAATGTCATAATGGTCTTAAACGAATCACCTTTTTTGGCTGCTGCTTTTTAGCACCCTGCTGTTTCATGAAGTGACGAAAGCAGGTGACGTGAATAGCAAGAGAAATAGGAGGTGCTGGGTATTGTTAGTTTCAGCTTCTGGAGTCTTAGCACTTAAGGACACCACCTCCTTGTTAACGCAGAGCCTTCTTGTGGCATTTCGGAGTTAGCGCTATGTTATTTCCGGAAGAACGGGCTGGAGATAGGAGACCAGGTGAACTGTTCTGGTCTACAGCTTCTGTTTCAGGACCCTTCTACCTGAAAAGTTGATGAGTCTGAGCTGGATCGTGATGTTTACCCTAGCCCTAATCAGCTACTTTTCTCTGCTAGATAGTATTCAGATAAAGCCTCTTTAATCTGAGGTCTGTATTATTTGGCTAAGTTGTCAGCAAAATCTGACACACTGGGCGATTTAACAGAAATTAACTTCCACACAGTTCCGGAGGATGGAAGTCCCAGATTAAGGTCCCGGCAGATTCTTCTGAGGCCTCTCACCTTGCCTTGCAGGTGGCCACCTCCTCCCTTTGTCCTCACGTGGTCTCCACTGTGCATGGCTGTGTCTTAATCTCCTCTTGGAAGGACTTCCGTCATATTGGGCATCACCTGTCACCTAGATTGTGACATTTTACCTTCATTGCCTTTCCAAAGGCCCTGTCTCCAAATACGGTCACATTGTAAGGTACTAGGGGTGAGGGTTTCAACACAGCGATTTGGGGGACACGATTTAGCCTGTAACAGGGTCTGACAATGAAGTGCGGATTATCTCTCCATGTACCAGTGTTTTCAAAAAGCTCATTTCCGATGGAATCCCAGATGGTTTTCTTTTCTTTTTATTTTAAAGATTTTATTTATTTTATTTTATTTTATTTATTTTATATATTATATATATATTGTATATTATTTATTTTATTTATTTTATATTTATTTTATTTATTTATTTTTTAAAAAGATTTTATTTATTTATTTGTCACAGACAGAGATCACAAGTAGGCAGAGAGGCAGGCAGTGAGAGAGAGGGGGAAGCAGGCTCCCCGCTGAGCAGAGAGCCCGATGCGGGACTCGATCCCAGGACCCTGGGATCATGACCTGAGCCGAAGGCAGAGGCTCAACCCACTGAGCCACCCAGGCGCCCCCAGATGGTTTTCCATCACACCCCTTACGGAACGGTAGAGCATTACTTCTTTGATCTTGTTTTTTATTGCCCTGCAGCATTGTGAAGAACTTCACTCTGGCACATGTGGTGATTCAGTGTGTGCCAAGAACTTCCTGACTGTCTCGGTCTGTGTGAACTGCTATAACAGAGTACCCCAGACCAGACGCAGAACAGCAGGCCTTCCTCGCTCACAGTTCTGGAGCCTGGGGGTCAAGATCAGGGCACTGGTAGATTCAGGGTCTTTGCGGGCTGCTTCCTGGATCCCAGACGGCCGTCCTTCCATTATGTCCTCACGTGGCAGAAGGGGCCAGGGAGCACTGTGAGGTCCCTTTTATAAAGGCACTAATCCCAATCCTGAGGGCTTCACCCTCATGACCCAGTTACCTCCCCACCCCACTTCCCAGTTCCATCATACTGCAGGACACAGACTTTCAGCCCGTAACACCGATGATTCGTGTCCCATCTGACTTCACCTCACAAGGTCTGCACCAGCTTTCTTGTAGGGGCTTTGTTGTGGGGCATCTCTTTGGGGGAGGGTGTTGTCCTCCCAGTTGACCTTTCCCATGTGCCTCCCTATGTCCTCCTCCCCAGCCTCTTCCTCTTTCTATTGAGATGCAGTTAATTTTATTTATTTATTCATTGAGATGTAGTTGTGTGTTTTTTTTTTTTAAGATTTTATTTTATTTAACAGACAGAGATCACAAGTAGGCAGGGAGGAGGAAGCAGGGTCCCCGCTGAGCAGAGAGCTGGATGCGGGGCTCGATCCCAGGACCCTGGGACCACGACCCGAGCCAAAGACAGAGGCCTTAACCCACTGAGCCACCCAGGTGCCCCGAGATGTAGTTTAAATCACCGCTCCTGATCCCCCTGGACCAGACTCCCTCTAGTCCGTGACGTGGGGCAGGACCTGAGCCCCTCTCAGCCTTCATTGTTTACAAATTGTGGCTCTGAGCCTATGTGATGCCTGGTTCCTTCTTGTCACCTCACTGTGAGGGGCCTCCTGTTAAGAGTGTGGTACCTCAGTTTGGGGCAGCTGTTGTAATCGTTTTCCAGCCATCTGCTGCTGCCTGTGGCAGTGACCTAGAGGGTAGAAGTGGTCAGGTTAGTGTGATGTTAGGGTCATTCTGGAAAGATGTGGCCTGAATGCCTTCCAGAAAGAGACCAGATTGGAAGGTTGTCTGTGGCAGTTACTCATTCTTCATGCGTCAGCAAAGTAGAACTGGCTCTTTGCAGGACGGTGGTAAGCACTAGGCCCATTTGCTTCTGGCAGTGTGCTGACATTCTTGGCACCGGGAGTTAGCAGACGTAGCTAATAGAATGTCAGGTGGAACTCCCCGTCCTACTGTGGCAGGGGCTGTCAAGTCCTTTGCTGCTGTTCTATCATTATCCTCTTGGTAGGTGATGCGTTAGGGCTCAAGGTGGCATTGTTGCTTCTTGCCCTGTCCCCCGTTCTCCGGAGGGAGCTCAGAATCGGCCAGGGTGTTGCTGATTCGGGCTTGTGGGAGCTGCCTCACTCTGAGCCACTCAAACATGTCTGCGTAAGGCTGACATGGTCCTTGAAAGAACATTTCTCTGCTGAAATCAGGAGACTGGTATGCGTTCAGTAATTTATAGCAAGGGTAACGTATATATTTTGCATGTGAACAGAGGACATTTTTGCTAAACTTTGAGATCTGCTGGAGGGGTGGAAATAGTCCAGATTTGGGCAGGTGAGTTGTTCTACCGGGAATCTAATGGCAAAAGCTCATCCAGGGGAAGAAAAAGCTCATCTAGCAGAATCAAGTTTATGGATAACGAAAGAGCTTGTTCTGTGCTTACGTTTTATAAATTCTGTCCAGAAAGTTATGGAACTAGAAATTTCACATCAGGCCGTGCTAAGGAAGGTGCTATGGACTGAATTATGTCTCCCCCAACCCCACCAAACTTGTATGTTAGAGGCCTAAGCCTCAATGTGCCTGTATCTGGAGATACATCTTCAGGAAGTAATTAAGATTGAAGGAGGTCATTCATTAGGGTAAGGCCCTAACCCAGTAGATTGTTGGCCTTATAAAAAAAAAAAGGGAGACAGGAAGAGATGTCTCTCCTCCATGTTTTGAGCACACAGCAAGAAGGTGGCCGTCCACAAACCAGGCAGAGAACCAAGTTAGTTAGCACCTTGATCTTGGACTTCTAGCCTCCCGAGCTGTAAGAAATAAATTCTGATGTCTGAGCCACCTAGTCCGTGACATTTTGTTACAACAGCCCCAGCAAACTAATACAGAAGGAATTAAGTTAAACTTCGCTATTTTTCAAAAAAGGACAGCTGATTAAATGGGAACGCTTATATTCAAGCTTGTATGCGAGCCAAATATAGGCATTCCGATTTATTTATCTTTTTAAAATTTTATTTATTTATTTAAACATATAATGTGTTATTTGCTTCAGGAGTACAGGTCTGAATCATCAGTCTTAACACAATTCATAGCACTCACCATAGCACATACCCTCCCCAATATCCATCACCCAGCCACCCCATTTATCTTTTTTAAATGGTCTTTTCATTTTTTTTTTAAACAGCTTTGCTCACATGCAATAAACTACATATACTTAAAGTGTATAATTTGATGAATTTTGACATTTGTATATACCTGTGAAACCAACACCCCTTAAAGATAATGGGCATGTATCTGTCACCCCTAGAAGTTTCCTCCCTTCCCTCTCTGCCCCCATCTCCAGGCAGCTGCTGATCTGCTAGTTTGCATTTTCTAAAATTTTATATAAACAGAATCATACGGTATCTACCCTTTACTTCCTGGTCTGGCATCTGTCCCTCGGCAACACCAGTTGGAGAGTCAGCCAGGCTGTTGTGTAGATGGATAGTTCATTCCTTTTTACTGCTGAGTAGGAAGCCATGGATGTATACCGCTTATTTGTCCATTTTCCTATTAATGGACATTTTGGGTTGCTTCCAGTAGATAGATACATACTTCTTAAAAAACTGGCAAATTGTTTTCCAAAGTGGTTGTGTCATTTTATACCCCTCCAGCAGTGTACGGGAACTCTAGTTATCCCATATTCATGCCAGCACTCAGCATGGGCAGTCTCTGTTTTAGCCATTTTAGTGTGAGTGTAGTAGTAGCTCCTTGTGGCTTTTGCATTTCCCATTTAAATGACTGCAGATTAGAGTGGTGCTTGGGTGGCTCAGTGGGTTAAGTGTCAGCCTTTGGCTCGGGTCACGATCCTAGAGTCCTGGGATCGAGCCCCGCATTGGGCTCCCTGCTCAGTGGGGACCCTGCTTCTCCCTGTCCCTCTGCAACTCTGTATATTCTGTATATGTATTTTGCTGCTGTGAATGGGTTTCTTTCCCACTCTGTGTTTGAACTTGTTGACATGGACAAAACGATTAATTTACAGAGTTTGGAAACTAGCCATCTTCGTGAATTTATTTCTAAGTTTTTTTTCAGCTCATGGTTTTGAGTTCTGTGGCGAGACAAGCATACGTATCATCAATCAATACTGAATTTGTGTGGGTTTTTTTTCCCGGTATTTTGCTAGCATTTTCTGGAATGGCGTTAAATAATGATGATACTTGCAGTGTGTTAGTTACAGTAAAGTCAGCTGCTATAACAAAGCCGTCCACAAACTCAGGGCCACCAATAAGGTAGAAGTTGCTGCTCCTCTGTCAGTTCAGCCTGGTGTTCCAGATTGGGCAGCTCTCTTCCCCATGGTTATTCTGGAGACTCAAGCCTGGGACTCTGCCATTTTTAACACATGGCTTCCAGAGTTGCTCTGTTCGCTGCCGTTCTGTTCCACAAGAAGCGGGGAGAGCATATAGGAGCGTGCGTACGTCTTAGTGGCACACATTTCCTCCAGGCATTTCTTTAAGGGAGAAGGATATTCTGTGGTGGAGGAGCCAGGGCCTGGCCCCCACCTCTGCCACAGAGGCGGGGATCGTGATTCGGGTGGACGTTGCAGTCCCTGTCCCCACGTGGTGTGCACTGATTTTGATGGGGGCCCCTCCTGTCTCATGATTATCTCAGCCCCGCAGGCCCATCGGATTGCTGTTCCCTGAGACATCGGTTTAGTCTTTATTTACTAACTTAAACGACTTCTTACCTTTATATGGCCGGAAAGTATGCCATTTCATTACCTGATCGGTCTGTAGATTGTGGAATTGTTTTTCTCAAAGCCACACGTCTCTGCCTTAACATTTTATTCACGTGCTTTTGGTGATGATGTTACTCAAACTGATTCTCCCAGTGCCTGAGATGGGCCTTGGAAGTAAATCTGCTGGAAGGTACCATAATGCAGATGTTGTAGGATGAAAGAAGGCGAGAGCTCTCAGGGTCACGTTCAGGCTCACCACTTACTTCTGAGATTGAGATGCACGTGCTGGTTGTCTACCCCACTGTTCACCCTCTGCCTTCTCAGTTATGTCTTGGGGATCAGGTGGTAAAGCACCGCACGGGGGAGCACCGATCTCCCAGCCTCAGCAGTGAATGTTATTGTTCTCGGACTTCTTCCCAGGAATTCTGTTTTCCTTGGCAGGGATTGACTCAGACATGGACATGTGACCTTCCCTGACCTATGAGGTGTGGCCAGCTAACTTCTGGAAAGGGTTTCCTCTAATACAGAGAGACAGGAAACGAACAAACACTTGACTTTTTTGTTCCTCTCTTTAATTGTGGGAGCGTGTAATGCCTGATGTGCAGCAGACGTCTGAGGCCACAGCAGGAAAAGGCCGAGGATAAGTCAACTCACCACGAGGAGCATGTAAGCACACAAAGGCTTGTCCTTTTAGGATGTCACTGAGCCCTTGAATCAGCGAAATGCAGGACTGTGCTTCCCCACACCAGTTGCTTAGCCTCGGCACTGTTGACCTTCAGTGATGGGGCAGGGAGTGCTGTCCTGTGCCTTCTAGGATATTCATCAGCCTCTTGGAGGCTGTCCCACCCCCAACCCCCACTGTAGTGCCTCCAGATATTGTCCAGTGTCCCCCAGAGGCAGAACTGCCACAGTCTTAGTAGCACTGCTCTAGACTTTTGGTTGTGAGGTGATACATTTCTTCATTTCGATTTGTGTAGCTGGATGTGCTGTGCTTTACCGCCCGATGCTTGGTGACTGAGTCCACAATGTCGGACCATCCTTAACCCATGGGAACCCGTTTCCTCTGTGGGCAGAAGCAGGCACGCTTGTTTCTCAACAGTAAAGGTGTTTGTCCTTAAAAGAGACGGCATGTGCTGTGCTGGTCGGCGCCCTCACCACCTGCTTTGGCGTGGTTCTGGCTGGAATCAAGGCAGGGACGGAGAAACGGCAAGGATTTTGTCTCCACGCCCTGGTTTCGTCCTGACTGCACAAGCCCTGTTGTGTTTCTGAGGAGGTAGTGTTCCTTCAGTGCCTGCTCTGTGCCAGCCGTGTGTTCAGCCTCTTGGTTTTGGGTGCTCCGGGCCATTCTAGAGCTGTTGGGTTCTGGAGAGCGGAACCCGCTTGGGCCTGAACAGATCTGAGCGAGCCAGGCTTTCCTGCCTCAGTTCCCGAGTACTTTGTCAGCAGCCTTCTTCCTCCCATCATCGTTCTTTAACTGCCACATGCGTCTGTCCAGGTAGCTTATCTCAGGGCCAGGGAAGCAAAGGGAACCATGGACGAGGAGAACCACAGGTCGGATTCAGATGAGAGTGAACAAGCAGAGCGGGTTGGAGAGGTATATTCCCCCCCTCCCAACCCTGACTCTGATTAGCTCCTTGCTGCCTGCGCAGGTCCCTGATCCCAGCTCCCAGTGTGTGCCTGAGGCTCTGTGTGGGCTGGCAGAACCAGAGTGCTCGGGGAGGGTGTCCCAAGCTGTGCATAGCCACTTTGGACCTACTTTGCTTCAACACCAAGGATTGGGAAGCGCTGTTCCGGAGATCTCGAGAAACCTGCTCTGGCAGGAGGAAATCACATTCCGTCTCATTTGAGTGTGCCAGTTCTGTTCTTCTGGTGTGAATTCTAAAGAATATTGAGTTCTACCAGTAGAACTTTTGGGACTGAAGCCTGTTTGGGATTTGTAATGAGACTCTTTCCCCAAGATGTTCTTGCGGCTTTTCTGGCTCTGACTTGAACAAGTTGGTTTCTATATAATAGGCTTTTGGTTTGTTTGTTAAATATATCATTTGTATGTGGGTTAAAATACATTTAAGAAGCAGAAAAGAAGGTGTGTCCAGACAGCAAGTCATTTAGTATCTTAATGATATGCTCACTTTTATGAGATCTTCTGGTTTGCAGTTATAAATTCTTAAGTATTTTAGTATTCTCTGCATCACATATGTGTCAGTGTTTAATCCTGAAGGGCATGTTTGCCCCACATGTTCATTTCCTTTTATGTGGTTCACTGTCGAACTCCGCAGCCTTGACCTCCTCCCACCCTTGTCCATCGTCCCACCCTCTTGGCTCGTAGTCCCCAAAATGGAATGATACCCTTTAGTGAGCTCCTGTTACGAGCTTGTTACTCATTGTCTCTCAAACCTATACTCCTCCGAAGTTGGTGCTGCTCAACCCTTTTACTGGGGAGGACGCCGAGGGAAGCTTTATTGAGGCTTTCTGGTTCAGCGTAAGGTGTTCAGCTCAGACGGCAGCGCTGCAGGCCCACGTGCAGGTGCGTGGCTGGGAGGGAAGGCTCAGGACCTGCACTGTGGTGGGAAAAGAATTCGATGTAAGTCTGGAAGCCTGCAAGGTCCTGCAGCTAGCCGTCTAAAGTTTCTGTGTGGGAAGATAGGGAAAATTGCTCTTGGTGGTGAGAGGGAGTGGTTTCTACAAGAGATGTTGTAATAAACTCACAAGGGAAAAATAAAGAGCAATATTGGAACATGTGTGTTGCGACTTGCCTTCTATGAGGTAGCAATGCTATGTGGTCGTTTTCGTTTTTTTTTTTAATTTACTTTATTTATTTGACAGACAGAGATCACAAGTAGGCAGAGAGGCAGGCAGAGAGAGAAGAAGGGAAGCAGGCTCCCTGCTGAGCAAAGAACCGAATGCGGGGCTCGATCCCAGGACCCTGAGATCATGACCGGAGCCGAAGGCAGAGGCTTTAACCCACTGAGCCCCCCAGGCGCCGTGTGTGGTGGTTTGTTTTGGGTTTTTTGTTGGTGGTGGCTTTTTGTTTTTAGAGGGAGGGAGAAAGAATCTCAAGCAGGCTCCACACCCAGAGCAGGGCTCGATCCCACAACCCTGATTTCTTAAGCCGAAATCAAGAGTTGGGTGCTTAACCAGTTGAGTCACCGAGGCACCCCTGTCGTGTTTTAAGAAGTTTTCTGACCCAGAGTGGAGATTCCCAAGTCCTCTTGACTGAGAGCCTGGACCCAGTGTTCGTGTCACATGCATATAGACGCATGTGTTCCTTGTGCATCCGGATGCCCTGGGCAAGTGGGAATGGCGTGAATAGCCCGGTGTTTCAGCTCCTTTCGAGTCTCGCCTGTATGACCAGGTCCCCGTGCTCAGGAAACCTGTGCGGGGCTGGGCAGCTGAGGAAGGGTGGTGCCCCGACCGGGCCCCAGGTCAGCTCATTCCGAGACTGTGCTCTGTCACATGTCCCCTGCCCCTGCTTCACGTTGTCATGTGTTAGACCAGCAATGTGTTCCCTCCACAGCAGAACCAGCTCCGGTTCAGCTGAGGAAAATGAGCTTCCCAGATTGCCCCACCGAGGTGTCAGCCCCGGGCTTATGGATGCGTGGTCAGTGGCAGACCCGGGTCGGCCTGCTGTCGTCGCCCTGGCCTGGCCTGGCCTGGGGTCGCTGTCCTCCCGCAGTGTGTGCGCTCAGCCTTCGGTGGGGCTCCTAGCAGGCAGCGTGGTGTTTGCTCAGAAAGTGTGAGTTAGTATTGGCTCCGGCAGCGAGATAGAACCGATCCAAAAGGAATAAAATTAATTGTGAGACATTTTTAAAACCAAAACATGCATTCTGATGCATGTCTACCTTGCGTGGAAGGTCGGGTGAAGCCGAGAACACGGCGCCCTGCCAGCAGCTCTGCTGCAAGCAGAGGTCGTGGGATGTGCGTGTTGTAAGGTGCAGTGACGACTCCCCGGGGTCACTTCTCGGCAGGTGTGACCTCAGCGGTCCGCTGGCATGTCAGCACCACACAGCCATGTTTCTGTTGGGGACCTTGTTAGAAGGAAGCTCTCTTTTCCAGAAGGGTTGTACAGGAGTCACTCCCCCAGTTAAAAAGAAGTGGACTTCGTGGGTTCTCTGTGAAATCCCAACTCCCTGTCGTGCCTGTTTGCCTGTTGCTTCTCCTGTCTCTCGCCGTCCCCGTCCTCCTCCCAGGCTGGCACGGTGGCTGAGTCACGGCCATCTCTGGAAGGACATGACGCTCTTCACCACCTCCGCCTTCAGGACTCGGCCTACTTTCACGTGGGACGTCCTGGCCAGTTTGTTATTCCCCAGCGTCTGTCCTGTGTTCCTTCTGTCTGAAGGGCACTGTTGGTGTCCCTTGGCAAGTATTTAATGAGCGTTCAAGCTTGTGTCACCTGGCCAGCCTTACTCACGGTACGGCTTCGGTTTTGTGGCATGAAACGAACAGCCTTTTAAAGATGACCACCTCCCAGAAGGAAGGCCTGCTGGTATTTTACCATTTGCTTGATGCAAGGCCGGCTTTTGAATTGGCTCGCTTGTGTCTCCTTACAGACGAGCGTCTGGCGTCCTGAAGTCAGTGTTATCACCGGGAAGAGCAGGTTTGGGCGATCTCTTCTGGGAACTTTTTAAGATCAAATGTAACTCACCCCCTTCCCGTATCGTTAAATTTCTCTTTACACATTTTTTAAGTGTATCAAAGTACTTTCTGAGTCTGTGGCCTACCCTTTTGGAATTTTTAACGCTGTTTCTTGTACAGAACCAGTCTGCGTCATGCTCAGAGTCTTGCCAGATAGCGTGATGTCAAAGGAAAACAAAGTGCAGAGCAGACATTATCGTGGATGGGGCAAAACGAGACACTTCCTGGTCTCTATTAACCAAGCATGGATGTGGTTCAGACCTTTCTTTTTCAAACTTGGGTTTTATAGATCTTTTATTATTTTCAGGTCAGCCTGCTGAGCCAATGCATACAACAAAGTCCCAACTATTATATCTTGTATTAGCTGAGGGAATGCTTTTAAAACAGTGTCATTCTTGAGGAAAAGAAGGAAGGAAGGTTTATTTCTGCTTTAATCCTAGCTTTTCCTTCCTGTTTAGCATTTTTCAAAGTGACTTCAAAAACATGGCCATTTTTTCCTTCCAGATTTATGAGTTTCCTTGACGTATTTATTCTATAGCTGAAGAACATTTCTCATCTTTTTTTTTTTTTTTAAAGATTTTATTTATTTATTTGACAGACAGAGATCACAAGTAGGCAGAGAGGCAGGCAGAGAGAGAGGAAGGGAAGCAGGCTCCCTGCCGAGCAGAGAGCCCGATGTGGGCCTCGATCCCAGGACCCTGGGATCATGACCTGAGCTGAAGGCAGAGGCGTTAACCCACTGAGCCACCCAGGCGCCCATCTCATCTTTTTTTTTTAGTATGCATCATTTTTATGTAATATTTATCACATGTGTTGTATATGTAATATGAATATATACTATATTTGTGTATCTGTATCTCTCAATGTGTCTGTTAAGCCTACTCGGGTTTCTGGTTTCCAAAAAAAACACAACCCAAACAATGAAACTTCCCTGGACATACTGAGCTTTTCCCGCTAGCAGAGCTCACTGTCTGGATAGAGGCTGGCAAGAGCAAGGCGGCGCCAGGGTGGCCCTCCCGGACCCACACCAGGGTCCCAGTCTCAGCAGCTTTCAAACTGCCAGAAGCAGGTGAAGAGGAAATCAGGAGTGTTTAAGTGCTAGAAGGTGGACTCAGTTAATGTGGTTATTTTGCTAATTAGTGGTTAAAAACACACTCGGGTGCCTGGGTGGCTGAGTCGGTTCAGCGTTGGACTCTTGGTTTCAGCTCAGGTTGTGATCTTAGGGTCGTGAGATGGAGCCCTGCGTTGAGCGTGGGGTCTGCTTGGGATTCTCTCTCTCTCTCTCCTTCCCTCTGCACCTTCCCCTCCCCTCGTCCCCTCCCCCTCCCACCCTTGCTCACTTACAAGTATTCTCTCTCTCTCTTTTTTTAAAAATACTTTATTTATTTATTTATTTGACAGACAGAGATCACAAGTGGGCAGAGAGGCAGGCAGAGAGAGAGGAGGAAGCAGGCTCCCCGCTGAGCAGAGAGCCCGATGTGGGCCTCGATCCCAGGACCCTGAGATCAAGACCTGAGCTGAAGGCAGAGGCTTTAACCCACTGAGCCACCCAGGCTCCCCACAAGCATTCTCTCTCTTAAAAACAAAAACAAAACAAAACCACCCAAACCTCGCACTAAAGAGAGGCTGGACCCAGTCCCTGGGGTCCCTTCAGGATTTACTAAAAGGAGTCCCTTTGTTCTCTGGTGAGGGAAGAGTTTTCCGTTTGTTTTCAACAAGCAAGTGTCACTCAAGGAAGGATTCATGGTTCTTGCAGCACAGCTGCAGGACCCGTTGGGTAAAACACAGCATTCATTTCATTTTTCTTTCTAAGTGGTAAAATACACATAAAATTTACCATTTTAACTGTTTACGAGTGTACCGTTCTGTGGCACTCAGGGTGTTTTCCTTGTCGTTCAAGCAGCACCACCATCCAAAACCGAGACCATTCCCATTAAACATAGGCTACCCTCCCCCTCTCCCAGCCCCTGGCCCCCTCCCCCTGTTCCGCTTTCTGGGTCTGTCTCTTTGATCACTCCAGGGACCTCGTGTAAGTGGAATCATACAGTGTGTGTCCTTTTGCGTCTGGCTTACTGCCCTGACTGCAGCTTCTTCGGGATTCATGCGGATGGTAGCGTGCCTCAGGATTTCCTTCCTCGTTACGGCTGAGGAACAGTCCCATGTATGTGTAGACCACATTTTATTTTTCCATTCGTTGACGTTTGGGTTGTTTTCACCTTTTGGCTATTGTGAATAGCGCTTCCGTGAACTCAGGTGTACAAATACCTGTTTGAGTGTCAGTGCTTTTGCACAGGGGCTCAGAAGTGGAATTGCTGGATCATACAGTCATTTGGTAAACAAATCAAATATGTAATCTTTTTTAAACAATTTTATTTATTTACTTACATTTTAAGATTTTATTTATTTATTTGGCAGACAGAGATCACAAGTGGGCAGAGGCAGGCAGAGAGAGAGGAGGAAGCAGGCTCCCCACTGAGCAGAGAGCCCGATGCGGGGCTCGATCCCAGGACCCTGAGATCATGACCTGAGCTGAAGGCAGTGGCCTAACCGACTGAGCCACTGAGGTGCCCCTATTTATTTATTTTTTTAAGTAACTCTCCATCCAACGTGGGACTCTGACTTACGACCCCCTAATCAACAGTCACATGCTCTGCCGACTGAGCCAGCCAGGCACCCCTAATCTTTTGAGGAGCCACCATCCTGTTTGCACAGCGATTGCACCATTTTACGTTCCCACCAGC
Source organism: Martes martes (assembly GCF_963455335.1). Taxonomy (NCBI): domain Eukaryota; kingdom Metazoa; phylum Chordata; class Mammalia; order Carnivora; family Mustelidae; genus Martes; species Martes martes. The sequence goes on along the minus strand of NC_137888.1, from coordinate 8,797,226 downwards.
AGTGCACAGCACCCCGTTTTGAAACCTCCTAGGCCAGGCCTCTTCTAAATAGAACATTTTCTTTTCAAAAGCAGCGACAGCCCTGGGCATCTGGCTTGATCTCACTCTCAGGAAGGATGCAGCAGAAAGCCTCCAATTTCCTACTAAGAAGTGTTTTTCGCATCCTAAAAGTAGGCTGGCCACATGGGCCGAGCACTTCTCGTGTCCAGGGATGCCTGAGTCAATAGGTCCTAAGCGGAGGAGATCTGAGGCAGTGGTGGCTAGCTGAAGAAAGTCACCAGGGCGGGGCGCCTGGGTGGCTCAGTGGGTTAAGCCTCTGCCTTCAGCTCAGGTCATGATCTCGGGGTCCTGGGATAGAGTCCCGCATCGGGCTCTCTGCTCAGTGGGGAGCCTGCTTCCTCCTCTCTCTCTGCCTGCCTCTGCCCGCTTGTGATCTCTGTCTGCCAAATAAATAAATAAAATCTTTAAAAAAAAAAAAAAAGTCACCAGGGCTGAATCATGAACTCATGAGCTCCACCACCCTGAGCTCTGCATCTTCAGCAGCCAAAGCGGGGGAATGAATCATTGGATGACTCCTTCCCCTTTAAGTTTGCCCTGAAAACACAGAGATGGTCCCCTCGTGGCCATGTATTAGCCCTCCGCGAACCTAAAGGGAAAGTCTTATAGAGAGAGAATTTGGGGGAGCCAGAGTGGGAACCTTCATGGTGGCCACTGTTTCCTTAAAGCCACCAGGAGTTGGCTTAGGTTCCCTTTCAGGCACATCGGCGAGATGCTACTTAATACTGCTCACCCAGAAGATGTTTGTTTTGCTGTGTGTGTGTGTGTGTGTATAATTCACTTAGCCAACATAGAGTACATCATTAAGTTTCAGATGTAGTGTTCAGTAATTTATCAGTTGTGTATCACACCCAGTGCTCATCACATCATGTGCCCTCCTTGATGCCCATCCCCCAGCAACCCCATCTCCTCACCCACCTCCAGCAACCCTCAGTTTGTTTCCTGCAGTTAAGAGTCTCTCATGGTTTTTCTTTCTCTGATGACTTCCCATTCAGTTTTCCCTTCCTTCCCCTATGATCTTCTGTGTTGTTTCTTATAATCCCCGTGTAAGTGAAACCAGATAATTGTCTTTCTCTGATTGACTTATTTCACTGAGCATAATCCCCTCCAGTTCCATCCATGTTGATGCAAATGGTGGGTATTCATCCTTTCTGATGACTGGGTAATATTCCATGGTGTATAGGGACCACATCTTTATCCATTCGTCTGCTGAAGGGCATCTCGGCTCCTTCCACAGTTTGGCCATTGTGGACATTGCTGCTATGAGCATTGGAGTACATGTGCCCTCTCTTTTCACTACATCTGTATTTGGGGGATAAATACCTAGTAGACCAATTGCTGGGTCGTAGGGTAGCCCTATTTTTAACTTCTTGAGGAACCTCCGTACTGTTTTCCAGAGTGGCGTTACCAGCTTACTTTGCCACCAGCAGTGTAAGAAGGTTCGCCTTTCTCCACAACCTCGCCAACACATGTTGTCTCCTCACTTGTTAATGTTAGCCATTCTGACTGGTGTGAGGTGGCATCTCATTGTGGTTTTGATTTGTATTTCTCTGATGCCAGGTGATGTGGAGCATTTTTCATGTGTCTGTTGGCCATTTGATGTCTTCTTTGGAGAAAGGTCTGTTCGTGTCTTATGCCCATTTCTTGACTGGATTATTTGTTTTTTGGGGGGTGTTGAGTTTGATAAGTTCTTTATAGATCTTGGAGACGAGCCCTTATTTGATAATGTCATTTACAAATATCTTCTTCCATTCCGTAGGTTGCCTTTCAGTTTTGTTGACTATTTCCTTTGCTGTGCAGAAGCTTTTTATCTTAAGTCATAGTAGTTCATTTTTTGCTTTGGTTTCTCTTGCTTCTGTCTAGCAAGAAGTTGCTGCGGCTGAGGTTGAAAAAGTTGATGCCTGCATTCTCCTCTAGGATTTTGATGGATTCCTGGCTCACATTTAGGTCTCTCATCCATCTTTGAGTTTATCTTTATGTATGGCATAAGAGAATGGTCAAGTTTCATTCTTCTGCATGTGGCTGTCCAATTTTTCCGGCACCATTTATTGGAGAGAGTGTCTTTTTTCCACTGGATATTCTTTCTGGCTTTGTTGAGGATTAGTTGACCATAGAATTGAGGGTCCATTTCTGGGCTCTCTATTCTGTTCCATTGATCTATGTGTCTGTTTTTGTGCCAGTACCATACTGTCTTGATTATAGCTTTGTAATCTTGAAGTCTGGCATTGTGATGCCCCCAGCTTTGGTTTTCTTTTTCAACATTCCTCTGGCTATTTGGGGTCTTAACTGGTTCCATACAAATTTTAGGATTTGGGATTATCCCAGCTCTTTGGAAAATGTCTATGGTATTTTGGTAGGGATTGCAGTGAATGCATAGATTGCTCTGGGTACCATAGATATTTTAACATATCTCAATATCATAAAAGCCATCTATGAAAAACCCACATCAATCATCATTCTCAGTGGGGAAAAATGGAGAGCTTTTCCCCTAAGATTAGGAACACGACAGGGATGTCCATTCTCACCACAGTTGTTCAGTATAATACTAAAACTCCTAATCTCCCCAATCAGATAACAAAAAGAAGTAAGTATTCAAATTGGCAGAGAAGTCACACTCTCATTCTTCGCACACAACATGATACTTTATGTAGAAAACCCAAAATACTCCACCCCCAAGTTGCTAGAACTCATACTGGAATTTAGCAACGTGGCAGGATATAAAATCAATGCATAGAAATCAGTTGCATTTCTATACACGAACAGTAAGAAGAAATTGGAATTGAGGAGTCAGTTGCATTTACAATTACACAAAAAAACATGGGATACCTAGGAATAAACCTAACCAAAAAGGGAAAGGATCTGTACTCTAAAAACTACAGAACACTTGTGAAAGAAATTGAGGAAGACACAAAGAGATGGAAAAACATTCCCTGCTCACAGAAGGTGTTTTTAAATAGGACTCACAGCCTCATTTCCTGCATGAAGTCTGTCGCTCTGGGGGAGGAGGAGCTGTGTTCGAGGGAATCCTTTGTTTCCAGCCTGCTCCAGATCCACTGCATGCAAAGCAGTTTTTTTTTAAGATTTTATTTGAGAGAGTGAGACGGACAGAGATTGTGACAGAGATCATGAGCAAGTGGGGAAGAGAGGGAGAAGCAGGCTCCCCATGGAGCAAGGAGCCCAACTTGGGGGCTCAGTCCCGGGACTCCACGATCATGACCTGAGCCCAAGGCAGACACTTAAGCGACTGAGCCACCCAGATGCCCCAGACAAAGCATTTTCAACTGGTGATTCTAATCTTCAGTTTTAAGTCTTGCAAAATATTGGGGCACCTGGGTGGCTCAGTCGGTTAAGTGTCTGCCTTCAGCTCAGGTCATGATCCCAGGGTCCTGGGATGGAGCCTTGGGCTCCTTGCTCAGCAGGGAGCCTGCTTCTCCCTCTCCCTCCACCTGCCACTCCCCCTGCTTATACTCTCTCTCTCCCTATCTTCTTTGTCAAATAAATAAATAAAATCTTTAAGGAAAAAAAAGACTTGCAAAATGTTGTATAGGAGTTTTCCTTAAATATCATTTAGGATATATCATATTTTCCCTTTTAATGCTAAATATTAATTACTATTTATTTTTTCCTTCTTCTTAAAAGGAAATTTCATGTTCCCCAACTCCATCTCGTGGGTGCCAATTTCCTCCTTGGCTACAGTGTCTCTTGGGATTTTCATCATATTTTGGGTCTGCAGGCATCTTAACTCCAAACATAGAGCAGTCTGAGCTTTGCTTTTTTGATTCAGTTATTTCTCACCCTTCTTCTTCAACACACCCAACTAGTGTCCTTGTTTGCTTTCAGGCCAATAAAGACATTATCTGTAAACGACTGGGTTTCAGTGGATTGTTTTAAAATGCATCTTCTCTCCATCTCTCCGAGTCTTGTCCTTCATTTTCAGTTTGTCATGATAATAAGAGGTCGTGTTTGCTGGCTGCTTCCTGGGTGCCAGACGTTGCTGTACTGTGTGTGTGGGGTGTCTCATTTGATGCTTGCAACTTCGTGAGGTGCCATGATCTCCATTTTTATAGTTGAAACGATAGCTGGAAAGTTTAAAGAATTTGCCGAACAAGCAAATGGTAGAACTGGAATGCCCGGCTCTGACCCCCAAGCTCACATATTAAACCAGTGTTATAATATCTCAGTCTCGTTTATTTGCCTAGCCTCAGTGTGGAAGCACCTGTTAAATCTGGCTCTGTGGGAAGTGGGTTAGCACAACCGCCATGATCTGGGCATGATTTTAGCCCCATGATTAGTGGTGAAAATGATGCAGAAGGGTTGACTCTCCCACTGCCCCAAGGAGCAGGCTCGCAAAGACTGTCTGGCCACATCCTGACTCAGGGCTCATGATCTCGGGTGGCTCTGCTCTGCTCCTGAACTTGTGTGCTTTGATCTAGTTGACAGTCTGATGGGTGAAAAGAATGGTATTTTCTTGTAGTTTTAATTGCATTTTTCTTACCAGGAACGACAAGCAGCTTCTCATTCTCCTAAGTATAGTCTGTTTATATCCTTTGTTTTTGCTGAATTTTCAGATCTAACAACTTCCTTTATCTTTCTACCTTTCCCTCAACAGCACTGAGTCCCTTTCTCAGACATGCTGTGTTTTCATGGATTAACACAGACTGCAAACAGTGAATAACCTGTTTCACGTTCAGTGGTCACAGCCTCAGTTCTTGTTATGTTTCTTTTCCCATGTCTTTTCTCAAATTAAGTGACACATTCAAATGAGAAAGAAATAGCAAGCAGCCTCATTCATTTGGAATGGATGGTTTTGGTTCATTGTATGCATTTACGTGGGAAGAGGTTTATTAGTTAGGATAGAGAGGGTTGTGCCATGGTAACAAACAAGGCCTAATCTCAGTGAGTTTTACATGGTTCTGCCTCACTGGGTCAGCACGTGGTTTCTGCTCTGTAGGTTCTCAGGGAGCCAGGCTGGCAGGGGGACTTTGGCTCAACCCACATGTCCATGATCTTAGAGTCAAGAAAAGGGAACCCGACAAGCTTTGAGTTGGCTTTTAAAGCCCGTGCCTGCATGATGCCTATCACTCTACTCATCCCGCTGGCCAGACTCGGTCATGTTGCCATACCCAGGGTCAAAAGGGCAGAGAAATGGGATATGGACATGCACAGCCCAAGGAAGGCAAACGCTGGTGAGTCCCAGATGACCACCACAGTGAGTGTGCCCTGTCTTTTCCACCTCCAACAGCGGGAGTCCTTGGAATACGCTGAGCAATGCGAGAGTGGGTGTGACTTAATAAGCAACTGCGTGGGGGCGCCTGGGTGGCTCAGTCAGTTAGGCATCTAACTTCAGCTCAGGTCATCATCTCAGGGTCCTAGGATCGAGCCCAGTGTCTGGCTCCATGCCCAGCTGGAGTCTGCTTCTCCCTCTCCCCTCCCCCGGCTCATACTCTCTCTCTCTCAAATAAATAAAATCTTAGGGGAAGGAAAATGCAAGTGCTTGATTTTGACAAAACAGTTACTGCAGGTGAAGACAGAGGCCCTCTCTCCTGCTCTTGAATCCCCGGAGAAAGCCCACAGCCGCATAGATAAGCCAGTTGCGGCACAGACATGGTTTCTTCAGGACGGGCCGGCAGTTGATACTCCTTGAAGCCCAGTGATGCTGCTGCTGCTCTTCCAGCTGCTTCTCTACGTGTTCCAAAATGTGCATGACAAAACGCAGTTTCCTGAACATTTGGCACATTCATGTCCCCGCCGCCAAAGCTGTCTCACTTTGTTCTTATCCCCTGTTACAGCGTGTGTTTCGGCTTACCTCAGGATTTGTTTTGACAGGAGCACATTAAAAAAAAAATTATTTTGGGGGCGCCTGGGTGGCTCGATTGGTTAAGTTCCTGATACTGGATTTCAGCTCAGGACACGATCTCAGGGTTTGTGAGATCGAGCCCCATGTTGGTCTCCGTGCTCAGCGTGGAGTCTGCTTGAGATTCTCTCTCTCCCCCTCTCTCGCTCTCAAATAAATAAATTAATAAAATCTTAAAAGAAATTATTTTGTTGGCTTTCCCTTTGTTTTAAAATATGAAACTTTTATATATAACGTTTTAAGGTATTTCTTGATGACCTTTACTTATATGGGTTTTTTTCTTCCGAGATATGGGTTTATTGAATTTGAGAATTCAGTTAGACTACAGGCTTCTGATGAAAAATATATTATTTTCCTTCCTTTCCCTTTATTTCCTGCATAACCTCAGTGCATGTTTTAGGGACAGGATCATTTTCTTTGCTTATGAAAAAAAAGCTAGCATGGCCCTAAGACCATATGGCCCAGGGCCAGCGGTTGGTAGACACAGATAGAATGCAGTTGGCACATCTTCTGTTCTTCCAGAAGGCCTGCTTTGTTTTAGGCTCCGTGCAGAGTGCTGAAAACCACAGAGGGGAAGACAACAGACCCGGCCCTCAAGTTGCTCCCTGCCTAAGTCAGCCCCGGAGCTGATAATCATTAGGACAGTGTTGTAAATCGGCGACAGATGTGCACATGGAGCCCAGGGCAGGAGGAACTAAACATGCAGGCTGGCGCGCCCTGCCAGGGCGGGGACCGTTCTGCCTCCAGGGAAGGGGACGCTCAGTCTCCTGTGGGGAAAATTAGCCAGGTGGACAGGAAGGAGGTTGGGCAGAGGGGCAGAGAGCACAGGCAGGAATCACAAATGGATCTGTGTCGCTGCAGAGTTTGAAGCTGAGCTAGTAAGAGATGGGGGCAGGGGAGGCAAAGCAGGCAGGAGTCATGCCGTGGAGGCCTCTGAGTGGCTTTTTAAGAAGCGTGGACTTCACCCTGTAGGCTTTGAGCAAATATTTGCCGGTTGTTCCATCATGACAGACACTTTGTATTATAAGATTGAGTCATGAGGAGCCACCCCGCCACAGCACTCTGCCCGCGGTCGCTTGAGGCTGTGCAGAACGGCGGTGACCCGCTCACACCCCGGACCGGGTTCCTCGGGTACCACAGGTACCCAGGCCGCTTCGGCGCAGACGAGGCCTGTGTCCGGCCGCCGAGGCCTGGCTCAGGAACGCTGTTGCTGCTCCCGGCAGAGTGCGGCATTTCTCCTGCGGGCCGTGGTCCTTCCCACCAGGCAGGATCACCGACTGCCGGAGATGCCTGGAGTCATGACCGAGAGGGGTGCCCCCTTGTTTCTTCTGGGGGTGACCCCTCACTCAGAGCCCCCTGGCTGGGGAGCTGAGCTGGGGGAGCGATGGGGATGCTTCAGACGTCTTCTTCTCCCCAGGCAGATTCCAGGGGCTTCCCAGCAGGCAGACAAGGGTCGTCTTAGGGATGAGGGGGGGTTACATCCCCTGATACGGTGTGTGTTCTGCTTGGCCTCATGTGTGGACTGGAGCCCTCTCCGGTACCCAGGTTTCCATGTGTGACCGAGGAGCAGGTCCGATGGTGACAGGGTCTCCCTTGCTCTCGATCCTGGTGCCTGCCTCATCTCCAGTGTTGGTAGGGGCTGTACGGATACCCGTGTCTCCGGAGCCTGGCTCCCGGCCCTCCTGGTGTCCCTGCACAGGCCCTCTGTCTTCCTTTTGCATCTGCTCATGTCTTTCCAGCCTCTGCAGGTTTCCTTTCCGTGGTGAATGTTGCTGCCTTCTTCCTCATGTTTTCCTTCCTGTTTTCCAGGCCCTTCAGAGTAACCTGAAGTATTCCTTATTGCCAAGACGGCTCATTATCAGCAAGAGGTTAGCTCAGTGCTTGCATCCTGCTTTGCCCAGCGGTGTGCACCTAAAAGCCCTAGAAACCTATGAGATTATCTTCAAAATTGTGGGGACCAAATGGCTGGCCAAGGATTTGTTCCTCTACAGGTATAGTAGCTTTCCTACCATATTACGTTCTTATTACCTGAATAATCTGTATTTCAGTTCATAAGATTAGAAAACGACAAATAAAATAGGGAGTGGTGAGCAACAATTCATTGTCAAGACGCCAGCAGGAGATAAGCCGCAATCACCTCTGGAGCGCATCCTCCCAGGCCTTTCTTTAAGTGTGTTCTGAACCTGCTGCCTCTTTACTGAACAGTACACTGTGACCATCCTATAACGGGCAAGCGTCTGCAGCCCCAACGGCTGGCTGGCTGCTGTCGAAAGCGCCCTCTGGCCGGGTGATTGTTCCAGACTTCCGATGCGGTGTCTCATTTACCCCTCCTCTCTCTTTCTTCTTTCCCAAAGCTGCGGGTTGTTTCCTCTTCTGGCAAACGCGGCCATGTCGGTGAGGCCCGTGCTGCTCGGCCTGTATGAGAAATACTTTCTCCCGCTGCAGAAGCTGCTCCTGCCCAGTCTCCAGGCCTTCATTGTGGGCCTGCTGCCCGGCCTGGAGGAGGGCTCCGAGATCTACGACAGGTGGGTCTCATCCGGCTCTGCGGCTTGCATGTGATGCCGCCGCTTTGGAAGAAGCAGGGAAGGAGGTACAGAGGTCCACACAGCAGGGAAAGGCACAGAAGTCGGCTTGATGCTTGACATTGCTGTGCTGGTCCCTGCTTGACCAAATACTATGTCCTCCTGGGAATTGCCTCCAGTCACAGGTGAGAGAAAGTGAGAAGGTTTCCCAGAGTCTCGTGATCAGTGAGTGGCAGAGCTGGGATCCTAAGCCCCATGGGTCAGATTCCAAAGTCTTCCTTCTTCCCATCACACTAGGCTGCTTCTCAGTCAAAGCAGAGCCATGCTTCACTGATGGCTGGGGCTTGCAAAGGCGATGCTGAGCAGAATAGCTTGACAAATTTCAGCAGTACTTTGGGGAAATTTGTAAAGCTTGTACACATAAAAGTTCATGCAGGGGTAATTTTTGGTCATGCTTAGGAGCAGAAGAAAGCATAATTCCATTCAGACTACTGGGTATACACAATATCCTGTTTCTCTGGGGAATTACCACGTCAGAGCTCCCTCCCATCATATTGACCATTCTGAGTGATTGCTGTGATTAACCTCTGTTACTAGGACCTGCTTTAAGAACCCATGTGCAGCCTGACTGGGAGGTTCAGAAACCTCTGTGCTTGCAAAAGTTTCCATCTGATGACACCACTCCAGAGGCCCCAGCCACACCGCCTTTGTCTGCCATGTCGGCTGTGACTGGGGGAGCGTGGGGGGCTGGGGTGGAATCGAGGAATCAGTCCGAGGTCTGTTTGCAGTTCTCCCCTAAATTCAGAGAAGTCAAATAATGAGAGTGGTTTGAGGGATCGTGGCTAGTGACCACAGGTATGTTTAAGTCATGAGCACTTGTAGTAGAATTTGACAAACCTAACCAAAAATTTGCACTTCGAACGTTTCAGGCTTTCACACAAAGCGTGTTGTGGCTTCCCACTTCCCAGTGAAGAGTCCACCTTTGAAGTGGGTCGGGTTGGTAGGACCCACCTCCTCAGGAGGCAGAGTCTGTCTCCCTGCTGTTGTAAGCCTGTGGCCGCACGCAGGACTGGTAGATGTGCGGAAGGAATGAATGGAAGGTCATGTAGGCGTCGGCGAGAGGACCCTTACCAGATCTGTCGCTTGGCTTCTAGGCCCAGGCTCTTTCCAGAAGTTCTGGCTCATTGCTGGTTCCCAAACAGATCCGTGTATGTGTGTATATAAATGTTTTTTCCATCATCTGACAGATGAACACATCAGTTCCCAAAATGTATTGCAGTTTTTTTTTTAATTTGTAAGAATGAATCACGCCAGAAGAGTGTAAATAGTTGGGGTGTTTTGGGGTGTTCTCTTAGTCGATCAATGAGGGTTCGATGGAACAGTTGCTAAAGTTGCTTCACATGGATGTTTTTTTGGTGAGATTTCTTGACATTGAACCAAGAGCTAAGTAGAGCTGCATGAATCACCGAGTAAATGGAGCCATGAGAGAACACCAGGCCCCATATCTGCAGCGCCCCAAAGCCGTTCGTTATCAGCTCTCCGAGGTGGATACTGGTCGAGGGTTCTAGAATCACTGAGTGGGTGTGTATGGGCACAGTAACTGGGATGACTGCCCCAGAGTCTTTGGTCTCTGTATCCATGTTAGTTTGAGAGAAGTCAAAACTCTTTCTTCCCCTGAGTGCTCAGGAGCAAAGGCAGACACCCCCAGCAAACCGTGTGCAGGATAGGAAAGAGAGGGGCAAAGGGAGGGACCTGATGTCCCCACTGGCAGCAAACTCAGAGGGCTGAGTTAGGCCCAGTGACTCACGAGTTCCCGGAGTTGTTCCTGGCTTGTGTGTGTCCGTGAACCCTAAGAACGGAAACTCTGGCCAGTGTTAGGGCTAATGCTTCATCCTGGCTTTCTAACCCTTGTGTGCCTGCAGACCACTCCTGGCCAGACTGTCGCCTTTTAAGTGCCCATGAAGTGGCTTGACAGCTGTGTTTTGCTGCACTGATGAAGCAGGAATAGTGGGGAGAGAGTACCATAAAGTACCAAATCCTCTCCTGAGCATTTGGGGGAAAGGTGACTATTCTCAAAGGTCTGTAAGCAAGCAAAAGTGTGAGTCAGCGATTCTCAGCTGGGATAATTTGTGTCCCCCAGGGACATTTGGCATCTTTCTTTTGGCTGTTACCAGGGGGTAGAAAGGGTGCTGCTGGCATCTAGCACTAAGATTCCCTGCAGTGACGTGATTGTCCCTGCGATGAAGGCTTATCTGGCTTCTAAGTCCACTATGTCCGGGTTTAGAAAACCTGAATTAAATAGCAGTTAAAACATACATATGTATCTTTAAGATGATTTATTTTAGAAAGAGAGAGCACACGCACGTGCAAGGGAGCAGGGGGAGGGGCAGAGGGAGAGAGAGAATCTCAAGCAGACACCCGCTGAGCCCGGAGCCCAGCATAGGCCTGGATCCCAGGACCCTGAGATCATGACCTGAGGCGAAATCAAGAGTCAGATGCTTAACTGACTGAGCCACGCAGGCACCTGGAAACATATTTGTTGACCTTTCTTTTGGTTGATTCCAGACAGCATGATGAGCTCTGCTGGTTCTAGAATTTTTTCACCCCTCTGGGCATGGACCTGACCTGTGGTGGGACAGGATGCTGTTGTCACTGTTGCACTTGTTCGGATGCTCACGCCCAAAGCTCTGTTTTCGCTCTTTGTTTGGTGACAGTTTGGCTTTCCAGGACTATCCACTAGGCGAGTGGCTTCAGGGCCAAAGTTGGGTTCATGGCAAGCAGTCCGTGCCACTTGCTATCTGTTGACTAGAGGAGAGCGTGTTGGTGCTGTCTGAGGAAGCTGGTGTTCCCAGGAGGCATGAGCACGCCAGCCAGGGTGGGGCAGGAGGGATGGAAACAGGAGGGGTTTGGGGGTTGCTGGTTGATTCTGAATAGAAAAGATTCGAGTCCTGGGCTCTGCTAATTTTGGAATTTTGGGGCTTCACATCTGAGATGATAAGAGTAATTTTTATTTAATAGTTACTTGACTCATCCCCGTTATCTTGCTCTCCACTGTGCTCTCCATAGCCAAGTCTCGTCATAATTGCCCTTTTGTGAACCACAGCATCATTCAAGTTTTTAATATCTATTAATTTTTTTTAGGATAAAATGAGACTTAAGCTGCGTTTTTTTTTTAAGAAAGAAAACTAGCCAGTGCACTCTGAATATTGAAGAAGGGACGCTGAGGTGGCATGTCCCAGATTTCTTGTCTGTGGAACAGCTCGTGGCCAGTGTTCCATGGAACTGACTTTGGGAATACACTGTTCTGAGCAAAGGGGGACGTGGTATTAGAGCGTGCATTGTAGTGTTTGCAGTGGGTTTTATCTAAGCGTCAGTCTTCCCCTGAGAGGGATCCTGGAGAGAGGGGAGCACTCCCGGGGCCTTCTCAGTTAATCTCCTGCTGTAGGAATCTGCCTAGCCTGGGGACGTCCTGTCTGCCCAGGGGACAGTGACCCATAGGCCTCACCTTCTACACCTCCACTGTTTCCTGAGCTGGGTGAGATAAGCTGGAGCTGGGTGAGATAATCTGGAGCTGGGTGAGATAAGCTATATTTGTTTGCTTAGCCTCGGTAGGAGATCAGTTGGTATCTTTAGCCACTAAACCCTTCTGTGTGTGTTTCCTAAACGTTTGGCTGTTACTCATGCCTCTTCAGTTTTGTTATTTTTTGTAAAGATGATACTGTGCATCATTTGCACAGTAAAATTCAAGTATTTTATGAGACAAAAAGGTTCAGACTAGTTTTTTTTTAATTAATATTTTATTTGTTTATTTGAGAGAGAGACAGTGAGAGAGAGCATGAGTGAGGAGAAGGTCAGAGGGAGAAGCAGACTCTCCATGGAGCTGGGAGCCCGATGCGGGACTCGATCCCAGGACTCCAGGATCATGACCCGAGCCGAAGGCAGTCGCTCAACCAACTGAGCCACCCATACGCCCTCAGACTAGTTTTAAAGAGAACAAAATTCACTGTTAATATAAAAAGGTAGGGGCACCTGGGTGGCTTAGTCCGTTAAGTGCCTGACTCTTGATTTCAGCTCAGGTCATGATCTCAGAGTCATGAGATCAAGCCCTGCATTGGGCTCCACGCTCAGTAGGGAGTCTGCTTGAGGTTCTCTCTCTCTCCCTCTGTCCCTCCCCCTTCACGTGTGTGCACGCAGGCTCTCTCTCTGATAAATAAATCTCGGGACGCCTGGGTGGCTCAGATGATTAAGTGGCTGCCTTTGGCTTGGGTCATGACCCCAGGGTCCTGGGATCAAGTCCCCTATCGGGCTCCTTGCTCAGCAAGGAGCCTGCTTCTCCCTCTGCCCCCCTGCTTGTGCTCTCTCTGGCAAAAATTAAAAAAAAATAAAAATAAATCAATCTTTTTTTAAAAAATGGTAGTAGATAATTTTTTTTGTATGAAAAATCTTTGTATACCCTGAGCTGATAATTGAAAAGTAAGCTGGAGACAATTGGAGTCATAATAAAAGGGAAAGGGTGGCATTCACTTCACAATGTTTTTCCACACCAGCTGCATGTCCGCCAGTCATCTGGACTAAGGACTCATCAGCAGACAGCGCAGACCTGGTGGTCATGGCAGGCGGTGGGGCCCGAGCACTGACTCTGTTTGCCTGTGTGTAGTTTTACACGAGACCCTCTGGTCCTGCTCAGAGCATCTTCCTCTCACTTCTGTATCTCATAGCCGAGAGCTAACGTGCACAGACAGTAAGCTCGTCCTAGGGACCACTGCCAGGAAGCAGACACGGGATTTGGACGACAGAGGCCTTACGCCAGGAACCTGGGTAGCCCACTGCATCACACTGGCCTGTTCCTTCTGTGATGTTTGTGTGTCTTCTTTGCAGATAGGGGCTGTGAGGGATGGAATTCTTTTGGATTTTGAGTTCATCCACTCATTCAGTGAAAGCCCCTTGTGGGAGTTTGCCTCTGCTGTTTTACTGACAGGTGCGATCGTTGGCCTGGTAAATCCATTTTCCTTGTTGACAGGGAGGGTGCCCTGGTCAGCTGCGTACAGGCCATGGAGCTGGGGCAGGGTTGGGGGAGGAGTTGGCTGGCCTTGGTCAGTATCTGTGGAAAAAACAAACCCGGACCTGCTGATGACGCGGCTTCTCTTAAGGGATGGGCGTGAAGTTGCTGATGGCGTGTCAAGGGAGAGAGATCAGATCGAGATAAGGGACAAAGAAACGTCAGGCATCAGCAGAACTTCCCAGAGCGGAAGTCAACATAGGGGCGTGCTGTGGGCAGAGTGACAGGCTTTATGGAATTTGCGTCGAGTGGGAGGCCCGGGCCAATTTTGTGCCCAGTGTTTGTGAAGTCGCATGTCCCCGGCTGTGCTCAGATGGGGAGAACTTTATTATCACCTACGTCTCCAGTCAGTCGCACCAACCTCTTGGGGCATCCCCTCCTCCGAGCCCTGCAGATCCACAGCAAGGCCGTGGAGAGGGATCTCTGTGCCGCGGTGACACGACTGGCCAGATGCTTCCCGTGGGCTGCGAAGCCGAACCTCTCGGGGCCACGTTTGTTTTAGCAAACTCCGTTTCAGTGACTGCCGGCAGGTGGACAGAGCAGAAAGGCAAGAGAAGGCAGCCGCTCAGAATGATAAGGAAATGGGGTCAGGGCCGGGGGAGAGCCGAGCGAGCGGTGGCTGCTGGGACCAAGCCCTTACAGTCTGTATCTCTTGTCCACAGAACAGACGCTCTGCTCCTGAGGCTGTCCCTGGTGGTCGGCAAAGAGGTGTTTTACGCTGCCCTTTGGGGGAGCGTCCTGGTGAGCCCGGCCATCCGCCTTCCCGCCTCGCTCTTTGTGGTGGGCCATATCAGCAGGGACTCGCCGGGCAAGGAGCAGAAGTACATGCTGGGGACGGATTACCAGCTCACGGTGGGTGCTTTGCTCCTCACGGGGTCGGCTTCCTCTTGCACAGGCTGTCAGCTGGGGCTGCAAAGGGACATCAGTGGAAAGCAGCAGGGAAATAGAGGTGTTCCAGGGTTCAGAGTACGTGCGCTCTGCTGCCGAGCAAGACGAGGAGGCATCCGTACGCAGGATAAACCCCCGACTGGGGTGTTGGTTTTTCACATGTGCATTAACAATTTATACAGATACATGTTGGCCCCTAAAGAGGGCCCTTCTGGAGGCCCCGCCAGTACAGTTAGCTGTAAGCGGTGCCCCAGGGGCCTTGCAGAGTCTGCTGCTTTAGCTAGAGCCTTGCTTCCTCCGTGGCCTTTGTCACACAGCCCACTGTCTGCTCCTCTCGCTCCCCGCTCCTCCAGTCACTGTCTCTCAGTCCTGCTACAGCTGTCGTCGTCCTCTCCTCTCCTCTCTCAAATCTAGATTGTCAGGGCCCTTCCAGTGTCCAACCTCAGGCCCTTTGGAGGGCTGCTTGCTTCCCTGGCAAGGCCATCCCTTCTCATGACCCTGCTGGATCTTTGTCTTCTCCCCAAGCTTAGGGCCTGTGTGTCTAATGGCCTACAGTCTTTCGCCACCTAGTGGTGAACCCTAACAGCTTGTGTCTCCATTTTCACTGCCTTTCTTCCTTCAGTTTCATGCTCGCTTGGACTTTGCCATAATTTTCCGACGGGCTCCTCCCCATCCCGTCCTCTGCCCATCCAGGCTTTTTTTTTTTTTTTTTTTTAATCACTCTTAGCTCTTTGCTTTGCTAAAGCAAAGCCTTGCTCATATCTATACTGTGCTTGAAAAATATCTGGATTCCTCTTGCCTACAGATAAAGTCCAAACTTGAGAGTATTTTTTTTTAATTATTTCTATTAGCATATAACATACTGTTTGCCCCAGGGGCACAGGTCTGTGAATCATCAGGCTTATGCTTTGGCGTAGCACTCACCATAGCACATACCATCCCCAATGTCTATAACCCAACCACCCTCTATTTTAAGTCCACTCCCAACCCACCCATGCCTTACCCTCCCTTCAGGCCTTCTGCCCTCCTGAATGGACTGCCCGGGCTGGCCTGCAGGTCTGTGATGCCACCTTGCTCCTTGCCCTTACCCCCGATCCCTTCTCCACCATCTCCACACACATCTTTCCTGTCCTTCTAGCTCAGCCTTCTCACAGAGTTTTGTTGTTTTCCCCAGTTGAAAGATCTTTCCCACCCCTCTTCAGAATGCTCATAGCTTTTTATTAGCATTTTTCTTTCGGCTCTTCTGTATCATGTGTCTCTATACTTGCAAAAGACACAAACTATGTACTGAATTGGTTTGGAATCCATTTGACAGAATGTCTTTGGAATTTCAGGTTACCCAGAAGTTCCTTTTGGAACTGAAAGACATTCCTTTCTAGGATCATGGAAGTTGAGGTCTTAGAACCTCACCCTCTGGTCCAGGCCTCTCCAGGTCTCAGCTGGAACATGCGAGGCCCGTAGCTAACCAACTCTCCAGTGTCACCCTGTCCGTTTACAGCCTCCTTGGGGGCTTCTGGGTATCACCTAAAACTGGCCGTGTATGCGGCAGGCAGGGAGACACCAAAGAGAGAGGCCGGCCGCTCCAGATCCATAGGCGGCCAGTTGAATAAGCAAGAGAACTAGAGAGGCTTGTCTTGGGTGGCCACAAGTCCAGTAGAGTTCCACGTCTGTTCTGAAGAAAAGATTCACAGCGGCCGTACTCTGTTTTTTTTTTTTTTAAGATTTTTATTTATTTTATATTTATTTATTTGACAGAGATCACAAGTAGGCGGAGAGGCAGGCAGAGAGAGAGAGAGAGGGAGGCAGGCTCCCCGCTGAGCAGAGAGCCCAGGACCCTGAGATCATGACCCGAGCCGAAGGCAGCGGCTCAACCCACTGAGCTACCCAGGCGCCCCAGTACTCTCAGTTTTGAAGGGGAAAAAACATTTTACTGATACTATAAAAATCTAATTGAAACAGAAGAAAAGGGAAGTCTGTGCACAGGTGAAGGCAATAGTAACCACTAAAGGAGAATAAGACAGAATTCCATCAAATCGGGTCCTTAACGACAGCTGGCCTCGCTAGCTGGGGAAGGCCTGTGGAGACAGCCAGGCCGGAGTCTGGGCGGAGGGGCCTCCCCTCTGCTGGGACTTCCAACTGATGATCCCCATAGGGCAGGATTTATAGGGCAGGTGATGGGGTCTGACGTTAAACAGTTATTCACCTACGTGCAGTTTGGAGCGAGCTGCATTCCTGTGTTATCATGTCTTTACATCTTCAAGGAGCCTGGGCTGGGTGTGTTTGCCTCCCCTCACGGATTCCATTCCGAGGGACCGCCCCAGCCCGGAGCAGGAGGGGATGCAAAGCAAATTTCATAGCTCTTGGCATCCAGACCAGAAGGTCCAGTTCTGATTGGCAGGCCAGCTGATGTCCACTAACCAGGATCCCGAGGTCACCTATGTGGCGTGAGTCTCAAACACATTTTTTAACCTACCTGTGTATGTGCAGGTCAGGGTGGCTGGTTATGCAGGACAAATCCCAGAAACCATCCATACAATTCAGCACCCACCTGCCAAATCTTAAAAGTCTACATAGCAGCCTTAACTGGGCTCAGTAACGTATACCGCGCAGGTGTTCTCAACACTACATCTCTGTCGCAAGGCTGTGTCCCTCGGGAACTTGAGAAGCGGGCAAGGCAAGCAGAGTGCACACACAGGACCTGGAAGGAGGTGAGGCGCCGCCAGCTCCACAGGTCAGCCAGGTCACGTCTTGTCCACGACCTCCTCCAGCACACATTGCCTGCCAGGGTCTAGGGCTGGAACCCGCGTTTCCCACATTTACACCTGACTGTTCAGTTCCTGACCTCACACAGTGGTTTCAAGGTTCCCAGTAGAAGTTACTCTCATTTCTGTGACTGTAAGCAGTAGTCCGCCAAGTACTACTAAATGTCTGGGGAGTGAAATGTTCATGCTGTCTTATCGTTTACAGGTAAAGTCTCTGTGTGCCTCACTGTTGGACTCAAATGTCCTGGTGCAAAGAAATAACCTGGAAATTGTTCTGTTCTTCTTTCCATTTTATACCTGTCTGGTAAGTCGTCTGTGTTCTTCCGGGGAAGTCACTGGTGTTTCCTGAGGACATGGGGCAGGTGGGTTGGACCTCAGAGCCACTTTGTGATCACCGTTTGCTTTCAACCAAAACAACTTTTCAGTTCTTGTTCCTTTTTGTGAGGAGGATGTTTCTGTAGCAAAAACTGCATGGCTTCTGGCCGTGGGCCTTGCGAAGAACCAACTCCTTTTGAGAACTTTCTTTTTAAGATAAAGCTTTGTAGACTGGTAAGAGAGGCCACGTGTCCGAAAGCCAGTACTCTGCTGCATCATCCCTTTGCGGTAAAGTGTTCTCTGTCCTCCAACAGGACTCCAGTGAGCGAGCCATTCCCCTGCTCAGATCGGACCTCGTGCAGATCCTGTCAGCGGCCACCCAGACCTTACTGAGGAGAGACATGTCTCTGAACAGAAGACTTTATGCGTGGTTACTAGGTACTGAGCAGTGTCCAATAAGTGAAAGTCAAAGTTAAAGTGAAACCTTTTAGTGCTGATTTTTGGAACAAGTTTCAGTCTTGGTGATAACGTTTCTGAATCATAAGATATGGAAAGATAACACGCTGACTGAATAGGGCCTGGTCAGCTGAGTTCTGCCTACGCTATAGCTTTGGTTATGTTACAGGTATTTTACTTAAAAACAGGGATGTAAGTAAGTGGGATATCTATTGAATATTGAACATTGAATTCCACTTTAAGAAGCTTGAAATACCGCCAAAAAAAAAAAAATGTAGCTAAACCTTATTCAAGTAGAAGCCTGCTGCTACAAAGAAGTCTCATGGGTTTGGGGGTGTGAGAGAAGATCCACAAATGTTATAGTTTTTGTGTAAAAGGAGGTTTGGCCTGGATGGGAATGTCTGTGGCATTGACATCAAGTTTTGGAAGACATTTGGATGACTTAAGGGGAGAGCTTGAGAACCCAGGCTTCTCTTTCTGCGGACAGCCTCTAAACTCGTAGGAAAAGAGCCCCTGACTGTCGGTTGGAAGGCCTCATAGGGACAAGAGTCCAGGAAACCACAGGGCTAGGAGGCGAGCGCTTTCTGAATTTTATAAATTCCCACGTTTATGTTCCTGAGCAGAAGTTGTATACAAAGCGACCATGAAAAGACTCCATAGTTTTTTTTCTTTTTTAAGAGCAGTTTTAGGTTCACATCTAACTTACTAAGAGGAAGGAACAGAGAGTTCCCAGCTTTCCCCAGGTTCCCCCTCCCCCCACCAGGGTGGCACATTTGTCATAGTCGATGAACCAGCGCTGGCACGTCATCACCCAGACTGTGTGGTTTCCATCAGGGCTCGCTCTTGCGGGTGTGCTTTCTGTGGGTGTAGACAGATGTGTGAGGACATGTGTCCACCATGACAGCATCCATGCAAAGTAGTCTTACTGCCCTAAAAAAATCTTCTGCTTCACCGCTTTTATAACCCTCAACATGGAGGTCTTCTCACGCCAGAGTCAGAAAGTTCTCTGCAACCCTTTATTTCCTCTTTTCTCCCTGATTACAGAACTTTCCGAACCCATTGCATAGAAGTTTATGAAGGATTTCAAGAAGAATATTTACAGGCTCTTTAAGCATTTTTATCAAAAGGATGATTTTGCTAAATGATCAGCTCTGTCCTAGTTGACCTTGACTTGCTGTGTATAGAGAGGACCCAGGATCCAAGTCCAGTGCTAAGTCCAACCTATTAGCCTCAGCGTCAGAGCCCATGCTCTCTCCTTATACCATGAGTTGCCCTCCCTTGCCCCAAAGACCTACAGACTTACCCAAAGCTCAAAATAAGGGCATATATATGAGAACAGCTTGGTTTCACATACTGTCATACAGACACTGGTTTTACAAACTGATCCTTGTTCCTTTAGATCTTTGTAATCAGACAGTCGAAGACACTGAGGGTGAATTCTCAGGACAAACTAAATTGATGCCTGTTGAAGTGGAGTCCTTAGTACCCCCACATTTTTCTCAAAAGAAGAAAATGTGACTTAGTCTTGCCAGATTGGAATTTGGTTTCTGTTGGAGGAATTCTATTTTTAAAAATGCTGGAGCATGAGACCTTTGCACAGGATTATGTACTTTAAAATTGTAGATCTTGTTAACAGCTCATGATCCTTGTTCTTTTATAGGTTCAGATATTAAAGGAAATACCATCGTGCCAGAATCTGAGCTCTCAAATTCTTACGAAGACCAGTCCTCGTATTTTTTTGAAAGATATTCCAAGGATCTTTTAGTTGAGGTAAAGGAGCCTTTCTGGAAAGTAGATCCCAGTCAGAACATTCCTGATCATGGTTCCTCTGTGAATTGATGGGCAGGACCTCAAAGCAGACATGGGGCATGTCCTGGATCCACGGTGGGGAAACCTTCTCTGTGCT
This sequence comes from Martes martes, assembly GCF_963455335.1. Classification (NCBI taxonomy): domain Eukaryota; kingdom Metazoa; phylum Chordata; class Mammalia; order Carnivora; family Mustelidae; genus Martes; species Martes martes. The sequence goes on along the minus strand of NC_137888.1, from coordinate 8,777,407 downwards.
CATTCCGTGCCGTGTGACTGGTTTTCTCTCTATCCCAGAGTTTTTACAAGTAGAACAACCAGTAATGTCAAACTGTGCTGTGTACAATATCCTGATCTGTGGCTTTAAAAACAAAACAAAACAGGGTCTAGCTGAAATACTGCACCAGAAGTTCTCAGACGCCGACGTAGAGGAACGTCACCACGCGTACCTGAAGCCGTTCCGAGTCCTCGTCAGTCTGCTCGATAAGCCGGAAATAGGTAATGTGCGAAGCGCGGTCACCATCATGAGCCCAACGTGGATTGCCTGTGTGAGACACGACGGCATGTTATTTTGAGTGTAATTCCATCAGAGCTTCCAAATCTTGAAGTGCTTCAGCCCGGTTATGTGTTCAGTTGCCGTATCTAGGCACCACTTACGAGTTTTGCACAATAACGTGAGCACTTTTGTTAGAAAAATCCTTTGAGCTCCTACTGTGCACATCTTGGTGTGCGCGTACAGAGCACGTACCGTACTGACTTCACGAGAATGTTCCTTCTGTCAAATATCAGGCTTCAAGTGAGCTTTGATTTTATTTTCAAGGGAGGAGGAGACCCTCTCTTGGCTCAGTCAGGTAGGCGTCTGCCTTCCGCTCAAGTCATGATCCTGGGGCCTAGGATCGAGCCCCACAGCGGACTCCCTGCTTAGCGGGGAGCCTGCTTCCCCCTCTCTCCTTGCTCCTCCCCCCTGCTCATGCTCATGTGCTTTCTCTCTGTCAAATAAATAAAACCTTTAAAAAAAAAAATCTTAATATCCAGTCACTTGAACACCATAATGGAGTCTCCATTTTACCCCTGGGATTTCAAGGGGTTTTTTGTTACTGTCTGTTTTTAAAGATTTTATTTGAGAGAGCAAGAGAGCATAGGTATGGGAAGGGGCAGAGGGAGAAGGAGAAGCAGATGTGGGGCTCGATCCCAGGACCCTGGGATGAGCTGAAGGCAGATGCTTGACTGACTGAGCCACCCAGGAGCCCTGAGATTTCAAGTTTGATGGTGTCATCTGAGCGCTCAGGATTTGCACACTGCCTGGTAGCTGTTTGCAGAGAACAAGAATCGATGGCTTTACTGAGGTCCCTTCTCCCTCTGCTCTTGGGGTGGAGGTTGGAGACCGTTTATTCATTCAGGGACAGGCATGGAGCATTTGCTGTGTGGCAGGGATGATGCTAGCTAGGCTCTAGGGATGCGAGGGGGAAAAAGGCATCCAGTCAAGTTGTAGGAAGGGAGACTCTGAGGTCCTCATGTGTTTTTACTGTCGTTAATCGTAACGGCTGACATTTATCGAGCATTTTTTTGTGTGTGAAGTGATTTGTACACATCATTTACATCTCCCTACGTACCTCCTTGCCTCCAACAACCCTGAAGTGGGTTTTCTCACTATTCCCATCTTACAGACGGAAAGATTAAGGTTGGGCAAGAGTAAGTGATTTGCCAGAGGCTGCCTGGGAGCTGAGATTAAAATGCGGTCTGTTTGACTCTAGAGCCTAAGCTCTCTGACAGGACACAGCTGCGTAAGCTGACTGCACGCAGACCCACCACATCCGAGATGCTCGGTCATGGAACACGGATGACCTTGTATCCCGTGACACGTACAGCTCTAGCTGCTCTTGACCAGACTCAAAGCATGAAGCGTTTGTCCCTCCAAGCTCTGGCCTTAAGTGCCCCTGAGCGTGCCCTGTGCCCTTCCCCCTGTCCCTCCTCTCCTCTGCTACCTCAGTCAACCGGCGATGGCTCTACGTCTTTGTGTGGAGTGACTGCGGCTCAGAAAAAAAATCGTGATTTCCGCTAAAAGATGAAGTGAGCTTTGTAAGTGTATTGGGAACTTCCTGCATAACTTGGGGAAATAACTAAAGAAAAAATGTAACCGCATTTTGGAGGCTGGGGGTTTTATGTCTCGACCTTGACCCTCGGTGAGCCAAGTGAAGTGTTGCTGCCATCTTGGGCTCCAGGTCAGCGTTTCCAGAAGGGGATGAATGTCAGCCTTCTGCCCAGTCCAGCCGTCTGATTTTCCTGTCTGTTCCTTTCGTTGTCCCAGGGAAGACATACTTGGGAGGCAGAGGAGTGGGTTATACAGAAGTAGCTGAAGGGGCAGGGCTGTCATTGTTTTGCTGCCAGGTGTCCCCCGCTGCCTCATTTCCTCCTTCAGTCATGGCAACAAACTTGCCTTCATTTGTAAGAAGCATTCAGCATCCTTACACCGTAGATAAAATATATGTGGGGCTTTTGGTGAAACAAGTTTTCTCAGAGGCACATCCTCTGTTTTTGTGAAAAAGAAGCATAAAAGAATGGATCAATCAGTCTGCTGGCTGCTTTTTAACACATATGTTGACAGAGCTTTCATTTCCTTTGAATCGGTCCAGTTTTCCTCCCTTGTACACGTGGGTGAGGGGTCATTCCCTTCCCTGCCTGGCGGTTGCTATGTACGCAGCAGGAATGTCTAGCTGCCTTCCACCTGCCTGGTCGGCAGGAATGTTTCACTAACCTGCAGCTGGTTCCATTCTTTTGTGCCATTTAGAAAGCTTTTCAGGAGTGGTGGCATTTCTTTTGTGGGATACCAGCTCATGATTAAAAGATTTTGGAGGGGTACCTGACTGGCTTAGTCGGTGGAGCATGTGACTCCTGATCTCAGGGTCATGAGTTCGAGCCCCAGGCTAGGTGTAGAGATTACTTTAAAAAATAAAATAAAAAAGGGGTACCAGGCTGGGGCAGTTGGTTAAGTGTCTGACTCTCGGTTTTGGCTCAGGTTGCAATCCCAGGGTCATGAGATTGAGCCCCTCATTGGGCTCGCACTCGGCCTGGAGTCTGCTTGGGTTTCTCTCTGTCTCTCTCTCTCTGCCCTTCCCACCCCTGTGCTCGCTCACACTCTCTCCAAAATAAATAAATCTTAAAAAAATAAATAAAAATGTAAAAAAAAATTTTAAAAGAATGTAAAATAGAAAAGTGGTCCTACTCATTGGTATTTATTCTGAGTAGCATCTCTGGCCAAGCAGTTTGTGCACACTTACACACCCTGAGCGTACATCCTGGCTCCCCCAGACAAGTCTGGCTTGGATGAGTTCCTTCGCCTCTCGGTGCCTGTCCCTTATCTGTCATCAGTGCAGCAGTGCAGTACCTGGTCTTATGGCTATTGTAAGGAGTAAATAAGGTTTAACCAATAGAAAATGCTTAGAACAGTGTCCAGCACATGGTAAGCACTACAAAAATACTGGCCATTTTCACGGATGGTATTCCCCAGCTAGAGTTGTCATTGCCAAACTGAAGTTTCTGAGCATTTTAGACAATAAAATTGTGTGTGCAGTTATGTTCTCTTTTCACGCATGTGTCATTTACTGATGTAAACATGGATTGTTCATCTTTCTCTGACCGTTTTAATTTTAACTGCAGGGCCTCGAGTGGTTGGGGATTTGTTTCTCGAAGTCATCCGGGCCTTTTATTCTTACTGTGGAGATGCACTTGGCTCCGATCTTAAACTTAGTTATACCCAGAGTGGAAACTCGCTAATAAGGTATGGGTTTGGCCCCCAGCTTCACACTTCTTCCCCCCTCCCTTATGGCACGAGTCTCGTTTCCCTGCTGTTTATTAGAAACTGTTGGGGCTAGAGAACATGGGCACGCAAGGGATCACACCAGCCATGAAGATAACTGATGCTCTTGAGTCCGTCACCACGAATGGCCTGTTTCCTATCGGCTGGCGTCAGAGGCGTGTAAGCTAGTCTCTGCCCAGCCTGGGCTGTACAGACCCTATTTACTGGCGGGTGCGCAAGCTGTTGAAGGGCAGCTGGACCTGGTGTCCCTGTGCGGTGACTTACAAGGGAGGACGGCGGGGGCTGAGAGAAGATTGGGAGGTGGAGCCAGGGTCCAGCGGCAGAGGGGACACCCAGCCAGGGGCTCCCCAAGGACATGTGCTGCAGGACCCCGAAGGCAGAGCATGTGGGGTTCTGGACCTGGCAGGGGTATTGTCTTGGAACGTGTGGTTTTCTCTCAACCCTGGGTTTTGTTCTTGCTCTTTTTTCTTTTTTTTTTTTTTAAAGATTTTAGTTATTAGACTGGTGGTGGAGTGGGGAGAAAGGGTTGAGGGAAAAGCAAGCTTCCTGTGGAGGAAGGAGCCCCACACGGGACTCAATCCCAGGACCCTGGGATCATGACCTGAGCCGAAGACAAGACACTCAACTGACTGAGCCACCTGGGTGCCCCTTGCTTTTGTCCCTTTTCAGACAATACAGTCTCTTCCTCTTTACTTTATCCTTGATGTAATTTCCTTCGGCCTGAATTGGCATTGGGTATATTGAAAATACAAATCTATTTGAAGATTTCTCTGGCTTCTCAATTGTAAATGTACGAAGAGTTCTGAGTGTTTGCTCTTTTTCTCCTAGAATGTTTGTTCTTTTCTCCTAGAATTATTCTTCTGAATGTGAAAGTAATACATGCCATTTGTGGAACATACCGATATTTGAAGGTATCAAGAAAAAAGATATCACCCACAGTCCCACTGCCCTTGAGAGAAACACATGAAACATTTTCATTTCTTTCCAGACTTTGAATGCGTACATTAATATATAGCTGCGTATCTTTTATTTTAAAGATGGAATTACAGGGCTGCCTGGGTGGCTGGGTCGGTTAAGCGTCCAGCTCTTGATTTTGGCTCAGGTCATGGTCTCAAGGTCATGGGGTCAAGCCCCGTGTCAGGCTCCACGGTCAGCAGGGAGTCTGCTTGAGATCCTCTCCCTCTGCCCCTCCCCCAGCTCGTGCATCGCTCGTTCTTTCTCTCTAAATAATATACAAAGATGGAATTATGTTAGCTATTTAGTTGCCTGTTTTTTTTTAAATGCAAGTTGTGGGTAACTCTCCTGTCTTCTGCAGTGGAGCGTAACTTTGCCTTAGGTTCCTCAGTAAGGATTTATACTTGTTTAAATAAATCCTGACTGACCAAATGGGTGTACCATGTTATTTCACCAGTAGGGTATCTAAGGCCTCACAGATGGGCTAAAACTGCTTTCCTTTACCAGATTATTTTCACAGTAGCTCCTGTACTTATTCCTAAGAGAATGGCTCAGTGTAAATATTGTTTATACAATGTAAATGTTATTTAGGATGGCGTTATGCAAACTCTTTCCTATATCAGGCCAGTAACATTTTTACCTTTATTGGGATTTGTCTGTCTCTCTAGAAGTAAGTAAACGAATTACAGTTTTCCAGACATGGTGTTCTCATGATAGACGGCTTCTCATAGATGCATTCATGAGCATCTGCCTTCCTTTACAGTGCAATAAAAGAAAACAGAAATGCCTCTGAGATTGTTAAAACAGTGAATTTGCTGATCACGTCCCTCAGCACAGACTTTCTCTGGGACTATATGACCAGGTGTTTTGAGGACTGCTTTAGGTAAGTATCCAGTTTGGGATTATGGAATGTTCAGGAGGCTTTTGTGGTTTCATAACTGTTAATGTGGCTCAGGTTGGGTGGTCTCTGCTGAGCACATGATGGGAAAGAATTCTCTTAAAATTGTAGTAGAATAAAAAAACATTGCCGGTAAGAAGCCTCAGGTACTCTATGCCCCATAATTCTGGGGCTTCCTTATTTATTAGTTCTAAGTCGAGAAAACCTTCTGCATTTTCTCGTTACATTGACTGGATACATCTGCACGCAGCGTTCCCGGAGGCTCATTTGTTTAAGGGGGTTGAGATCTGTGACTAGAGTGCATGGTTTTAAAATCATTAGTCTTCTTAAATTCTTACTGAAATTTTTGTATCACTGGTCAGATAAAAGCATTAAGGTCTTAAGCTGCCATGAGCAGCTTTATGTCACCGTTCATCTGGTCAGTGACTTGTACCACCTGGCCGTCGTGGACCGTGGCACGCTCTGGGGAACCACATGCTTCCCTGTCAGCCTATCCCAGGCCCCTCTCCCCACAGCGGGAGGAATAGTGTCATCTCTCAGACCCTGTCTTGTCCTGAGTCACACGGTTAGACTTCCTTGCTGTCACTGTTCTTTCCCTACCTAGAGAAGCTTTCCTTATTGTTTGCTGTGGGCTCTCCTCTGGTCTGAAAGCCTTCCAGGTATACTCATTAGCTCCTCAGGACACCCCAAAGAGAAGCAGACACTTGGATCACATAAGAAAGTCAGAGCCCAGGGACAGGAGGCCCCTCGTGTGGCATTGCGCAGGAAATTTGCAGCAGCCAGCCGAGGCAGGAACCCAGGAATGCCCGACCTCCCAGCTGCTCCCCACTGTGCCCCTCTGTGTCCTCTAGAGCCAGGTCCCGGTGGGCATTCCAGTCTTTGATAAATCAGTTACCTGTAGCCAGACCCAGGGGCAGCAGCAAGGCCATGTTAAACTGAAGCTGGAGTATATTTTGGTCAGCCTGTTTCCATTTAGACTTACAAAGGTGTGCTTTCTTTAAGGAAAAAAAAAGAAAAAAATCAACTACAAAACATTTCAAATTTAAGAAAGAATAAGAAATAATGCCAGACACACACGCACCCATTACTGAAATTATACACTTGGCCATTGTTTTTTAGATTTTTTTTTTTTTTTTTAAGGAATAAAATGTTGCTACCCAGACAGAACTAACTCCCACCTTACAGCACCTTTTCCTTTTGTACTGGGGTTGTCAGTGTCTATCCTGCACCTGACGTTGTCTGTGCTTTTATAACAAGTGTGTACCCAGAGATGACATAGGGTAGTGTGTCCATTCAGGTTTTACACAAGAGGTGTCAAGTTTTGTATAACTTTCTGCATTGTGCCATTCGGGGGCTGGCTGACAGTCCTCCGGAGATCTGTGTATACATCCAGCTGAAACATCAGTTTCCTCTTTTCACTGTTGCAAATAGTACTTTGTCCTGTCTCTTTGCAGACATCAGCTGTGCTTCCCTTAAAGTAGACTGGGGGAGGGGCGCCTGGGTGGCTCAGTGGGTTAAAGCCTCTGCCTTCAGCTCAGGTAGTGATCTCAGGGTCCTGGGATCAAGCCCCACGTCGGGCTCTCTGCCCGCAGGGAGCCTTCTTCCTCCTCTCTCTCTGCCTGCCTCTCTGCCTATTTGTGATCTCTGTCTGTCAAATAAGTAAATAAAATCTTTAAAAAAAAAAAAAGAGAGAGACTGGGGGAGCGGTTGCCGGGTTAGGCGTGCAGTCCTCCAGAGGCATTCCCTTGCTCAGATAAACCCAAGGTAACTAAATGCTAATCTGCAGTGAAGACAGTTAGCTCAGGCTAAGTTTTTGTCCTGGGATTGGAGATGAACCCAAAGTTGTCCTGCTTTGAGAACCAACATGTGTATGTTTTTTTAACTTTCCTATTTAACCACTTCCCTGCTTATTTAAAAAGAAGTATTGCATTTTTGGGACAAGATAGAGCTGACTGCTGAAGCTGCATTTCTCTAGGGGAGCTGGAGAAGCTGAGCAGCTCGTGTGGACGAGCCCATGGGTGTCGTGCGGGTGGAGTGGTGTCAGGATGCTCCCACAGCAGGTGGGACCACCGTTCAGCCTGTGTCTTCTGTAGCCAGGCGGCTGCCCTTGGAACCTGGTTTATTCCTCTTGCTGGAGCTCCAGATCCGCAGGGTGTGACGTCCCACCTGGGCCCGGATCCACCCTCATCTGAACTGGTGACATTCAGGTCTGAGTGAACCTGTTTTGGACACAAGCAAATTCAAGGCACAGACTGACACTTCGGGTCTGATAGTTTTAGTCACTGGAGCTTACTTACTAAAATGACAAAGCTGCCTTTCATTATGTTTGAAATAGAGTAACTTGATTGTACATCATAAGAAATGCTTGAAGTTATTAAAGGAGAAAAAATTGATTTGGCTTTTTTTCCTGTGACTTGTGTAGGCCAGCGAAGCGGACTTTTCCTGTTGGGAAGAGCATCAGCCCTCCCCCGACGGTGTCAGAACTCTGCACCCTCTTGGTGTTCCTCCTGGACGTTATCCCCTTGGTAAGGCCCCTTGCCAGAAGAGGCGGCTCTGTGCTTGCTGCTGTTCACGTTCTCGTTAGTGTCCTTGGCCTGATAAACCTCACCTTCCTGAAAAACGGGTACACGTAATGCACACTTGCAGTGTTTGTTTTAGCGTGGAAGATGTAGCTGAATGTAATCTCCTATGCCTTTTATGTCTTATTTAAAAGAGGTTATAGGGGCGCCTGGGTGGCTCAGTGGGTTAAAGCCTCTGCCTTCGGCTGAGGTCATGATCCCGGGGTCCTGGGATCGAGCTCCACATCGGGCTCTCTGCTCAGCAGGGAGCCTGCTTCCCCCTCTCTCTCTGCCTGCCTCTCTGCCTACTTGTGATCTCTGTCTGTCAAATAAATAAATAAAATCTTTAAAAAAATAAAATAAAAGAGGTTATAACTCTGAGCCAGTTGTAAGTGGCCTGAGCCGAAGTTTTGTCCAGCAGAGATGACCTGGCATCACCCTGCACTTTGGTTCTTCAGGAGTGGGAGTAAAAGTATTGCTACGTAAAACTGTGCCGTTGGCTAATTTTCTCAAAGGAAACGAATTTCCTTAATATAGAAATAAACCTGGCAGTGATTTTCTATCAAGAAAGGTAAAGACAGGGGCGCCTGGGTGGCTCAGTGGGTTAAGCCTCTGCCTTCGGCTCGGGTCATGATCCCAGGGTTCTGGGATCGGGCCCCGCATCGGGCTCTCTGCTCACCGGGGAGCCTGCTTCCCCCTCTCTCTCTGCCTGCCTCTCTGCCTACTTGTGATCTCTGCCTGTCAAATAAATAAATAAAATCTTTTAAAAAAAAAAAAAAAAAAAAGAAAGGTAAAGACACTTGAGGGGCGCCTGGGTGACTCAGTCAGTTGAGTGTCTGACTTCGGCTCAGGTCACGGTCTCAGGGCCCCGGGATGGAGCCCCGCATCGGGCTCCCTGCTCAGTGGGAGTCTGCTTGTTCCTCTGCTCACACTCCCACCCCCGCTCACTCTCGCTCTCTTATATCTCATAAATAAATAAAATCTTTTTAAAAAATGGACTTTGTAAGGCGCCGTTTTATTTTTTCTGACCAGAAATTGGAAACCTGTAGTTAAACTCATGTCTGTTTTCCACAGGAACTTTACTCTGAAGTGCAAACCCAGTACCTCCCTCAGGTGCTGGGCTGCCTGGTGCAGCCTCTGGCTGAGGAGATGGAGGCGTTGAGCTTACCCGAGCTCACCCAAGCCTTGAAGACGTGTTTCAAAGTGCTCAGCAAGGTCCAGATGCCACCGTCCTACCTGGACACGGAGCCCACGAGTGGAAGCACGGTACGGCCCTGGGGCGCGGACGTGGTTCTCTGGGCTTGGCTTATGCCTTCCTGGGAGTGGGAAGTAATTAGGGTGGGCTAGCGTAGAGATAAAGACCAGAGGATATAAAGTTATTACCTAAAATATGCTTCTAGAATCCTCAGACGCTTCCCAGAAGCTTTTAGCATGCAAGCTGACCACCCCCTTCCTTTGCCCACCCCCGCCACTCCCCCCTGCAGGTACTGGTTTGATTTGGCCCACTGTCCAGATCTTGTTGTGTGTGTGTGTGTGTATTTTTGTGGTGTTGGTGTCTTTTTAGACACATAAGTGAAATACTCGTTTACTGCAATAACAAAGTACCACTGACCGAGGGGCTTCAGTGGGAGGGAGTTACTGCCTCCTGGTTTGGAGGTCAGAAGTCTGAGGCCACCATGTGGGCGGGGATGGTTTTCTCTGGGGAGGGTTGGGGGGAGCCGGCTCCATCCTCTGTCCCAGCTTCTGGTGGTGCTGGCAGGTTTTGGGGTCCCCCTGCTGTAGGCTCGGCATCCTGCTCTGTCTTCATCCCCACCCTGTGCGCAGATTTCCTTTTTGTAAGGACATGGGTCATGTTGGATTTGGGCCCAGCTAGTGAGCTCATTTTAACTTGACCATCTGCAAAGTGCCTGTTTCCAATAAGTTCACATTTCCAAGTACCGGGGGTAGGACTGATTCATCTTTTGAGGGGGACACAGTTCAACCCATAACATACACTGTTCTCTGACTTGCTCTGGTTCTCAAACAGTGTTCTGGGGACCTCATTCCGTACTGGTTTATGTAGAAGCTTCTTACTCTTGGATGACTTCTGTGTGCTAGTCTGTGTGTGGCTTTCCCGTGTCTTCCGCGCTTCCCCTCTCAAGGGCATTTAGGTGATTTCTGGTTTTTCATTGTTATAGGCAGCACTGCGCTAAGCTTCCTTGCGCAGCTGGCTCGTGGTTGCAGGTTTCTCTGAAGGATCAGTCCCCTCTTGGTGGGTTGCAGTCAAACCCATTTCCTTTTAAACTGGGAGAGATACATGCTCCTTCTAAATTGGCACGGATGCTGCCAGACGGTCCTCCCAGAGGACGGTAACCAGTCAAGAGCTGGGGGCCTACAGTCTTCGGGTTATTTTTATTTTCTATTTTGCTTAAAGATTTGAAACCTCAGCCCTTGACACCCGTCCAGTGCAGCTGCGGGCTGGAGCACAGGCCGACTGGGTGGTAGACACCCAGAAAGGGAGCTGCTCCCAGTGCTCGCATGCAGACCCAACTCACAGACTGTTAACTTCCTTTCCAGAGTTAGTCCTTTTTTTTTTTTTCTAGCTGTAACAGCTAATAAAAAAGTCCCTTAAATGATTTCAGATACAAAATTTAAGCATGTGTCTTCAAACATAATTATCGATGTTTTATAAAGCGTGGACTATTTCATTCTTCCCTGTAGAGCACAGTGGTTTAAATGCTGGAATGTTTTAAATTTAATGGGATATTAATGACATTAGCAGTGTAAGAGGAGAGGTTGACTGATTAAAGACGGTAGTGTCATCCCTTTGAAGAAGCGATGGAGTGGGCACACGCACACACACTCACACACTCACCAGTAGGTGGGTGGATGGGTACTTATATGTACATGGGTAAACACTTTATTCTGGCTTTCTGCTTTCATTTTATTTCCTCATGCCTTTCTTTTACCCTCAGCCCGACATCCTCATTCAGCTTTTTAGTTTAAATATGCCAGAAACTCTTTTTAAATAACATTTGAACCTTGAACCTAAATAAATAACACGAAGTGGGCTCAAAGCCTGCCTTCCTAGAGAGTGTGGGGCCCGGCAGCCCCCTCTTTGGGCTTGCCCCCTTTCTTCCCCTTGTTGTGCCTTCTTCACTGTATTACACACTTTTACACAGGGGATCTCTTGGTGTAGAAAATTAGGATTTCAAAAAACTGGAAGTAACCTATTCATGATTTGCCTGATTCAGCTGGTATTTGAGTCCCTTGGCCTTACGAGATGTGTACGACACAAATTTCCTTTTTTTTTTTTTTTTCCCCACAGAGTCCAGTAAAAGGTGAAAACAGTGAAGTGATTATAGACACAAAGGCAGTGATTCCGGCTGATGAAGATGCTTCGTTTCCTCCCCTTAAATCTGAAGACAGCGGGATCGGGCTCAGTGCCTCGTCGCCAGAGCTCTCGGAGCACTTGAGGGTCCCCAGGGTTTCTCCGGAGAAAGACGACGTTTGGAAGAAGGGTGGGAGCATGCAGAGGACGTTTCTTTGCATCCAGGAGCTGATCGCCAACTTTGCCCACAAGAACATTTTTGGAGCACAGCTGACAGGGTCCAGAGAAGAGAACAAGTGTGACGAGCCCGAGGGCCGGAGGGACGAGGACGGGCCACCGTGCTCAGCGGGCAGCGACTCGGACAGGAAGAACCCGTGGGACACGAAGCCCATCAGCGTGCCCCAGTTTAAGCAGATGCTCTCAGACTTGTTCACAGCTCGAGGGTCTCCGTTTAAGACAAAAAGTGCAGAGTTGCCATCGCCTCCGCCGAGGAGCCCCGGCCAAAAAAAGGAGGAGGGCTGGGCCGTGGAGCAGGTGGTTGTTGACCTGGGGAGCCCCCAGGAGGGCTGCAGGGAAGCCTTCGCGGCCGCCTGCCACCTGCTGCTGGACTGCGCCACCTTCCCCGTCTACCTGTCCGAGGAGGAGACGGAGCGGCTCTGCGAAGCCCTCTTCCAGCTTCCCGGTGAGAGGGCTGCCCCCCTGGAGTCCGCCCTGAGGAGTCCTGTCATGTGGCCCACACCCTCTCTGCCCCGTGTGTTTTTGTCGTTCATGGTGTGTGCTTTTGACTTGCCACTTAAAGATGGCAGATTGGCGAGGCTGGGACTGTATTTTTAAACTTGAGGAGTCCCACAAAGCCCGTTAAGAGGCCTGGAACGTAAAAGGTGCTTCATGATAAATAGTAAATAGACTATTTCATGAGACCGGTCGTTAAAGATTTGTGTTAGTCTGCTAAGGTTGCTGTAATGAAGTACCATTAAGTGTCTTAAACAGCAAAAATGCATTGCCTCACAGTTCTGGAGACAGAAGTCTGAGATCAGCATATTGGCTGGGCTGTTCTGGAAGGTTCAGAAGGATGTGTTCTAGCCTCTCCCTAGCTTCTGGTAGTTCCTTGGCTCATGGCATCATAACTCCAGTCTTTGCGTGGCTTCCCCCTGTGTACATCTATACGTCCTGTGTTCAGTTTCCTTTTTATAAGGACGCCAGTTACAATGGATTGGGGCCCACTCTAATACGACCTTGTTTGAACTCGTTACATCCACATCAACCCTATTTCCAAATAAGTCACATTCTGAGGTCCTAAAGGGACTTAAAACTGCAACAAATTTTGGAGAATCGGGGGGACACAGTTCACCCCATAACAGGTGGTGTCTTAGCAGCTCAGGCTGCCCTAACAAAATACCATAGACTGAGTGGCTTAAGAAACAGAAATTTCTTTCTCGCAGTTCTGAAGGCTGGAAGTTTGAGATCAGGGTGCCAGCATCGTCACTTTCTGTTGAGAGCTCTCCCCTTGGTTGTAGATGGCCACCTTCTCACAGGGTGCTCACATCCTGGGGGCATGGGGGCATCTCACTGGCGTCTGTTCTTACCAGGGTACTAATCCCATCACGAGGGCCCCACCTCTGAATACCATCACATTAGGCATTGGGGCTTCAACATACGGATTTGGGGCAGACACAGTCCAGTCTGTAGCAGGCAGTGAACTCCTAAAAGAAAAAAGAGAGGAAGGTGGAAAACAAGAAAGAAGTGATTAAGTTGGTAGGAACACAGGACCAAGCCGTGCCCTCTTGTAGTTGTCACAGTTAATTTCCTCTGCAGTTTTCTTGTGGCTCATTAGCTGCACATGACACTGTACTTGGAGGATTGGCACTTAGAATTCAAGTCCACAGTTTATTTGGGGCCTTTTTTTTTTTTTAAGATTTTATTTATTCATTTGAGACAGAGACAGAGCACGAGCCGGGGAAGTGGCAGAGGGAGAATCAGGTTCCCTGCTGAGCAGGGAGTCCAATGTGGGGCTCCGTCTCAGGACCCTTAGATCGTGACCTGAGCTGAAGGCAGACACTTATCCATCTGAGCCACCCAGGCGCCCCTATTCTGGGCCTCTTTGAAAGCTAATGCCATGTGTCCTACCATCAAGAGAGCCTTAAAAAATTGTTTTGAGCTCTATACCCACAAATGTGGATTTACTATATGTAAATTTAAAAAAAACTTTTAACACGAGTTCCACTGTATGTAAATTTCTAAATAAATAAATAAAAGGCACTCTGAGTCATCTCAGAGCCCTGAGATTGACATTTTCAAAAGTCGAATAACCTGACAAGGTTTTAAAAGCAGACTGAGTGTCCTTTGTCCTCTGGCCCTGAGTGATTACTGATAATCATGGCACCACCAGAAGGTTACTGTCACACTGCTGGCCACCTGACTTGTGGATCTCAGATCTCAGAGTGTCTCCGAATCTGCACAGTGCGAGCCATCATCACGTGGTTCTGTCTTTCTGACTGGCTTCCTTGCAGGGGCCGGCGATTGCAGCTTCCCGTCCTGGCTGAGGTCCCTCATGACCGTCAGCTGCTGCGTGACCGACTGCTTCCTCCAGAACATGGCCATCTCCACCCTGCTGGAGGTGATCAACCATTCCCAGTCCCTAGCACTTGTCATCGAAGACAAGATGAAACGTTACAAAAGCTCTGGACACAACCCATTTTTCGGCAAGCTGCAGATGGTGACAGTCCCTCCCATTGCTCCAGGGATACTGAAAGTCATCGCAGAGAAGACTGACTTCTATCAGGTATGCCCCACTGGGCGGAGGTGGGCGAGACCCTCTTCCCAACCGTCTGTTCAAAGCTGTCCGCGACGTGGTAGTCACTCTCCTAGGGACATGGCGGCTCTGGTGACAGCCCCAGAGGGCTGCTGGAGACCTGTGCCCGCCTGGTCTGTCCCTCTCTCCCAGGCTGCAGCCCAGTTTCTGGCTCTGCTCAGTTTTAGGCTGACTGGACTTCATGTGTAAGGATTGTTAAGTTACCTAAATATATGGAAGAAGAGACTGTACCCTAATTTATAAGGGTAAAGGCTTTGAAGCTAGTTCACCTCAAGGAAAGCTTAGTACTTGTCAAATTTAGGGAAGATTATCGCTGAAGATGGTGAGCAGGTCTTGCGTCCATCTTTGAGGGGACGAAGTAAAATCACTTAAAGCTACATATGATAGGGCTTGTTTAATTGCAAAAAAACCCTAAAAGCAGTTCTGGTGAGCTCATGAGAAAAAGTGAAGTTTCTTATAGGGATAGTGCCCACAGATGTCAAAGGTCAAGAGCGGAATCCGGCTGGGTCTCATGGGGTCTCATCTGGGGGCTCTTAGATCCTGAGGCTGCTCCCTCTGCACCTCGCTTGGCCGAGGGGGTGTCCAGGGGTCACCTAACAAACTTGGTTGCCACTTGACCTTCCGTCTGCCTCAGCACCCTCAAGTTTGTTTCCTGTAGCTAATGATGCTCATATATCTTTCCCGCAAGCCTGAGCTAGAAGGCTGGGGCTGTTCAGCAGTCTGTCAGTGAGGCACCCTTGGGTCAGCGCCTTCTGCTTCTCCAACCTACGCAGCAGTGACAGGGGCCAAGGGGTAGGAGGTCATGTGGGGCCGATGGGGATGTGCCCACTCACCGGGACCTGCGGGGATGGGGCCGCAGACACCCTGGAAAATTTTGACACTTAGAAGAGTTATTTTATATAATTTATGGGTGAATGAGACGTGGAAACTCTACTGTCCCTTCAGGTCCTAACAGCCTGTGCGTTGAAACCCTTTGAAATAGACTGCCTTGGGGCACCTGGGTGGCTCAGTGGGTTAAGCCTCTGCCTTCGGCTCAGGTCATGATCTCAGTGTCCTGGGATTGAGCCCCGCATTGGGCTCTGCTCAGCGGGGGGTCTGCTTCCTCCTCTCTCTCTGCCTGCCTCTCTGCCTACTTGTGATCTCTATCAAATAAATAAAATCTTAAAAAAAAAAAAAAAGAAAGAAACAGGCTGCCTTTTTCCTGTTTGGGATGAGCTCTTCCCAAGCAGGTCACATAACTAAGCCACCTCTCAGCTTTGTTTCTTGTTGTTGTTGTTAATAACAGCTATAGTTAGATAAAATTCACTTATCATACAAGTCACCCACTTGAAGTATACAATTCAGTGGTTTTTTACCGTAGTCACAGAAGCGTGCCATTTTACTTAGCGTTTTCCCTATTTTTTGTTATCCTTCCTTTACTGTTTTCTTTTCCAGCAAATGGATATTTTCCTGTGTAATGTTTTAATCGCTCTAATGGTTTTTCTCAGTATATTTTTGGAGCTGTGTGTTTCTGCACGTTCTAGTAATAGTGCAGTGATGCCTGTATGCCTTGCATTTTACGCAACTTTTTTTTTTTAAGATTTTATTTATTTATTTGAGAGAGAGAATGAGTGAGAGACCACAGTAGGGCGAGCGTCAGGCAGAGCTAAAGAGAAAAACAGTCCCCCCCTCCACCCCCCGAGCAGGGAGCCTGACACAGGGCTCAATCCCAGGACCCCAAGATCGTGACCTGAGCCGAAGGCAGACACTTAACTGATTGAGCCACCCAGGTGCCCTACTCAGCCTTTTCAAAAAAATCATTTGACAGAAAGGAGATAGGCATTTAAGCTGTCTTTTTAGAGCTACACAATTACCTTGACTGGTGCTTTTTGTATGGATTTGATTAACTGTCGGGGGTCAGTTGCTTTCACCTCGAAGAACTTCCTTTAGTGTTTGTTTTGTCTTGATTTTTTAAAATTTAAATTCAGTTAATTAACATATCCTGTGTTATGAATTTCAGAGGTAGAATTTAGTGGTACACATACCCAGCAGACGGTACCCAGTGCTCCTTCCATCAAGTGCCGTCCTTCGTGCCCATCCCCCAGTTACTCCATCCCCCCCCAACCCCACACCAGAACTTCCTTCAGTGTTTCTTGTAAGACAGGTCTGCTAGCAACAAACTCACTCAGTGTTTGTTATCTGGAAATGTCTTTTATTTCTCCTTTTATGGAAGACAGTTTTACTAGATATAATGTTCTTGGTTAGGTTTTTTCTGTTCTTTCAAAACTTAGAATATAAGAATAAATATACTTTAATCAGTCCCAGATATGCTTGAGTGTACAATATTTAAGTAAAACAGCAGTTTTTTTGAGAGAGAGCAAGAGAGCATGTGTGCCTGGTGCACAGGGGAGGGAGGTGGGGTGGGAAGCAGAGGGAGAGATAGAGAATCCTAAGCAGGCTCCACGCCCAGCATGGAGCCCATCTCGGGGCTCAATCTCACAACCCTGAGATCATGACCTGAAGCCGAAATCAAGAGTCAGATGCTTAACCGAGTAAGCCACAGCACTTTTTCAATAATCCTGTAACAAATGCTCATGTGAATATTTGAACTCACATTGGGATTCACCATTTGGATACGTGACTCGCTGTCTTCTTGCCTCTGGCATTTCTACGAAAAGGCAGCTCTGGATCTTCTCAGGTTTCCCTTGTACTGATGAGTGGTTTTCTTCTTGCTGCCCTCAAGATTTTCTCTTCGTCTTTGTCTGTTAGCATCTCATTGTGATAGGTCCGTTCTGGATCGTGTGGAGTGTATCCTACTACGAATGCTTCAAGCTTCTTGGATATGTTGCTTAATGTTTTGTTGTTGGTGTTTTATCAAATTTGGGGAGTTTTTGTCCGTTGATTCCGCACGTATTTTCCCTGCTCCTTTCTGTTTCTCTGGTTTTGCTGTTGTTGTTGTTGTTTTGGTTTGGGGGTGCTTTTTTGTTTTTTTTTACCATTTTCCATCTCCATTCCTGGCCCTTGACTTGTGGATTCGGTCTGTACCAGGGCCATAGCCTCCCCCCGGTGGACCTGTGCTCCTGCCTCCCTCTGTGCTGCTCCACGCAAGTGTGTTTCTGCACGTTCCAGTGATATCTGTGTGCCTCCCATTTTACTCAGCCTTTTCTTTTTCTTTTCTTTCTTTTTTTTTTTTTTTTCAAGATTTTGACTAGAGCAAGCAAAAGAGAGAACAAGTAGGGAAAGCAGCAGAGGCAGAGGGAGAATCAGGCTCCCCACAGAGCAGGGAGCCCAAAGCAGGACTCTGTCCCAGGACCCTGAGATCATGACCTGAGCCGAAGGCAGACGCTTAACTGACTGAGCCATTGTTGATACTGTCTGTCTGCTTGATGAGAAATTGTCATCATGCCTTCCTTTACTTTTTAAAATATGGTTTCCTTTAGTATTTGAGCACTTTGAGGTGGCTACTTTGAGGTCTTTGTTGAATAAATCTGTTTGCTCTCACAGATACCTTCTACTGCCCACTTTTTTCCCTTGTTCGAGTGTCGGGTTTTCCAGTTTCTTTGCATGTCTTACTGTTTCTATTGAAGACTGGACATTTTAGATAGTGTATCATAGCAACTTTACTGTATTCTGACCACCCCCCGTCTTACTTTGTCCTCGTCTGTTGTTCACTGTTCAGTGACTCGCCTAGACTGGTGAGTCCGTCTCCCCTGTCGTGTGAGTCCTTTGGCGCTGCTCCCTGGAGGGATGTGCAGTCGCCTGCATTGACGGTGGTCTTAGCAGGGTTCTCACTGACCGTCGCTTTCCCTGCTCTCTCTGTGAGGCTGTCTCTGTCACCATCACACACAGCCATTAGGCCCCACGAACTGCTGGCTGGCCACCTGCTCTTGTGTTTTCAGCAGTGCCCGAAGGCCTGCGTTACTCCAGTCTGATCGTTTTTTGAGGCCAGACTGTGAGTTGTTTTGTTTACCCGTGAGGATTCTTCCTGGCTATCTCTCGTCCCAGTTACTTCTGGTAAACAAGCTGGCCTCTGGTTTAACATGTTGCTGTTGTGGGGCTACTGGGCTTGTGGTAATTGCTTACTACAGAATTCCACTGTTCTTGAGAGCACTCCTAGTTTGAATTTCCTCATGCTTTCCTTGAGGGAGCTCCCTGGGTCATGGCCATTGCTCAGGAAGAGCTGGGAGCAGAGACAGTTACCTGTTTTCTCTTGGAGGGCTAGCCGTGCAGGTCGCCCACAGGGGCGGTGGCCCCTAGTCATCTGAGCTTGCTTCTTGGAGCACATCACATCCCGGCCCGAGCACGCCAGGGTAAGAACGATCGCAGCTCTGGCACTCCTGGCCTGCAGTGTCTGGACATAGCCTCCTCCCAGGAGTGAGGAAGAGGCGTGAAATGCCGTGGCCTGCCCCTTCCACGGAGATGCAGAGCCTTGGACTGGGAGCTGGGGGGAGGGAACGCCACCTGCAGTGGATAGTCATGTTCCTTGTCACACCAAGCTGGGCTGAGTGGGGGCGGATAGGGTCACAGTTCCACTGCCACAGACTTGTTGCTTTTACTGGAATTTAGTAGGTTTTCTTGAATAAATGTTTCTTTATTGCATGAGTGCCCTTAGGATAATTTCCAGAAACTCTAAATGTATGATTTGTGGGTTTTGGTGATTTTTTTTTTTTTTTAATAATTCTCATCAGCTATGGTAGTTTTTTTCTGGAAGAGTTCACAGAGCTCCTCACACAGCCAGACTAACTTGTGCACTCAGACCCCATCTGCGGGGTTAGGTCCTGGTGGAGCCTCATCTGATTGCTGTTTGGCTAGGGCACCTCATCCCACACCCACTCCCTTTCTTACCAGAGTTGAGTCCGTGTGGATCTCGGAGCAAGAACAGTGTCACTATGATACAGTAGCAGTGACCGGGCAAGTCCTTCCTTGCTCCTGCGTGTATCTGAGAAGTGTGGGGTCGTTGTGTCGTAAGGCACAGGGAATGGAACAGAAGAATTTAGTCTGTGAGTCTTCGGAAAGCTATTAATAGAATAACAATGATTGCATTAAACACTCTTGTTTTGACGATGTACCCTTGGTGATGTTTTTGGAAGGCAGGCTTTTCTGAGTTCTTTCTGAAGCCTTGATTTTTTATTTTGAGTCATATTTGGTACATATCTGAGTGCTTACCACTCGCGGGGCACTGGAGCGCACTTCGTAGAGTATAAAGCCGTCCAGGACAGCAGCACTGGCTGGCTGCTCCCCACGTCGAGATGCTCGGTGGGAGGCAGTGAAGCCGCCTGCACCAGCAGCCGGGCCCCGCCCCAGTTCTCGGACTCCACTATCCCACGAGTGCCCCGAGCTTCCTAACCAGGTGGTAATGGCAGAATTCAGTTCACTAAGAAAGTGTTCAGAACGTAGGGATGAGAAGCCCAACACCGACGAAGGAGCAGGGGTGTGTGTTGTGATCAACATCAGCTCCCTAACCCTTCAAAAAACATGGTTTTAAACCTCCCAAAAGGAGTTTCTTCCACATAAATTTGCCCCCAGGGATGACAAGTAAGGGGATTACTCTGCTTAATTAAAACTTTTGTATCAGGTTTCATTGCAATTTGGTAATTGGTTACATTCCCTTAGATTAAAAAAGTAATGAAAATAATGGTTTAGGGGCTCCAGCCAGTCAACGGTTAATTTGATCTAACAGAGAAGACAGTTTTGTCAAATACAAATAAATGGGTCAAAAAACATCATTTGACCTGAGATGTATTTAGAAAATATCACAGTTTACGATGCGTGGTCTTTTCCCATGACCTGGAAGAATGCCTTCAGAAATTCCCTTCCAGAAGTGGGTCCTTCCCTTTGAGTCTCATCTGGTTGGGTCTGGAACCCCCCACCCCCCGGGTGCTCCCTGGGGCTTTGAGAGGGCCTGCAGGTTTAAAGAGCTAAGATCAGGGCTGAGGAGGTGGAGGACTTGCTTTGGGTGTGACTTGTGACCTGAAAATGAACTGGGCATCTGCCGTGGCACTGCACAGAGTAATGGGAACGGACAGGTTTGTGGAATTAAAGCAGAAAGCCATGATTCTTCATCAGTACCGCGTGGCGACCAGTGTTAGCCAACCCTAGGTGGTAAGGTGCTGTGAGTGTGTCTGCCTCAAGACTGGCGACCAGTGCAAATCCACCACACTTCCTGGCGGCCACAGCTCCGGACCTCCCTGTAACAGCATGTAGTTAAGGCTTGGTCAAGTGTGCTTGTCTTGTCGAAAGGATATGTCAGCCGGTAGGTTCTTGCTTCCTGTTGATTTCTTCCCTGAAATAATGTTAATACCTGGGCAAGAGCTGCAGTATGCTTAGCTACGAGGTCGAACTTCCAAGTTCAAGGAACACCTGGCTAGCTCATTTGATAGAGCACATGACTGCTGATCCCAGGGTCATGAGTTCAAGGCCCACATTGGGCATAGAGCTTGCTTAAAAATTAAAAAGAGTAGTTTTGGGGTGCCTGGCTGACTCAGTCAGTTGAACATGTGACTCCCCATCCCAGAGTCATGAGTTTGAGCCCCATGTTGGGTATAGAGACACCTCCAAGTTTAACCTGTAACATCACCTGGTGAGGTTTTGGTTTGGTTTGGGGTTTGGTTTGCTTCCTTTTGTTTGTTAGTGGTACTCCTTTGTATATTGAGGACCTAGTTCCTTGGGGATATGACTGGACTGGCACAAGGAGGAAGTTGGGTGTTGCCTGTGTTCACACATTCTGCTTTCTGTCCCAGAGGGTGGCTCGTGTGCTTTGGAATCAACTGAACAAGGAGACCCGGGAGCATCACATCACCTGTGTGGAGTTGTTCTACCGGCTGCACTGCCTGGCCCCGACGGCCAACATCTGTGAAGACATCATCTGCCACGCCCTCCTGGACCCTGACAAGGTAAGTCTTTGCAGCCTATCATCTCCGTCCTGGAAAGATCCCAACTGCCAGGCCACCCATCCCTGTACATGGCCAGGGCAGACTTACATGTATTCAGCCCTTCTGGGGCTCAGTGGTCATCCTGATCATGAAGCAGAGGTGTTATAGGATCTCAGGATTGGGAGGCCTTCAAAGGACTGGCCATCCCCTTTAGAGTCCTAAACATGGGTTGTGTCCATATTAAGACTCACCAGGGAAATCTCCCCCAACTCCCATGATGTTTGCAGGACCCTGAGAGCTTTCAGGGATCCTAGAGCTACTGGTGAAGTAGGCAGTCATAGAGAATATGTCACCCTGGCCGTCTTTGGCAGGCAGGTTGTGTCCTTGTGCTCTGATCCACTTGGACTTGGCACGTCAGGTATGTGAGAACACCGCGCTCTTCGTGGTCTTGTGATCTTCGACCACAGGCCCAGGTATGACCCTGGACATGAGCTAATGTGGAGTCTTGAGAATGTGCTCTACTGTGTCCAGGAGGAGAGGATGCTGGTCTTCCTTTCCCCCGGGCCACATGAGACCACCGAGAGCCCAACACCGCCGCTCATATTGCCGTCATTCTGCTGAGCTTGTGTGTGTGACTAAAGCCAGGTTTGCTGTGACCGCAAGCAGTGTGCTGTGAGAGGAGTAGGTGCCTCACTCTGTTTATTTCCTCATCAAGGGAACGAGACTGGAAGCTCTGTTTAGGTTTTCCGTCATCTGGCACCTGACAAGAGAGACCCAGGGCAGTCGTGTGACATCTCACAATCGCTCCTTTGACAGGTAAGATGGTCCTCATGGGTATATTACCCTTAATGCAAAGGACACTTTGCTGGGGTTCCTGGGTGGGGTCTTGGCCTGGGGAGGGGAAAGCGTGTGAAATGGATAGCATGACCCCATTTTCTGGATACCCAGCAAACAATTCCCATGATCCCCTGAGTGACTTCAGGCCAGACTCCTGTGGATGTGTAGTAGGAATTTTCTTAATTGGTCCTGGGCAGTTGGCCCATGCAGCAGAATCACCTGAGCAGCTTTGAGATCGTGCCTTGTGAGGGGACCTTCGTAGGGAAGTGGAGTGGTCTGGGTCTTTTATCGGAGCCGTGGCTGCACTGAGTGTGGACACTTGCGTGTCATCGACCGTGTGCTTGAGATGTGAATTTTATTGCAGTACAGTCTGTTGCACTTAAAAAAAAAATCCCCTTCCTTGTTTCCAAAACAAGGTGTGGGGCCAGACACACACCCTTAGAGAAATGTCAGCTGATTCTGATGGTGGGGGGACACCCCCACAGTCAATTTAATCAATTTGGGGTGAAGCCTGGGCATCAGGAGTTTAAAAAGCTCCTCCAGTGATTCTAGGGTGGAAATCCCCTTGTCTTTGTCTGCTTGGGTCTCCTAGGCCCAGCATGGGTGAAGCTCCCAGGGGCATCCGGGTGCACGGGATTGCCAGATGCTGGCTCCATGATACCCCTCCCACCCACAGATCCCTGTTCGTCGTGCTGGACAGTCTGGCCTGCACGGACGGCGCCATCAGCGCGGCAGCCCAGGGCTGGCTGGTGCGCGCACTCTCCCTGGGTGATGTGGCCCGTATCCTGGAACCCATGCTCCTGCTCCTGCTCCAGCCCAAAACCCAGAGGACCTCCATTCACTGCCTCAAGCAGGAGAACTCAGCAGGTGAGCACACCTCCCAGGGCAGCCGGGGGAACACTGTGTCCCCCAACGTCCCTGGGCCTGGGAGGGAGCAAGGGGCTCCAGGACCCTTGGACCCAGCTCCAGACCCCAGCTGCCTAGGGGGACAGTCAAGGCACTTAGCCCTGCTCAGTGGTTTGGCCGGATACCGGCAGTGTGAGGGCACTCTGTAAAGTTGTGAGGACTCTTAAAATGTAAGGAGCAGGCGAACCAGCACTTAGAAATGCTAGGGAGTGGGTTTGTTGTTTTCACTGAAAAATCAGATTTTTTTTTTTTATAAAAAAAGAAATTGTTAGTAACCCATGTTCCAATAAAAATAGCTGATTTTTTATTCTTCTGCTACTGAAAACAATTCAAGTGCACCTAAGGCAGGAGGAAAGAATAACAGATCCTCCCCCCCAGGGTCTCCCAGTGTGCCTCCTCTTAGAAGAGTTGTGGTTCGGTGTCTTGCTAGGCTGACACTTCTCTCCAGATCCCTGCTTAGACCGAGGGGTAGTTTAGGTTGCCTCCAGCTATGAACGGCCAAGAAGTTGAAATTTCCATGTCATGTGGTCAGTTGTACGTATCTAAAACATAACTTTTATTTGTGAACGTACGACACCAAGGTAAGTGGTTTCTTTTCTGCCTATTCATTTTTCTGTCATGACTGAGCTGAAACCAAGAGTCAGAGGCTTAACCAACTGAGCCACCCAGGCACTCCCAGAGGCATCTTTTTTTTTTTTTTTTAAGATTTTATTTATTTATTTGACAGACAGAGATCACAAGTAGGCAGAGAGGCAGGCAGAGAAAGAGGGAGGAGGAAGCAGGTTCCCTGCTGAGCAGAGATCCCGATGCGGGACTGGATCCCAGGACCCTGAGACCATGACCTGAGCCGAAGGCAGAGGCTTAACCCACTGAGCCACCCAGACGCCCCTCCCAGAGGCATCTTGAGTGCAAATTGGTAGAATATAGGCAGGAAGAACGAAAACGAGGCTAAAATAAACCCGATGAGCACATCACATTTGGGTGATTAGTACCTAGCACAGTTCATGAACTAACATGTCTTCCCACATTAGCAGTGTTTTATGACTTCCTGCCGTTTTCTCAGTGATGACTTTACAAGCTTTAACTTAGCTTGTTTAGCCCACTGGGCTGTGAATTTTCTGTTTGCACCAGTCTTCTCTTACAGGGAGAAGCAGCCTGACACCCCCATAAGTAGCCATTTCTGAGACACTTCCTCTCTTTACAAGGTTCCCTGACCAAAACTGGAACCTCTAGTTTTCCTTTAGGAAGGAAAGCTGGCTGCCTTCTCAAAGAAAAGGCATTCTATTATTCCATGTTATGAGAAAGTAAAGCACCTTCTTCAAAGTTTGGCTGTCACTTATGGCAGCTAAATTTTTTTGGTGTCCCTTTGTGTTAAGAAGAAAGTCCTTAACATAGTGCGCCCCAGTTTTTAAAGTCTCAGGGCACTTCCTGCTGCTTCCCCTAACCCATGTTTCCTGCTGCCGCCCTGATAGGAGAAAATGTCTTTTCCCTGCCTTGTCCTTCCCCTGGAAGCAACCAGAAGAGTTCTGCTTTACCCCCCACCCTATCTCTGTAATATTGTAGATACCTATTTTGAAAATATCACCATGAGCCTTAGGCAGCTCATGTATTTCTAATGTCTGTTCTTCTTCCTTCCCTAATCTTGCTTGATGCTCACAGAATAGATTTGCTGAGAGCTGCCTGTAAAGATCGGTTTGGTGGTACCTACCAAAGACTTCTTGCTGGATGGTGTTCCTTTTTGAGGAGACCTGAATATTTTAAAGCGTTGCACATTTTCTGATTACAGAAAGACTAACATGCTTACTTTTTTAAAATTTTTTTTAAAAGATTTTATTTATTCATTGGACAGACAGAGATCACAAGTAGACAGAGAGGCAGGCAGAGAGAGAGGAGGAAGCACGCTCCCTGCAGAGCAGAGAGCCAGATGTGGGGCTCGATCCCAGGACCCTGGGATCATGACCTGAGCTGAAGGCAGAGGCTTTAACCCACTGAGCCACCCAGGTGCCCCTAACATGCTTATTTTAACAATTGGAGTAATAAGGAGGTCAGACCATGCACGGAAGTCCCCTGCAGTGCTCGCTAATAGAACTAGGTCCTGTTGGGGCACCTGGGTGGCTCAGTGGGTTGAGGCCTCTGCCTTCAGCTCAGGTCATGATCTCAGGGTCCTGGGATGGAGCCCCGCATCGGGCTCTCTTCTCAGCAGGGAGCCTGCTTCCTCCTCTCTCCTCTCTCTCTGCCTGCCTCTCTGCCTACTTGTGATCTCTGTCTGTCAAATAAATAAATAAAATCTTAAAAAAAAAATTAAAAAAAAAAAAAAAAAGAACTAGGTCCTGTTGGTGGCTGGTGGACGGTCTTCCAGATTTTTTCAGAGCTGCGTGTTATAGGTGCTGTCCCCTAAGTGAGCTTGTTCAGCACAACTTGGTTCTGCGGCTTGGTTTTTCTTCTTTTACTTAATACATCCTGCACATTGCTCCATATCAGTACACACAGATGTGTCTTTGAAAAACCCAGATAGTCCTCCATGGTGAGCTTGTGCTGTAAGTTGTCTCGGTCTCGTAATGTTTTGTTCGCCTTCCAGCTTGTCTTCACTCATGAGAGTTCACTGAATACCTAACAGCTTTGAAAACCTGACATTTCTGTGGGATACGTTTCTTAAAAAGAAACTCATTTCTTTTTTTTTTTTTTCAAGATTTTATTTATTTATTTATTTGTCAGAGAGAGAGAGAGATAGAGAGAGTGTGCACAAGCAGGCAGAGTCGGGGAGAGAAGCAGGCTCCCTGCTGAGCAAGGAGCTCGATGCCAGGACCCTGGGATCATGACATGAGTTGAAGGCAGTGGCTTAATCGACTGAGCCACCCAGGCGTCCCCGAAACTCATTTCTTGAAAGGAACAAAATAATATGCTTTTTTTTTTTTTTAAATCACCCTCCCCGTAAAAGTTGCAGTACTTGTATTTTCTACGACGGTGTAGCCAATATTTTCTGGTGCCCTGAACATTTTAAAAGACCCGTTCACTTTTACTCGGTCCACCTCTTGTCCATAATACAATGTAGACTCTGGCATTGTAGTTTTATGGGGGAATTTTATTAACATCGATCTTTCTGTCTGGGTTTCGGATAAAGATCATTCTAGAATTAACTTATCAGAGCTCCCTCTTCTGTCCTGAAGTCATTTGTCATTTTGTAATTTTCAGAAGACTTGCATCGTTGGTTTAACAGGAAGAAAACCCCCTTCAAAGAGCCGTGTGGAGCGCCCGAGGTTCAGGAAGGCAGCTCTGAAGAAGGCGTGCCTCTGAGCCAGTTCACCACTGTCGACCGTGAGGCCATTTGGGCCGAGGTGGAGAAGGAACCAGAGAAGTGTCCACCCGGGAGCGAGCTGAGCGAGGATGACCTTCCCTACTACATGGACCTTCCCGACAGGACGGCCTGCAGCGCCCTGGACAGCAGCGAGCACACGGAGTCTGCAGACACGAGCTCTGCCCACACGGACAGCGAGAACACGTCCTCCTTTTCCTCCCCTTCCCACGACCCGCAGGAGCTGAGCAACGAAGAGAGCTGCTGTGCGCCCATCCCCATGGGCGGCAGGGTTCACCCCAAGCGCTCAGCCTTGCTGGCGGCCTTCCAGGCCGAAGGCTTCAAGTCCGGTGCCAAATTAAGCCTGACACGCGTGGACTCAGACAAGACCCAGGCTTCGGAGTCGTTCTCCAGTGACGAGGAGGCCGACTTGGAGCTCCAGGCCCTCAGCACGTCCCGGCTGCTGAAGCAGCAGCGGGAGAGGCAGGAGACCATCGAGGCCTTGTTCAAGCACATTCTGCTCTACCTGCAGCCCTACGACTCCCGGCGAGTTCTTTATGCCTTCTCGGTGTTAGAGGCCGTGCTCAAAACCAACCCCAAGGAGTTCATCGAGGCGGTGTCCAGGACCAGCATGGACACCAGCTCCACCGCACACCTCAACCTCATCTCCAACCTCCTCGCTCGCCACCAGGAGGCCCTCGTTGGCCAGAGTTTCTATGGAAAGCTCCAGACCCAGTCCCCCAGCGTGTGTCCCCACTCTCTGCTGATCGAGCTCCTCACCTACCTGTGCCTCAGTTTCCTGCGCAGCTATTACCCTTGTTACCTGAAGGTCTCCCACCGAGACGTCCTCGGCAACCGGGATGTGCAGGTCAAGAGCGTGGAGGTGTTGATTAGAATAATGACGCAGCTGGTGTCCGTGGCCAAGTCTGCCGAGGGAAAGAACGTGGAGTTCATTCACAGCTTGCTGCAGAGGTGCAAAGTTCAGGAGTTTGTCCTGCTTTCGCTGTCCGCTTCCATGTACACGAGCCAGAAGCGCTACGGGCTGGCCACCGCCGAGCGAGGCCGGGCCCTGCAGGAAGAGAGCCTCTTTGAGGAAAGTCTCATCAACCTGGGCCAGGATCAGATCTGGAGCGAGCACCCGCTGCAGATCGAGTTGCTGAAGCTGCTGCAGGTGCTTATTGTCTTGGAACATCACCTGGGCCAGGTCCAAGAGGAGGCCGACAATCAGCCAGAACTGTCCCGGGAGTGGCGGAGGGCCCTGAACTTCCAGCAGGCCATCAGCGCCATGCAGTACGTGCAGCCTCACCCGCTCACCTCCCAGGGCCTGCTGGTGGCCGCCGTGGTGCGGGGGCTGCAGCCGGCCTACGGCTACGGCATGCACCCGGCCTGGGTGAGCCTGGTCACGCATTCCTTACCGTACTTCGGAAAGTCCCTGGGCTGGACAGTGACTCCTTTCATTGTCCAGATCTGCAAAAATTTGGACGAGCTGGTCAAGCAGTATGAGAGCGAATCTGTGAAGCTGTCTATCAGGTATGGCAAACCGTGCGATACGTGCTGACTACCTTGAGGCCAGTGTTTGTGATGAGTGGCTGGTGTGCGAGGGAAGCCTGGCGGAGGGTGATTTCAGCCTAATCGGAAGCCGATTTAGCATTGTCGGGCGGGGGGGAAACCCAGAACTAAATGCTTCTGTCCTTCATTTTTGATTGCACACAGATACCCGGGCTAGCTGAGCGTTGCAGCCACTCTCCGTGACTTTTGCAAAACAGAAATAAAAACATGCATCACCTTCACAGAAAGTCTAAAGCATCTGCAAACATTTTTTCCAAAGGGACTGTATGAATGTGAAATAGTACAAAAGATGCCCCTCATTATTATAGCACGATTTCATTACGAGGGCCCCGGTTTATTGAAGATAGTGCTCGCTCTCTGGTTTCTGCATGTAGAGGTGGGGTTAAAAACTTGACAGCCTCATTCTTCAAAATTCTCTGAACGGGTTTCTCATTTCTTCACCAAAGCTTAACCTCCAAGAGGGAGAACATTTCTCCGGATTATCCACTCACTCTTTTGGAAGGTCTGACAACCATTAGTCATTTTTGTCTTTTGGAACAACCCAACCAAAACAAAAAGGTGAGTTTTTTTTCCCCCCAGCTGAGTTGCAGGCAAATTTCATATATTGCTTTGTCTTCATTGGATTATGACTTGTTCAAATAAGAAATGTGTACGTGTAAGGAACATAAATATATATGCAAATATATGCTTGCAAATGATGCAAGCATGTATGCAAATATGTGTGCACAAATATGCAAAAGTAATGCAGATGTAGTTTAGTTCTTCGGGCACTCCCCGAGGCGCTTTCCCATTGCCCATTGTTTTGTTAGTAATCAAATGGGATAAAATGTCATCTTTTTCACGTGTATTTTTTACTTGACCTCCTGGTGTTTGTGAAATTCGCAATCTGAAGCCATTTTAGCTGTCAGTTGCTCTGTCCTTTTGGGGATTAAATTTTTGAATGCAGCTAATGCTTTGGCCGAATGACTTGAGTCTAACGTGGAGCCTCAGACTCCCAGGTGCCCAGAAAGGAAGGCTACAGGCTGACGTGCCCAGGAAGCGTGTTGCTTCCAGACCACGGCCGGTGGGACTTGCTCAGAGGAGTGCTAGGGCCCAGACTCCCACCCCACCCCTCCCCACCCATGCCCTGGCCTCCTGGGAAGGGACCCAATGCCACACACGCAGCTGAGTCTCGTGTTCATTTTCAATTTTAGACCACCGCTGTAAGCGATCCTACCAGTTTGAAAAATGCCAAGAATGCCATTCTGGAAGAGTTGCCTCGAATTGTCAACACCATGGCCCTTCTCTGGAATGTTCTCAGAAAGGAGGAGACTCACAAGAGACCTGTGGATCTCCTTGGAGCCACGAAGGGATCCTCTTCCGTTTACTTTAAAACCACCAAAGTGAGAGAACTTCCTCTGTGGTTTTATTATTTCTTTCGTCGTGTGTTATCCCACAAAAATAAACATGTTCGGGAATATACGTATAACATGATAGCCCCAGTACTACTCTGCCCTAACTCTTCTCTTTCCCGCGTTCTAGACCATACGACAAAAGATTTTAGACTTCTTGAACCCATTGACGGCCCATCTTGGGGTTCAGTTGACAGCCGCGGTTGCGACAGTGTGGAGCAGAAAGAAGCTGAAGCGTCTCAGTAAGATGAAGGTAGAGTCTAAGAACTAAAGTTGTACTTGAACTCACTCCGCCAGAAATACCACGGTGGTTTGTCATCAAAGGTGACCTCAGAGGCAGGCAGGGGAAACTGCTGGAGTGGTTTCACTGTTTTATTTTTTAGGGTTTTTTTTTTTTTTAATTATTGTTATGTTAGTCACCATACAGTACATCGTGAGTTTTTGATGCAGTGTTCCAAGCTTCACTGTTGAGTGTAATGTGCAGCGCTCCGTGCAGACGCACAGATAACGCAGCTGTGCCTCCGGGGAGGCTTGTGGGCGGGCCAAGTCGGGGAGTGGGGCTCGCCCTGGCTGGCTCTCAGATCTCTGTGTAATGAATACCTAGTACTTCCAGTTAACGTTTTAAATGTGGTAACTATTAGCACATATACAAGAGTGTATATAGCGTGTGTACGCCACAGACCAGAGAAACCACGGTGAACCCACCCCCCAGCTCGAGGAATGGTACGTCATCCTCCCTGCGAGAACCCCTGTGGATCCTTCCCTGCTTGTAGTCCATCTTACAGCTGTTCTTTAAACTATTAAAGACTATTTTTAAAATTTTTTTCATTTTTAATTTTTTTAAAGATTTTATTTATTTATTTGACAGGGAGATCACAAGTAGGCAGAGAGGCAGGCGGGGAGGTGGGAATCAGGCTCCCTGCTGAGCAGAAAGCCCGATGAGGGGCTCCATCCCGGGACCCTGAGATCATGACCTGTGCCGAAGGCAGAGGCTTAACCCACTGAGCCACCCAGGCGCCCCAAGACTATTTTTTTTTAAAGAGCAGCCTTAAGTTCACAGCAAAATTGAGGGGAAAGCACAGAGATTTCCCAAATGCCCCCCTACCCCACACGTGCATGGTCTCCCCCACGATCAGCACCCCCCCAAGTGGTATGTTTGTTCCAGTCATGAACCTACATTGCAGGTTCCATAGGCTTTTTATTTTATAAAAGTAATACTTACAAAAATGTAAAACTGATTTACATCCTCCCATTCCTATTACCAAAGATAACTTCAGTTCACAACTCACCCGTTCTTTAGCCACCGAATGGTCCATCACTAAGTCCTCCAGGGACATGATTTATTTTGGCAAAATAAAAAAAAAAAACAGGTTTCTTCCTTTGTTCTCTCTTGACCCTGTAGTTTCCTATCCCAGACCTCCCTCAGAGGGTCTGTCCCACCCCCTGGACACTTTCTCAGTACCCAGCTTAGGCTCCTGTTCCCTGAGGAAGCACGAGAGGTCGGTGGTCCAGGCCACCCTGCTTAGCACCTGTGGGGGCTTCCCTGGTGGCAAACTTGATCCTTCCAAGTGTGTGCAACCACGTTAGGCAGACTTCCGTCATCCAGAGTGGACCTCCCATACCAGGGCTTTCCTGCCAAGACCAACTATTGAGAACCTGGTTTATCTGGTTTTTCTTTTACTGCCCTCATAACTTTCAGGGCTATCTTTCAATGCCACTCTGCTTCCTTCCAATTAAGTGGGTCTGTTTCTAAAATGCTTTCTGAGGGGCACTGGCTCAGTGAGTAGACCATCCACCTCTTAAAATCAGGGATGTGAGTTTGAGTCCCACGATGGGTGTAGAGATTACTTTTTAAAAAAATGAAATGACATGTTTTCTGCGCTTGAACATACCACCGTCACTGCCCCGTCATCGCTGTCCCTGTTATTACTAATGTACATCAGATGCTGACTACGTTCCTGTAATTAAATGCTCAACTTCCTCTTTATCCCTACCAGTAGAGTCCTTTACCCAATTTTTGTTTAAATATTTACTTAAAAGATTAAAGCTCTTTCTCCGTGGGGCCGCTATTGTAGGATACTTTCTGTGCATCATTCTTTTTTTTTTTTTTATTAAGATTTTATTTATTTATTTGACAGAGATCACAAGTAGGCAGAGAGGTAGGCAGAGAGAGGAGGAAGCAGGCTCCCCGCCGAGCAGAAAGCCCGATGCGGGGCTCCATCCCAGGACCCTGAGATCATGATCTGAGCCGAAGGCAGAGGCTTAACCCACTGAGCCACCCAGGCGCCCCACTGTGCATCATTCTTATTTTTGTTTCTGTCTGTGACCTTTAAGGGAGCTACTCTTTTGCCTTGGCAGATTGTCCCGGTGGCAAGTGCATCCCAGCTGACCCTTGTCGACCTGATCTGTGCGCTCAACACTCTACAGACAGACACGGTGTTGCACCTGGCAAAGGAGGTCGTGAAGAGGCCACCGCAAATCCGAGGAGATGAGGTCGGAAGCCTGGGGATCTTCCAGATGGATGGGCAGCACCTTCCTATCTCCGCATCTTATAAATTGTGTTTGGAAGGGAAGGAGAGGTCGAAGGAGCAACTTGGATTTTCTGGGGCTGGGGAACGGAGGTGTTCTTCTGGGCTTGGGGGAGACCCCATGAGGGGTGCCTAATGGGCTTTGGTGCACCTGTTTGAAGGTGGTTGCCGCAGGAGGCTGGGGCCCATCTTTCATCTGTGCACCCCGGCTGCAACACGCCGTGCCCAGGAATGGGTTCTTACCAAGTACCTGCGGCCTAAAAGGCATTCTGGGGAAGCAGAGCCAGAGACTACGTATAGGTGGCAAAAACCGACTTTGTTCAGTAGCTACTGTATTGGGGGAGAGAGCTGACCTCAGTTCTGGTTTGTGCAGGGGCAGCAGGGTACTTGAGGCCAGAAAACGGGGGAGCAGGAAGGGTGAACAAGCAGGGCCTCCAACAAAGTCAGGGAGTGGAAAATTCCAAAAAGGGGGGGAGGGGGCTTGGTCATCATGAGTGGACCGTCTGGGTTTGCTGGCTGGTGCTCGTGGCAGGCAGGCTTCTACACTCCAGGAGCCTGGGACACAGGGGCCCTGTGTCTTTCAGTGGCAGCACTTCCGAGGATGTCTCCCAGGTCCTTGAGAAAGACATTTTCTATTGTAGGAGATGCATGTACATCCCAAAGGAAGGTTTTATAATTATGCTTTTCTTAATAAGTGCTCTGAGAAGGGAGGTCAAGATCCTATCCCGCGTTGACTCAACAAATGGCAAATTGTTTTGGCGGCCTCGAGCTCTCGGGCAGGCGTTTTAAGGGGCAGTGCTTATCGTGAGCGACCCCACCTTGAGCTGCTAGACACCACGGCACTGTTGGTTCAGGTCAGGTCATGGAGCCAGTCCTGCTGAAAGCCCTAGTCCCCACAGGCCTAGTCGAGGAGAGCCCTGACCAGAATTCAGAGAGAAGAGGAACATCTTTGTCAAGGGGCAGGTTAAAAGTTTGCATAATTTTTATGTAAAAGTGAAAAGTACAGGTCCGGGGACAGCGCTCCTTCGAGGCATTCTGAGAAGGAAGAGCTTCGTGTGGCCGCGGTGGCAGCAGTGCTGGGTAAAGGGCACCAGAATGGAACCGTGAAGCTCCCAGAGCTGTGCCGCTCCGCTTCTACACAGCCGCCAAGAGAGTCCTTGCTGCCTCGAGGCCTTTGCTAGTCATGTGGGTTGGTTTTGAAACAGAGAGGACTTTGTGGTTTAGCATTTTTTTATGCCTTTAGAGCTTTTTTTTTTTTTTTTAAATAGATTTTATTCTTAAATAATCTCTACACCCAATGTGGGGCTCGAACTCATGACTCCGAGATCAGGAGTCACATGCTCCGCTGACTGAGACAGCCTGGCACCCCAGAGCTTTTTGTGTTTACCAAAGCAGGGTGCCTCATTGAAAGTGTAGAAGCTATTCTTACTTAATTTGATAGAAACCAGGCATTTATTTTGACTTTGAAATAATTGCCTCCTATCACATGATTTAAAATTGTCAGGAAAGGGGTGCCTGGGTTAAGTAAGCAGTTCACTTTGGCTCAGGTCATGATCTCAGGGTTCTGGGATTAAGCTGCACGTCCAGCTCCCCGTGCAGCGGGGACTGCTGCCTCTCCCTCTCTGTCTGCCCCTCCTCCCTACTCATGTACACTACGTGCACACGCTCTCTCTTTAAAGAAATAAAATCTTTTAAAAAATAAGTAAATAGGGGTGCCTGGATGGCTCAGCTGTTAAGTGTCTGCCTTTGACTCAGGTCATAATCCCAGGGTCCCGGGATCAAGCCCCACATTGGGCTCCCTGCTCTTTGGGGCGCTTGCGTCTCCCTCTCCCTCTGCTGCTCCCCCTGCTTGGATTCTCTCTCTCACCGTCTCTCTCTGTCACATACATAAATAAAATCCTTAAAAAGAAATAAAATAGAATAAAAAATGAACATTTTTTTAAAATAAAATTGTTAGGAAAAAAATGAGAATAATTCTCTAAATGAAGACTGGCGGAATGGACAAGATGAGTTTGTATTTGTACACCAGTGTTTATAGTAGAATTATTCAAAATAGTGAAAAGGTAGAAACAACCCAAGTATCCATTGATGAATGATTAGATAAATGAATGAGATCTGTCCGTACAGTGGAATATCATTCAGCCTTAAAAAGGAAGTTAATTCTGACACCTGCTGTAATAGTAGGTGAACCTTGAGGACATGCCAGGTGAGGCCAGTCACAAAAACGTGATTCCACTTACCTGCGGTCTTGGGAGTAGTCCGTTGCGTACATACTTTCTACAGAAGGGAGTGAGGTGGTTGCCAGAGGCAGGAGGAGAGGGAATAGGAGTTACTGTCTAACGGGGACAGTTTCCTTTGGGGAAGATGAAGTAGTTCTGGAGGTACGCGGTGGCGATGGTTGCACGATGATGTGTATGTTAATGCCACCGAAATGGACACTGAAAAACGGTTAAAATGGCAAATTTTCGGTATATTTTAAGGATTTATTTATTTTGGAGAGAGTGTGAGTGGGGTCGGGGGCAGAGGGAGAGGGAGAATCCTCAGGCAGACTCCCTCCTGATGCAGGGCTCAGTCCCAGGACCCTGAGATCGTGACCTGAGCCGAAATCAAGGGTTGGATGCTCAACCGTCTGAGCCCCATGTATATATATTTTACCACGATAAAAAGGTTTTATAATGAATGAAAGGAATACAGCTCCGGGTGTTAAGGTCATCACACTGGGGATGGCAAAGAAAAGCTGAACTTGGGAATCAGCCATCTTTTCATCCTCGTCTCACCTGTAAGTGAGAAAACTGACCCAGAATTTCTTGAGCCGTTTTTGTAGCTTCTCCCGTCTTAGGGTAGAGCTCTTCCCTTGGACGCGGCCTCCAGAAGGGCCCCTGGCACATGGCACCGGGGAGCCTCTGTAGAAATGTCTGTGCGAGGAAGGCGTGTCCTGGCTTCCAAAGAGTCAGTTGTGCTCGGGGCCCTGGTCCCCTTCCTTCGTTCCAAAATTGAAAATCAGGAATGTGCTTCGGTGGTAAGGAATCCTAAGTAGTGAGACTGTTTCTGCTCCCAGTTAGCTGTGTCCTTGTTGGGGAAAGAGGATAGGCCAACCGTGCAGCCAGGTGATGGAACAGGGAATCAGATGTGCAGTGCATGTGGGAGACATCCGTGGCCTTTGTTGGGCCTCCCACGATTGCCAGGTAGTCTTGTTGCCATTCACTCTTGTACATAAATATTAATCAACCCCGAAGAGAGGAGCGGGGACAAGGGGCCGTCGGATCCACAGTGACTTTGTGTTTATAACCCTGAGCAAGCTACAAGTGTCAGGACAGTGACCTTGTGCGCTAGTGGTGCCTTCCTACAGGCGTCGTGCCGGCTGCAGCCCCAGAGCGAGCTGGCCTCCAGGAGGAGCCTCTGCAAACAAAAAACTAAGTCTCATCTGGCTGGTGGGGTTTATTTGTTTATTTGTTTTATTTAAATTCAGTTAGCGTGACTGGCTGGTTTTTGGCTGTTCAAGTAGCAATTACATTTTGTAGTTAGTTTAATTAGTTCAACTTCCGTAACCTCTACAGGTAACTTCTTATAAGCAAGGAGGGGGGAAATGTGTTTTCAAAACAAGTTTCTAAGCAGTTGCAGCCACTTGGGATTCAGGGAAGCTGTCTGGCTTGAGTGTGAGGAAATTCCTTGAGCTAAGAATTAGAATTTTTTTTACCGTCTCTTGTCTGTAGCTAGTTGCACGCACTAGTGAGGGTCAGCATCGGCCACCACCTTTTTGTTCAGGGACGTTCAGTTATTACACCAAATTTTCCCCAAATACTTGTTAAAAGCCTGCTGTGGGCTCGCCCTGGAAGTCTGCTAGGAAGGTCAGTAATGCTACGGGGCCTCATAGCTTTGTTCTGTTACAGCTGGGGGATGCATTCCCACGTGTTACTGTATTTGAAAGGCTCCGGCTTAAAAACCTTTGCTTGATGAGGATATAAACTCAGTTTTGTTTTGTATGGTAATTATTTTTTTTAAAACCTCATTTCCTACCAACTTGGAGTCATTGGTTTCACTTTTTATTTTCAGAAAGCGCCCCTTGTGGATATCCCCGTGTTGCAGTTTTGCTACGCTTTCGTCCAAAGGTAACGCAGCCTTTCCCAAACGCGGCTCAATGATCTATGCCATCGCAGTGATTGTAAATGGAACACTGGTCGTACTTGCTGACAGCTGGAGAGCCTTAGTGCAGAAAATGTCTTGACAGGGTCTTAGTTTCCTGCTGAGGTACGAGAACAGCGTGATGTCTTGCTTTTCCTTCCACAGAGACCAAATCTGACTTTATAAAATCCGGGTGTTGTAGGTCAAACATTTTATGTTCAGTGTTAAACGTGTTAAAGACTTCCTTTAGCAAAAGGAGAAGTGGTTCTTCTGGGTGCTGTCCTCAGTGCTTTCCCGTGGCTTCTGCCTGGGTGTCCCGAGCTCACTAGCGCTTTTGGATTTCCCACGGGTGGGAAACAAAGCTTCCCAGGCTGCTTGGGTCTTACACAGGCACATCCGGGAGCAGCTCGCAGCCCCTCCACTGTGTGGGGCCATCTCTGTTGCCGTAACAAGGGGGAAGTGGGGGGTAGAGCCCCCCCTCTCAAGGACTCCACCCAGTCCTCACATGTGTGGCAGGCGTTACGCAGTCAGGCAGCCCGACGACCAGATACGAGCTCCTTGGTTAACACAGTTCCCGTTCCGTGGTTCGAACTCACCACATCCTGAGGTTGCAGGAGGCTCGATCAAGGGGGGTCAGAATCGCGGGAGTCCCCGGGCCTGGGTCGCAGTTCAGACCAGCTGTTGATGCTTCACCCCAAGCATCATTCGAGTTCCTTCTTCTGGGATCTAGAGAGGAGCCAGTCACGTCTTTCCTGGTGGTAGCTGCCGTGTATCGTCAGGCTAGCCAGCGTCCGCCACAGCGGTCTGAGTGATATGTGGGCTGCCAGAGCAGCTGCAGGTTAGGATTTGACCCTCCCCTTGCAGAGGAGGCACGGCCGAGGTCACGTCCGAGGTTGTAGGTCAGGCACCAGGCCTTGAACCCAGGGCCCTCGGGCTGTGGCTGAGCTGCAGCATGTTGTGCGGCCTGGGCTCGCTGTGAGAGCTGCCGAAGATGAGCTTCCTCATGGGTGACCTTGGGACCTGGGGGCCGACTAGTACCAGCGGCACTGGGGAGGCCGGATACTCGAGCTGGACAGGCCCAAGGGACCAGACAGCCCTCTGGTTCAAGGCCTTTATTTGATAGACAGGAAACCAGGAGCATCTTACCTGTCAGCGGCAGGATTTCTGGTCTCCACACTCCGGGTTCTTGCCAGAGTACGCAAATTTCGTTTGTGCATATTTTAATCTAAAAAAGAACAAACAGGGGCACCTGGGTGGCTCAGTGGGTTAAATCCTCTGCCTTTGGCTCAGGTCATGATCCCGGGGTCCTGGGATCGAGCCCCACATCGGGCTCTCTGCTCTGCGGGGAGCCTGCTTCCTCCTCTCTCTCTGCCTGCCTCTCTGCCTACTTGTGATCTCTGTCTGTCCAATAAATAAATACATTAAAAAAAATAAAATAAATAAAAATAAAAATAAAAAAGAACAAACGGGTCAGTCAGATACTCCATCTTCCCTCTGCTTTACAACTGCCCGGACCTAAAATGTGCTTGTAATGTGTGTTTTGACTCGTTCACAGTTGGGTATTTTTTCCTGTTTCTTTTTTGTTGTTGTTTTTCTTTCTTTCTTTCTTTTTTAAAAACAGGCTCCCAGTAACAGCCTTGCAAGAGAACTTCCCTTCATTGCTGGGCGTGTTGAAGGAATCCGTACAGTTGAATCTAGCTCCCCCCGGATACTTTCTGCTTCTCAGGTATCGGGACCCAGCATTCATGTTACCGTGTGCTTCTGCCAGGACACCCCTTGTTTCTGCAGCACTCTCAGTCTGAAGCTGGTTGTCTCTCAACAGCATGCTGAACGACTTTGTGACGAGAACTCCCAACCTGGAAAGCAAGAAGGACCAGAAGGACCTGCAGGTCTGTGTGTGAGAAGTTCAGGAGATGTGCCCGTTCCGGGAGTGGATCCCCCTTTAGAGGACGTGTCTGTGGATCGGCAACACTGGGCAGGATCGTTCTTAGATTCGCATTTGTCGTCACAGCTGGCTTCCCCTGTTACTGTCTTCAGAGGGCTCCGCAGACCCGGGCCAGAGTCGCCTGCCCGAGTTCTCGTGTCAGACCTGAGCAGTCCGCCGTGGGTTGACCGGGTGCCCCCACTCCTCAGGGTACCCGGATGTGGCCAGAGCCTCCTCGGCAGTGTTGCGTTAATAACTCCATCCGTACTGATTCCTTCCCTGCAAACCTTGCTTTCCCCCCCTTATTAAAGTACTGTATACCATAGGAAATCTCAAAAATCCTGAAAAATCAAAGTGAAACTCACCCTAGGAGAAGGGAAATCTTAGAGTAGGAAGGCAGCGAATAAATAGAGTGACGGAGTGAGGAAGTCACTGTTGTGCAACTGTGAGAATCAGTGATTCAGGGGCTTTTGGAGCCAAGGCTTCAGTTGCAGCTGGGACGTGTATCAGTTTTATGCTCTGGTGATAATTCTGTGAATCCTTACGATCCCTGGCATTGGTGAATGGTTTGTCCAGTTCCCACTGCTGAACCACCGGAGCACTGTCTGAAGCACAGTCAAGCGTCATTAGGAAACTCAGGTCTCCTTTGGCCTCCGGTTGTCACGACGGAAGCATCATTAAAGCCCGGATGCTGTGTGACCAGTGCCTGGACGGCACTTCCCAAAATCCCCTCTCAAGGCCCTGCTTTGTGGCCTGTTGCCCACCGCACACCCCTCCCTTCAGTCCGTTCTGAGCGTAGCTTTGGCCATGGTGTTAGCACAGCTGGTACGGCTGGTGCACCTCGCCCCTGCTCGTTTGTGGCTACTTCCATCCCGCAGCGCTCAACCTCCTGATGCCAGCTCCTCACCCCTGCTTTGAGGCGGGGCCTGCCCTTCTTCCCCATCACTCACTGCTTGGGAAGTGGGACCTCCTCTGAGCTCTCGGTCCCATTTCCTGCTCTTTTCGCCTCCATCGGCCACACCACACCCCTGCCCAAGCTCAGGGCAAGGTAGTTCCCTCAAGTGTGCCCCTGCCGGCCACAGGCTGGCGGGCGTGCTCTTGCCTCATGCCTATACACAGCACAGTGGAAGTCAGGGTGGTTCGATTCTCAGATGTCCAGGACCTGCAGCCAGTCTCTGCTGGTGAGACTTGGTGATGCTGGCTTGACAAAGTGGCTCAACATTTCTCTCCCTGTCACGGCCACGTGACCTGCTTCTCTACTGATTGTGCTCCTGGTACGGATCACGCCTCACTTCTCCCTCATCAAGTCCATTCCACTTACTTCTTTGTGTTTCTTGTATGTTATTGAAAGATGCAATTCTAGCAAGAACCCGTGGCCCTCGAGAAACCAGAAAACGAATGTCCTAGGTGCAGCGTGCAGCGTGACTTCCCGTTCCTCCGCGGCGCGCCCGCAGTGGCCAGTATGGAAGCCGTTAGTCATATGTGGCTGTTAAGCACTGGGAATGTGGCCTTTCTGAACTGAATGTGCTGTGGTATAAAACAGGCATCAGATCTCAAAGGCCTAGTGCAAAAAAAATAAAGTGTGAAATCTCATTAATTTTTACATTGATTACATGTTGATCGTATTTTGGATCTATGAAGTTAAACATTAGGAGCTTGTTTCTTCTGATCTTTTAATGTGGTTCCTGGGCAACTGCATATTATCTGTGTGGTTCTAGTTGTGACCTGCATTGTGTTTCTACTGGTTGGTGCTGTTGTTTTTAGACTCTGAGCTAACCTTCTTCCCTCTTTCTCTCCATTACTCTCAGGAAGTCACTCAAAAAATCCTAGAAGCTGTAGGGAGCATTGCTGGCTCTTCCTTGGAACAAACCAGCTGGCTAAGCAGAAACCTGGAAGTGAAGGCCCAGCCTCAGATCTCTCTAGAAGAATCTGATGCTGAGGAAGATTTGTGTGGTAGGTACAGAGACGGTCAGAAGACAGTGCCTGCTGCCAGCTACTGCAGGGGGGTCTGGTTTCTCCTTAAAAGTAAAACAGTCTGGGGACACCTGGGTGGCTTGAACAGTTAAGCTTCTGACTCTTGATCTCCGTTCAGGTCTTGATCTCGGGGTTACGAGTTCAAGCCCCACACTGGGATCCATGCAGGGCACTGAACCTACTTTAAAAAAAAAAAAAAAAAAAGGCCAACAGTTTGTTTTTACTGTTTACAACATAATATGTGTGTAATAAACAATAGGATTCCACTGATAGAGCCCCAAGTGACGTATGCTACGATGGCAGCCCTCACTGCGCTTAGATCAGAATCCAAGAAAGTAGCTGCCCAGGATAATCTGCACAGATTAGGTGAAAGAAATCTGTGGGGTCTAAAAAATATGGACATGTATGTTTTTCTTTTCATGGAACTGTGGAAAGAAAATTTAGTAAACAAACAAACTGTCATCAGGTGGTTAGATTCATTAGATTGTGTCTTTTCTTGATGACTAACACACCCATGCCTCTCAGTGATCCTTCCGCCTCGTCACTGCCGGGGATGTGAAGGTTTTCTAGTGGAGGTCACGTGGGCTCGGCACACCCCAGCCTTGCTCTCAGTTACAGCTTCCGAGGGGAGCAGCCAGGAGACACTGAGAGGAGACTCTTCTGTCTACTCTGGCCGTAATCAGCCAGGTGCCGTGGAGGAGTCTGCCTTAAATGCGGCCCTGGAGATGGTTCATCGCCGGTGCCCTGAAGACCACCGGACAGATCTGCCAATGAAGCAGACCATAGACTATCAGATCTACCGCAGGGAGAGACAGATTTGGCAGGGTCATAGCAGCGTCTCATTGGGGAAGTTCAGGGAGGACCTTTGTAGGGTGGCAGGGCCTTGGCCGAGTCCTTTGTGGCCCATCTTTTAGGGTGAGGAACTGGTCAGGATTGGGCAGAGTTTGGGGTGGGCGGGCACAGCACAGGGCGAGAGTCTTGAAGTGCATTTTGACGAGCGTGCTGCCTGTTTCCATAAAGTCGGTTTTCAGTGGTTCTTTCAGGATTAAGTGTATCTTGGAGAAAGTAACTGTTTTTGCTCGTTCTCGGTATTATTTAACCAGGGGACAGGAGCGTGTGCCCAGTCCCAGTATAGGTTACACCAAATGAGTAAACCAGTTTGCTCTTAGTTTTATGAACACAAGGGCAAAAAATTACATTTAGGTTCTCAATAGGAACTACATAGTACAGTACCCACCACAAAGGCAGTGTTCAGAAGCTGTCCTGTGGTATTTTACTGCCTCTTTCATTGTCATTAGCAACAGTTACAGCAACAGCTCAAAGCTACGTCTATGATCTTTACCAAAAAAAGGGTCAAGAAGTCAGGGCTCTTTTCTCTCACAGGTAGCAGAAATAATAGAAACAACAGAACAAAAACACTTTGGCTACTGTAAGTGAAAAGCCATGCGTCAGTGTCTGGCTCTAGGCATAGCAGGAATCAGGCACTTGGCTCAGGTGAGCCAGGTCTCGTGCGGAGATCCCGGGTGGTTCATGTCGGGCCACATGGCTGACCCGGAGGAGGAGAGGGAAGGGCTGGTGCACGGGAGCCTCGAGAAACGAGTGCCCACCGGAAGGGGCTTCTCTCCCCAAGAGGAGGAAGGATGGCGTACTCGGCAGACTGCGGTCCACCGGCCGCTACTTCTGCCATATTGGCTCGGTAACTAGTTTTGTGGTTTGCGTAAGAAAAATAATTACCCTTGATTGTGTAATGAAGCTGCTACAACCAGTGCCCTGTCGTTTGCTGACATAAAGCAGCAGTGAGGCTTTCTCAGGCTGTGACTGTGTTTATAGCTTGTGGTTCAGGAAGGGGGCTCTTGCCTCTGCTGGGCTCACTCCCCCGAGGTCATTTCTGCCCCGCGTGCGGGTGTACAGCTGGAACCGCTCCACCAGAGCGGCTGGACCGACTGCTCGGACCACGGTCACTGGGCCTGGCTTTTGCACAATGATTGCATTTGACCTCGAGATAATGTTAGAGTAAAATTACCTATTTTTGTTTAAAGAAATCAGAGAACTCCAAAGCTGGAGGTGATTTTGGAGCTTCTCTATAAAACCTAACTAGCTCATGATAGAGGACCAAAAACCCTGAGTGTTTAGATCACGACCTTGTTTTACTTAAACAAATTACGTGTATACATATGGGCCATAGAAAGCATGAAACAAAGTGAGGCTTCAAATAATGTGTTTGTCCTCATTCAAAGTTTGTGTGCATGCCCCCGATGTGCGGCTTCTCACTCTGAGCCCGCGGGTGGTGTGTCCCGCGTGCGGGCCCTTCAGCACCGGGCGTACGGGCAGCACAGAAGAGGATAAGCAAAAAGCACATTAACAAAGGGACCTTTCAACTCTTTTGAAAATCTGAAGTTCTTTCAAAATGAAAGCTTTTTAAAGATCAAAAGAAGAAGTCAGTGACCCTGAGAATTTCAGGTGGTTCTTAGTGTAAGGACAGTAAGAGTCTGATTACAAGGAGCAGCTGGGAGCAGGGAGATGTTACAGAGTGCGTCCTCAAGGAGGTGACAGTTGCTCCGCGAAGCGAGAAGTTAGGGGACAGCTGCACAAAGACCTGGAGGGCACTGCTCAGAGGGATGGCAAGTCCTGGCGGTGGGTGTGGGCCAGAAACCAGGAAACCAGCCTGGCTGGAGCTTACTGAGCAGGGGGCAGGGGCCCAAGTGGGAGCTGAGGGTTGCTGGGCTTAAGGGGAGCCTGGTCAGGAGCTTAGATTTCCTCCCACTCGCTGTGGAAGCCATTAAAATGTTTCAAGCAGTGACGGGCTCTTCCTCTGTCTTTAGAAAACAACGGTTTGGCTGCTGTGAGCAGTAAGGGCTGTATCAAGTGAGAGCAGAAAAGGGAAGGCCAGTTAGCAGGACTGGACAGTGGTGTGGGTGAGAGACAGTGCTGGCTTGGAGGCAGGGTGATGGAAAGGTGGACTGATTTAGATGCAGAGTCAGCAGAACTTGCTGATGGGCTGCATGGGGTGGTTAACGAAAGAGGCAATCAAGGATGACTTTGGTTTTTAGCTTACGCAATTTATCGAGGGGGAGAAGACCAAAATAAGAACATTCTGGAACAGGAAATTGAGCTTGGTTTTGCAAGCATTACATTTGAGATGTCAGAAAAGAGAAGGAGCCAGAAACGACGCTTAAGTGGTCACTGGGGTAGGAGAGAAACCAAGAGAGCGCAGAGTCATGAAACATGAGAAGAGGGTGCGTTCAGAAGGAGGGAGGAGTAACCCAGTGGAAGGCTGCTGAGAAACAGGGGAAGGTCCGACAGAGATCCCCTGGGCTTGCCAACATGAAAGCCACGGGGGTGGGAACCCTGGGGCGGGTGGAGAGGAGGCTAGGAGAGGAGGAGGAGGAGCCCGTGAATGCGGAGAACTCCTTGAAGCTCACTTGTCAATAGGACAATATCCGAGTAAAACTAATGGCCAAAGAATACCCCTTATCTTCTTGTTTTTAAATTGGAGTATACCAGAGCGTATTTGTATGTGACGGATATGTGCAGCAGAGAGGGAAAAATAAATATCAAAGAGAGAAAGGATAGTTAGAAAGCAAAGCCCTCAGTGGCCATGGGGCCAGGCTTGATGTCATAAATGGAATTACTGTTCTTCTATAGGAGCCAGGAGCATGTGCATCAAAACAGGAGACAGCGCAGAGAACATAGAGATGTGTATGCTCTAAGTTCATAGCACATAGTGGCCAAACTGAGGGAGTTCCCATTTGTTTCCATTAATTGTCTCGGTGAAATAGGTGCGGTTATCAGCTGAGAAGGGAAGAGTGTTGATGGTTATTGAGGGAAGGCCTGCAAGAATGAGGCGGCAGAGTAGGAAAGCCAGCACTCCGCCGGCGTACGGCTGGTAGGACTATGCGGTAGCATCAGGTCCTTTTTGAGATTCACGGTCATGAAGGAAAGTGAGATCTGTTCCATCGTTGTTTGGTTTTCTCCGGAGTGTTCAACTACACAGAAACTCCACAGGCTGATCTGTGGGTTTAGCCAGCTTTGCATTTTTCCAGGTGAGTTCCTCAGAGGGAGAGAGCAGCAAAAGAGCCCAGGATGTTTGCCAGGTAGATGGGAGACCATGGGTATAGGTGGGGAGGCGAGAAGGGCAGACCCAGAGGTGTTGGTGGGTGGTCAGGGTGCCAGGCCGAAGGGTTGGAGGTCTGCGCAAGGGTTCGGGAAAGGCAAGATGTGGTCAGAGAGGGAGGCTGGAAGTGGAGATTTGGGAAATTGGTGAGGCCAAGGGTGTGATGATGACTGGTCCAGAGTAACAGATTATCGGAAGAGAGAAGGTCGGGGGATCAGAGGCCCAGGGGGTAAGACAGATCATCCAAGGGAATGTGGACATTCTAAGAACAATGCTGAGAAGAGGGATGGGGAGGAGGACAGTGAGGAGCTGATTTATGTGATCTCAATGCCCAGGTTCTTCCTGAAGCTGAACATGTCAACAGAAAGGAACCCCTAAGGGATACTTATGTGCATCCTCAGTGTGCAAGGCTGGGGTGCATCGCTCACATCTGTGAGATGTCTCAGGGGCAGAAATGGTGGCCCATCCGCCATGATTGAAGCACAAATGCATCTTTCTGTCAGCAGATGCCACCGCAGCTGCTTCAGCAATGGTGTCCGCGTCTGCCCCGTCGGTGTACAGCGTGCAGGCCCTGTCTCTCCTGGCAGAGGTCAGTGCACACCTGACTTGTCCTCCCTCAATGGTGTGACGGCCGGCCCGAGCTTGGTGCAGGCCCTCCATTCT
Source organism: Martes martes (assembly GCF_963455335.1). Lineage (NCBI taxonomy): Eukaryota > Metazoa > Chordata > Mammalia > Carnivora > Mustelidae > Martes > Martes martes. The sequence continues at coordinate 8,733,146 of NC_137888.1, read as the reverse complement.
TGGGCCAGCGAGTACTGGCCGCCCCTCCTGGCTGACCTCCGGAGCTCTCCCAGCCTCAGGCTGCCCCAGGGAGTTGTCTTGTTAGGTTATGTGCCCCTCGAGGACTAATTCTTACTCTCGCTGGCCTCAGAAGGTTTCTGTTTCCTTGTGATCCTGCGCCGGTAGGTCCTGGCATCTCTCCTGGACATGGTCTATCGAAGTGACGAGAAGGAGAAAGCGGTGCCCTTGATCTCCCGCTTGCTTTATTACGTGTTTCCTTACTTACGCAATCACAGGTAATGCCGTCTTCTCCCTGGTGTCCTGGCCGTAGGGAGCAAAATCGGGTATGGGAAAGGCACCAAGCGGCTTTCTTTGCACACTCTTTGACCTTGAGCCTTTTTCCTCCCCACCCCTGTTCAGTGCCTACAACGCTCCCAGCTTCCGGGCCGGCGCTCAGCTGCTGAGCTCTCTGAGCGGCTACGCCTATACGAAGCGAGCCTGGAAGAAAGAAGTCCTGGAGTTATTCTTGGACCCTGCTTTCTTTCAGATGGACACTTGCTGTGCACAGTAAGAGACGCTGTTCTGACAAAGGGCTGCTGCAGATCCTCCAGTGGAGAAAGTGTTTCGGTTGACATAGTTCTCCTACTTGAAATGGGAGCAGTTAGCATCAGCCCAGATCCTAGGACGGCCCTGTCACAAGCTCGCGTGTTAACTGCGTTCATGGCAGAGGGGTTGGGTGCTTTAAAAATACAGAGGTGCATTTTTTTATCAAAAGGATTTCGGTTACGAGAGCATGTTATCCCCAGAGTGCACAATCCAGGGTTCCAGTGTCCCCTGGCCTAGTACTGCTCCATCTGGGGGTCACAGAGTACTCCAGCGCTAAGATGACAGAGCCTGCTGGTGACACCGTGCTGTCCTTATCCCACATCTCAGTTCACGCTTCACGAGTTCTCACTGACACTGTGCAGCCAGCCAGGCGTGGCCGCTGAAATACAGATGTGAGGTGAACTCCCACGCCCTTTCCTGGAAGGTCAACAGAACCACACAGTGGCTCTCCCCCGTCATGGTCACGTCTTTTTCAGTGGCCTTGATGGCGGGTGGCGACTGTCAGAGTTTGCCCTGCTACCCTCCCACCCTCCGCTCCTCGCAGTCCTGCGGCTTTCACCTTGAAAGCCTGTTGCTCTTCTGGGGAGCCCACTTGGAAAATTAGTCGTATTTGATATCACTACTCCTACTTCTTCCCATCAGCACAAGGGCAGCTCTTGAAAAAACTGTTTCTCTTTTACCGTAAGCTGGGAATTATTCTTTCTTTCCTTTGTTATTCATCGCCTGTGTCATTAAGTTTATAAATGAAGAGCTTTTGCTCAGCTTTCCCTTGTATTAAAACCTATTCCTTTCACTAACTTCTTTTCAGGAAACGGGTTTTAATAGATCTCAAAGGGGCATGTTCTTTTCTTGATGCCTCTAATCAGACTGTCATCCCTTACATATTTAATTAACTTTGCTTTTTTTAATATCCAGTTGGAAGTCCATTATTGACCATCTTCTGACTCACGAGAAAACAATGTTTAAAGATCTAATGAGTAAGTTGCATGTTACTTGCACATAAATCACACATTTAAAGGCCCGATCCCATCATAATCCGCTTTTACCACGTAGCTCAGGACTCCCCTCGGATCTTCAATGACGCCATCTAAGCTGCAAACTGTAATGTAACGTGCCTAATGTGTCAGGACTCACGATTGAGCCTCCCAGTTCCAGTGCATTGACCAGAAGGCTCCAACAGCCTTTCCCTACAGCTTTACCACGGGGGGAATACTTTTGAAAGTAGTGATAGGTTTACCATGATTGATTAGGAGTAATTGTCTGTCCCTCATATCCTCTTCTAATGCTCTGTTGTTAAATGTCCTTCAAGAAGTATTTATGTTTACTAATAAATATGTCAGTAATAACCACGAGACAATGATTACTTAGGACCATGATTTTTCACCAGGAAGGATAGAAATGACACGATTATGAATGTCTTTTCACTTACCTCTAATTGCGGTTTTCTCACTAAATGGAACATATTGGCTGTATTTATTCTAGACATGCAGAGCAGTTCTTTAAAACTGTTCTCGAGTTTTGAGCAGAAAGCCATGCTGCTAAAGCGCCAGGCCTTTGCCGTCTTCAGTGGAGAACTTGATCAATACCACCTTTACCTTCCTCTGATACAAGGTAAGAAGGCCACCCCACCCTCACCCCCAGCACACACACACACACACACACACACCCCCTCACCGTGGATGGACCCCCTGCTGGGGCAACTACCAGAGTGGCCCACAGCATGTTCAGGCCGGATGGCAGAGTGTTAAAATGAGTGCTTGTGGAAGACCTCTGGAGATTTATCAGTGAATCTGAAACTTTATTTTAAAAATCAATGATTATAATGCTGTTAGTTTTTCTTAGGTAGTTTCTGAAAGTCTGAGTACTTTCTTAGCATTGTCTCCTGCTAGATCCACCTACAGTCAGGATACTCAAGGTCACAGCACTAACCGAGGCTAGTGAAGAAGTCCCTAACCTTTCCTTAACAGTTTTTCTCTTTTTTGTACTCACTATATGCTTTGCTTCAAAAATGAACTACTGCAGCTATTGTACATGATCTTAAAGGGTTTTTTTTCCCCTCATAAAATGTGCAGGTGGTAAAGTGGGCATTCTGCCTAAGTTCACCCTTCTCTAAGAACAAAAGAATTCTCAAATAGAAATGTGTTTTCCTTAAGACTCATAGCCTGAATGGAATCAAATAAAATTAATATAATTCTTAAAGGATTTCTTTGTTTAATATTATGAAAACTAGTATATCAGATAATTTTTCAAATATTAGAATTCTGGTGTAAATTCTTTATTGAGGGCCAGGTTTACTAAGGTATAATTTACATACAATAAAAGTCACCCTTTTGGGTATACAGTTCTGTGAATTTTGATAAGCACATATAGTCATGGAACCATCACCATAGTCAACATGTAGAACATTTCCATCACCCCAGAAAGTTCCCCTGAGCCCCTTGGAAGTCATCCCCTTCCCTTCCCCTGGTCCCCAGCAAGTGCTAATCTGCCTTCCACTCATATAGTTTCCTCTTGTCCCGAATATCCTAAATGTCATTAGGTGGGGTGAAGCCTTTGCGTCTGGCTTCTTTGACTTCCCTAATGTGTTTTGAGAGTCGTCCATACCATATTTATCAACAGCATACTGGTTTTTATTGCTGAACAGTATCCATTCTGTGACTAGCTCACCAGTTCACCAATGGTAGGGCATTTGGGTTGTTTCCAGGTAGAATTATGACATTAATCTTTTGCTCTGCCCTTTAAAAAAAAAAAGTGTTTATAAACATTTGTCAGCTGGGGTGCCTGGGTGGCTCAGTTGGTTAAGTGCCTGACTCTTGATCTCAGCTCAGGTCTTGATATCAGGGTTGTGGGTTCAAGGCCTGCACTGGACTCCACACTGGGCATGGAGCCTACAATTAATCAATGTACACATAAGTAAATATATAAATATAAAGAAATTTATAAATATATCTGTCAGCTCACAAATTCTCTTCCCCAAGTCATCCTGATGACTCTTGATATTAGTAGTAATTGTCAGCTTACGTGCCCACTTGATTAACTATTTGAAAGGTCTTAATTGTTACAGTTCAGAACACTAACAGCTCTCACAATTATTAATTATGACTATATTTTATATTCATAATAATAAGATATCTTTATACTAAAACTGACATAATTTCAACCCGTGAAACACAGAAGGAGATTTTCACATCATAAAGTCCTGAGTACTTGAAATATGTGAGAGCGAATGTTCCGGTATCAACAGATCCTTTCTTGTATTGCTGATTCAGGCAGATGGTGACCAGGATTGCCAGTAAGGGTGATGGCAGCCCTCCAAAGACTTTGGCTGAATGCAGAGACCCATAAGAGACTCTTAACTCTAGGAAACAACCTGAGGGTTGCTGGAGGGGAGGCAGGGAGGGGATGGGATAAGTGGGTGATGGACATTAAGGAGAGCACTTGATGGAATGAGCACTGGGTGTTCTATGCAACTGATGAATCACTGAGTTCTGCCCCTGAAACTAATAATACACTATATGTTAACAAAATTGGATTTAAAATTTTAGAAAGAAAAATGATAGTGAATGTAGAGTCAAGCCGAACTTTGTTGCCTCCCTGCAAAACATGGAGAGGAGACAGAACAGGAGTCACTAGTCCTCAAGTGCCTGTGCAGCGTCTGTGGTGGTCTGTATGCTCCTGGCCACTGGATGCTGTCTGAAAGGGCAGCCTTAAGTCCACTGTGAGGAGGAGGAGGAAACTAGAAAGGAGACCCTGTAGGCCAGTGCATCACATGGTTCGTTTGGTGCCTTCCCACCCTGAGACCAAAGACCTGTTCATTCTCTCCCCCGTCTCCCATCACACACCTTTAAAATAAGTGGGCTGAGGCCCAGAGAGCGAAAGAGATGGTATTGGGTGTATTGAACAAGAAAAGAACAGACCAGAGCCTTTCTCAAACAGCGTGGTGTGGTTTGACCACAGCAGGATCTAAGCATCCAGCAGTTCTAAGGAGATCATGCCTCTGCGAGGGAGAGAGAGTAGGAGCTCAGGGCTCTCTCCCGCTCTCTGCTCACAGAAACTCCTTGGGTTCGTAAGGTTTATCACTCAGCTAAGGAAGGAGGGTTAGAGATTGAAGAACATTCATGATTCTAAAATAGATCATCTTGGCTGAAGAATAATCTCGTGAATTTGGCTTTTCTTTGGAGCACCAATATGAAATATGCCCTATGTGTACAAACCATTTTTTCCCTTAATACTTTCTGTTTTGGGGGCACCTGGGTGGCTCAGTGGGTTAAAGCCTCTGCCTTCAGCTCGGGTCATGATCCCAGAGTCCTGGGATTGAGCCCCGCATTGGCCTGTCTGCTCAGCAGGGAGCCTGCTCTGCCCCCTCCCCCACTCCCTAACTCCCCCACCCTCCCCACTCTCCGCCTGCCTCTCTGCCTACTTTGTGATCTGTGTCTGTCAAATAAATAAATAAAATCTTTAAAAAAAATAACTTCTATTTCGACGTGGATTAAGACTGACAAGCAGCTGCACAGGCAGTACTGAGCGTTCCTGTGACTGTGCGTCCAGCTTCCCCTCTGGTAACACCTCACACAGCGTGGTCCATTAGCAAAACCACTTCGACTGTCCAGCCTGGTTTAGAAAGATAGAGAATGTCCTTTTTACTCGTGGAATGCTCGTTTGTCTTGATGTTCCACGTTTCCGACCATTTCTGATTCGTCTGAAGCATATCTGCTGCATATTCTCTGAGTACAGGTCTGCTGGCCACAAGTTCTCTCTGTTTCCCTTCATGGAGACTGTTTATCTCATCTTCCTTCTTTTTGGTCCGGGTGACCAAACACCCAGAAGGATGTTTTCATGAGAAATGGAATTCTGGGGTGAAGTTCTTTTCTTTCAGCACTTGAAAAATGTGCTACTTTTTTCTGACTCCGTGGTTTCTGAGGGAAATCTCTCATTCAAATTATTGTTCCTTTTTAGTTACAGTAGCCCCCCTTTTGTACGGGGGGTACATTCCAAGACCACGAGTGGATGCTTGAAACCATGGACAGTTCCAGATACTACATAGACTAAGCTTTTTGCTGTACATACATGCCTATGGTTAAGTTTAATTCATAACTCAGGCACAGTAACAATAATAAAATGCAACAATTATAACAGTATACTATAGTGAAAGTTGCATGAATGTCATTTCTCTCTTCCTCAAAATATCTTACTGCACTGTCTTCACAGAAGGGTGGCCATGTGGTAAGATGGAGTGAGGTGTGACATAGGCATGTGATGTGTAATGACCCCCCGACGATATGTCAGGGGGAGGGTCATCTGCTTCGGCAGTCAACCAAGGTCAACCTCAGAATGCAGGACCATGGATGAGATGGGGAGGGAGGGAACTACTGTAATCTATCATTTCTCTCTGACCACTATCAAGACTTTATCTTTACTTTTTCACGTTTTATTATGTAACTGAATGTTACATAATTTCTTTGGTTTTATCCTTCCTAGGGTTCACTCAGCGTCTTCTATCTGTAGATGTACATCTTTTACCAAATTTGGAGTGTTTTCGGACATTATTTCTTCAAATATTTTCCCAGTCTATACCCTTTTTCTTCTTTCTGGGACTCCAGTGACTGAAACGTTAGATTGTTCATTGTCCCAGTGGTCCCTGAACCTGCTCATTTAACCCCCCTCATTTTTTTTTCTTTCTTTTGTTCAGTTTCAGTAATTTCCACAGATTCCATCTTCAGCTTCCCTCTTTCCTCTGTCATCTCCAGTGTGCTGTTGAGCCCGCCACTGAGGGTTTTTCTATTAAAGTGATTTTATTTTACTTTTTAGTTCTAAAATTTCCATCTGGCTCTTCTTTGTAGCTCCTATTTCTTTGCTGACATTTTCTTTTTGTTTCAAATGTCCGTAATTGATTATTGGAATATTTTTAGACCACATCTTTTTTAAAATCCTTTCCTGATAAACCTCTGTTACCATCTCTGCATTTGTGTCTCTTGATGCCTCTTCTCATTCAGGTTGAAACTTTGGTGTTCCAGCTTACCATCTCCTCAGGTGTCCAGGCCAGAATAAAATAAAAAATTAAAAACCCTCGGGAACTCACCTTCAGGTCATTGCTTAAGTCCCACAGACCCTAGGCGGTCCTGTCACCTTTCCTTCGCTTTTCAGTTTTCTGATGCAGTTTACGTATTTTTGTTCCAAGTTATTTTTTTTAAACTGCTGTTAGAGAAATAGGATGTAATCTGTTTATTCCATCTCATCCAGAACCAGAAACCCAAAGCACTCTCTAAGAATGCCACTCTTTAAAAAATTCTACTGACTGAGCCAGTAGAATGTGCCACTCGATCTTGGGATCTTGAGTTCAAGACCCTTGTTGGGCGTAGAGATTATTTAAAAAGAATTTTAAAAGCAAAAAATGCCAACATGTCTGTCAAGTGTCTGAGTTATGCTTGATCCTTCATTTCGTCAAGAGTATTTTTTTTCTTTTTATTTAAGTAATCCCTACCCCCAATATGCGGCTTGAACTTACAACCCTGAGATCAAGAGTCACATACTGTACTGACTGAGCCAGCCAGGCACCCCGGCCAAGAGTTTTTTTTTTTTTTTTTTTTTTTTTAGATTTTATTTATTGATTTGACAGGCAGAGATCACAAGTAGGCAGAGAGAGAGGGAGAAGCAGGCTCCCTGCTGAGCAGAGAGCCCGATGCGGGGCTCGATCCCAGGACCCTGGGATCATGACCTGAGCCAAAGGCAGAGGCTTTAACCCACTGAGCTACCCAGGCGCCCCAGTCAAGAGTATTTTTAAAAGCAAGAAGTAAAAACCTATTTAAGCTAGCTTAGATAAATAGAAGTTTAATCTTAACTAGCATGACAGTAGTTCAGCTGTTTGCTATAGCAATTTTTTCATGTTCCTAAGAAACCTTAAATTATTATGGCGGGGGGAAATCACATTCTGCAAACAATTACTTCAGTGGAGAAGTGGAGAAGACTGTTAGGGGCTAGAGGAATTCACACCTTCTTTCCCTACAGGAATTAAAGTTTTTAAAAAGTCTTGGCCATGAAATACCAACTTCACTGAATACCTCTCCTTTTCATTCACTCACTCTACTTCCCACTCCTCACTCCCAGATACAGTGTCAGTGGCCAGCCAGCCTGTGTGATTCTAGAACACTATCACTCACCAAGGACTGTCTGTGGTTCTTGTGTCTTATATTTGATATTCTCAGAAGAGCATTTAGTGGTCATTGGTCATCCAGTGGATTTCCAGGCTAAGTCAGAAGTTGATGTCTTTCTGGTCAGCTGTGGCAGGGGAGAAGCGCCAGTTGGTTCACTCCCTTACCATGAACCGCTTCACTTCATAAAGAAGAGGGCTGGTGGTAAACGAGCAGGGCAGAAACATTCTCCCAGCACCCATTTCTTAGGCTGCATTGTTGTTAAATGTCAAAACAAATACAGTTTTGTTTTTTTTTTCTTTGTCTAGTGAGAAACCTCAAACTGCATATTTGTGTGACATCTTGAAAATCTTCTTTCCTTAGAACGCCTGACAGACAATCTCAGAGTTGGACAGACATCCATAGTTGCTGCTCAGATGTTTCTTTTTTTCAGAGTTTTGCTGCTAAGAATATCTCCCCAACATCTGACTTCACTGTGGCCCATAATGGTCTCTGAATTAGTAAGTACAAATATTTTACTCTTGAAAGCGGGGCTGAAGCGTTTTGATTTTTTTTGCTTTTTTTCAGGATTAATATACTATTTCATTTATATCTTAATTTTATCTGCGAAATTTTCAACCAAGCTGGTAGCACATCGTCAGCTCTTGGTTAAATAGGGAATTTGTTTTGAGACAAAGCCATTTAATGCATCCCTGGGACATTTTGTAGTTTGTATAAACAAAGTATAAAACTTTAAGGCACAGTGAGTAACTATGTACACGTTACTAACTGGCCACCATTGGACAGGTCAAGAAGGTAAAATTCAAGAAACGTAAAAATCTCTGTAAGTTACTATCTTCCTGCTACTATGGTAAGGAAAGTTCCTAGGCAGTCTTTCAGATCTAGTGCCTCTAGGGCGAAAAGAGGGTCAGATCATCTTTAGATAATGCATGCCCTCCCAGTATGTGAGTTGGAGGGGCCATCTCAAGTGAAGTCAAAAGCAAACTAGAGGGAAGACGTCAGGTCATCATATCTCTGAGCTACTGGTGTAAACTGTAATTTATGGTGATGTTAATTACATGATCCGCAGATTAATGCTTTAAGTTGTAAATTATAGAGTTTACACCCATGACTAGAAATATTACCATCACATACCTTGACCTACCATACCATACCACAAATTCATGTAACTAAAGATTCCTAATGAAAAATTATCCTTCCTAAATCCCTCATATTTCTGTCAAAGATCTTCCTGGCCGATGTTCACATTCACTGATAATAGATTTCCATAACAGGCTCACTGTATCTATGTTGTGAGTTTCTTTGAAGCCATATCTTATAGGGAAATATTTAAGGTTGAGGGTGGCTCAGTCCATTGAGCATCTGCCTTTGGCTCAGGTCACGATCCTGGAGTCCTGGGATGGAACCCTGCAGCTCACCGGGGAGTCTGCTTCTCCCTCTCCCTTTGCCTGCCTCTCCCCCTGCTTGAGCTCTCTTCTCTCTCCATCAAATAAATCTTTAAAAAAAAATTTAAGATTAAAAGCTTAATGCTGTTTAGAAGGCTATTAACAACCACTAATCTCAGAAAGCATTGCGAGTTTGTGGGTAGGCTTTTAAGAGCAGCATTTCTGAAATATTCCACACATTTTAGTTCTTCCTTATTCACATTTAATTATAATTTAGTCATAAAGATATGTTCTAAGATTCTGAACACATACTTAGGAATCTTTTCAAAATTCTCTTTCAGGAATTATGCACTATTTCATATATAGCTAATTTTATATGAAAATTTTCAAGTTGGTAGCACATAGCTTTTAGTTAAATAGAGAATATTTTATTTTCTATAATCATATTTGATCTTTTAACCATCAGCTTATTCCAACTGATTTGAATTGTTTGATATTATTTGCTTTTTTTTAAACCGTTTTTTCCCAGTTTTACCAAGATATAATTGACATACAGTAATATATAACCTTAAGGTGTACAGAGTGATTTGACTAACATATATGGTGAAATGATGACCACTGTAAGTTTAGCTAACATCGATCATCTCATAGATATAAAAAAAGGAAAAGAAAAACATGTTTCTTCCTTTTGATAAGAATTCTTAAATTTACTTTTAATAATTTTATATATACCCCACGGCAGTTTTAACTATTGTCATAATGTTGGATATGATGCCCTGGTACTTACTCATCTTAAAATGGAAGTTTGTAATTTTCGACCACCTTCATCCCATTTCCCCTCCCCCACACCTGCCTTTGATAACCACAAATCTGATCTCTTTTTCTATGAATTTGGTGTGTTTGTTTTTAAGATTCCACATATAAATTAGATTATGCGGTATTTGTCTTTGTCTGATTTATTTCACTTATTATAATGTCGTCAAGTCTCATCCATGTTGTTCCAAACAGCAGGATTTCCTCCTTTTTTATAGCTGAATAATATTCTACTCTATAATCTACAACATTTTCTTTATCCATTCATCCATCAGTAGACCCTTGGGTTTTTCCCATGTCTTTTTTTTTTTTTTTTTAAGATTTTATCTATTCATTTGACAGAGATCCAAGCAGGCAGAGAGACAGGCAGAGAGAGAGGGGGAAGCAGGCTCCCAGCTGCGCAGAGAGCCCGATGCGGGGCTCGATCCCAGGACCCCGGGACCATGACCTGAGCTGAAGGCAGAGGCCCCAACCGACTGAGCCACCCAGGCACCCCTTTCCCATGTCTTATAACTAACACTGCAGTGAACATGGAGACGCAGATGTCTCGTCAACACAGTGTTTGCATTTCCTTCTGATACATTCTCAGAAGTATAATTGCAGGATCATAGCATAGTTCCATTTTTAATTTTTTGAGGAACTTCCTTCCCACGGTGGTTACACCAGTTTGCGTTCCCACCCACAGTGCACAAATGTTCCTTTTTCTCCACATCCTCACCAACACTTGTCATTTCCTGTCTTTCTCATGCTAGCCGTTCCAACAGGTGTGAGGTGATACCTCACTGGGGTTTTGTTTGTTTGTCTTGCATTTCCCTGATGGTTAATAACGTGGAGCATCTTTTCATGGACCTGTGGGCCGTGATAGCTTCTTTGGAGAAATGACTATTCAAGTCCTTTGCCCATTTTTACATTAAATTATTTGCTTTTTTGTTATTTAGTTGTATGACCTTTTAAATATATTTTGGATGTTAACCTCTTATCAGATATTTGGTTTGCAAATATTTTCCCCACTCTGTAGGTTGTCTTCTCATGTTGCTGATTTTTTTGCTTTGTTTTTTTTTTTTTTTTTTAAGATTTTACTTACTTATTTGTCAGAAAGAGAGATGAAGAGAGCGAGCATAAGCAGGGAGAACAGGGGGCAGAGGCAGAACCAGGCACCCTGCTGAGCAAGGAGCCCAATGCGGGGCTCTATCCCAGAACCCTGGGATCATGACCTGAGCCGAAGGCAGATGCTTAACGGACTGAGCCACCCAGGCGCCCCGGCCATATACATTCTAAACATCAAGCTCGGTTTAATCTCTCTCAAATAGTAAATTGTATTTATGTTTTCTTTTGAAGATTCAGATATTCATACAACTTGAAGAAGATCTGAAAGATGATGACGAATCGTTGAGGTGAGTTGTGCGAGCGTCTGTGTGCATACGTGAGTGGTGCACATCACTTTGTGATGCACGGTTATCTAACACTCTGTGTTATTTTCTCGAAGTACTTGGGAAGGGACCAGCTATTTGACCATTTCTTAAACGAAAAAGGCTCCTTATGGACCTTGCACAGGCAGATGGACTACAGCGTATGCGAACAAATTTGTAACAAGAGTTTCTTTTCAAATTTATAGAAACAGCAATAAAATCAACAGAATGAAAGTTTCAGTTGCCGATGGAAATGGGCCCTCGGTGGGGGAGATACCCCCGAGTGAACTGGTCTTATATTTATCAGCTTGCAAATTCCTGGACACAGCACTTTCTTTTCCACCTGACAAGATGCCGTTATTTCAAATGTAAGTCAGATAAGACCATGTGTCCTCTTTGAAATGGTGACTTTCCTTGTCAGCACTTTTACTTTGTCGTGACCCGTGTATGGGAAGCCCCGGTAGTGGTTTCTGGTGGCCGAGGAGAAGACCAGGTTTCAGAGTTCTCACAACACCTGCGGTTTCCTGAATTTGGCTCATAGTAGTGTTTATGGATGGGTTTCGGGGAGTGTCGTGGTGAGGTGGGGGGTTGTTCAGGGGGTTTCACTACTGAATGCTTATAAAACAAGAGTCGGGGACTGGTGGTCCTCACTGCATTTGTGTAGATTTCATTATCCGTTTGTTTTTAATTAAATAAATGGAACACTGTCTCCAGCTCACTTTGCCGCTGTTGGCTTACATTTCCTATAGGCTTAACACAGCTGCTCATATGGTTAATTTCATGCCTGGCCCCAGATGCCACTGCTCTCTGTACTATTCCCCCTAGAGAGAGTAATCATGTAGAAATGTTTGTGGTTACAATGTGGATTCTTCTTTACAGCATACTACAGAGTGAAAGAAGCCAATCTGAAATGGTTGTAGACTGTATGATTCCAACTCTGTGCCATTCTGGAAAAGGCAAAACTATGGAGACAGTGAAAAGGTGGTCAGGGGTTACGAGAGAGGGAATCAGAACACAGATGATTTTTAGGACTGGGAAACTATTTTATTTGATACTCTAACAGTAGCTACGTGTCATGATACATTTATCTACACCCATAGAATGCACACCACCAAGAGTGAGGCCTAAGTTGAACTCGGGACTTGGGGTGATAACAATGAGTCAATGTCAGTTCCCCGATGGTTACAGAGGTACCATTCTGGTGGAGGCTGTTGGGGGTTGTTGCTAGTTCGGAAGTCTTTGGACTTTCCAGGCAATTGTGTTGTGAACCTAAACCTGCTGTAAGGAAGAAAGATTTTTTTTTTAAGTGGGTTCTGATATATATGAGTATGCATGGCAGCATTATTCATAATAAGCAAAAAGTGGAGAAAATCTAAAGTCCATCAATGTATAAGTATTCATACAATGAAATATTCAGCAATAAAAAGAGATGAAGTACGGACGTGTCCTTGCAGCATGGGCGGACCTTGGCAGCATCGTGGGAAGTGAAAGACGGCAGTCACAAAGAACCACATGTCCTGTGATTCTGTTCCTATGACTGTCCCCAATAAGAAAATATGCAGAGACAGAAAATAGATGGGTGGTGGCCTAGACGAAGGGGGCGTAAGGGATGGAGGGCTGATAGGTAAAGGGAGCAGGGCTTCTTCATGAGGTGATGAAAACATCCTAAAGTTGGTTATGGTGATGGATAGACAATTCTGCAAATAAACAAAAGGCTACTAAATTATACACTTCAGGGGGGTGAATCGTATGGTGTGTGAGTTATATCTCAAGGAAACTGTTTAAAAATCTTTTTGAAGTTGGCTTTGAGCCTGATGTCGGGTTTTGGTTTTTTTGGTCCAGTTACAGGTGGGCATTTGTTCCAGAAGTGGACACAGAGGGCCCTGCCTTCCTGTCGGATCTCGAGGAGAGTCACCAAGAATGCAAACCCCACACTGTTAGGATTCTGGAACTTCTAAAACTAAAATATGGGGTAAATGTCTTCCTTTTTGTAATTTATATTTGTGGCAGAAGGGACAAATCTAGGCAGTGAGAGAAGTCCTTCACGCGCCGCTTGACTTGAATGACTTTGAATAATTTTCTAAAGTTCTTTGATCCGAGTGTTAAAACTTGGAGGTGGTAGAAATCCCATCTTTACTTTCTCATTTTTATGTCACTTTCTCATCCCAGTTGCCGAGGTAAGCATCCTGGATGACGGGATCGGGATCCGGGGAAGTGTTATACACGGAGTCCCTTTATTATGCTGAGGACAGGCCTGCAGGAAAAATGGCTGGAGCCTGGCTGGGGAGGGCACGGGCAGGGCCTGGGGTGGAAAATGTCAGTTGAAGACCAGCATTTGAGTTCATTTGGAACCTGTCATGAGTGCTGGTAGTGAATGTTCCTAAAGAACCCACTGCTTAGGTCTGCAGCCCGTGTGGACCTCACTTGCATCTCTAACCCTTAGCAAAGCCGTATCATCTTTACGGGGTTGGGTGGTGTTTTGGTTTTTTTTTGCAGGAAATTGGCAGCTCTGATGAGATCACCATGAAGAATGAATTCCCCCTTCTGCGCCAGCATTCTGTTTCCAGCATCAGGCAACTGGTGCCATTCTTCCAGACTCTCAGTTGTGCTTTTAAAACCCAGAGTAAACTGCCTGCTGATAACCAAGGACCTCCGGTCTTGGAGTTTCCTGTCACAGATAGCCCAAGGGTCTTGAAACAACTAGAAGAATGTGTTGAGTATGATTTTTTGGAACATCTGGAATGTTAACCACGTAAGACAGAATTTCAAATCCGTTTACTGATACTGCTGTGAAAACCAGGATATATCCTAAATAGGAAAAGAGCCGGGATAGTGCTGTTAAATAAGTTTATTTCAATTTTGAAGGTCGATTTCAGATAATTTTCTGTGGGGCAACAAAACACACCTCCCTAAATGCCTTGTAATATATTTGGATCTGATTGTATGTTTCTTCCTCAATTTATGTAAAGAAAATAAAATAATATATCATCTGATGCTAGCACAAAATTTGTAATATAAAGTGTGAAGGTAATGAGTTGTTTTCTTTGTTGATGTAGATATATGGGCTGTCAGTATATTTCCCTAAAAATTTACACTTGTTGAATATTACTTTTAACCTTTCATTTATGTCCTTTAAAGCATTTATTTTCGTACCATATTTTAAAACCAAAGTATGTTATTTTCTGAAAATAATAATTGCCATTACCATTGACTTCAGCAGTGCTGAGGGCTTGAAGATACCACAGTGTATTTAACTCTTGCCCATTAAAAGCACATGGTAGGTGGCTCAGTTGGTTAAGCATCTATTTCAGCTCAGATCATGATCTCAGGGTTATGAGTTCAAGCCCCAGGTCAGGCTTCATACTCAGAGCAGAGTCTGCTTGGGATTCTTTCCATCTCCCTCCCCCTCTGCCTCTCCCCCCGCCTCCACTCTCGCATATATTCTCTCTCTCAAATCAATAAATAAAATCTTTAAAAAAAAAATCACATGTTAAGGGGCACCTGGCTGGCTCAATTGGTGGAGCATGTGACTCTTGATCTCGGGGTTATAGGAGTTCAAGCCCCACATTGGGTACAGAGATTATAAATGAACTTTTTTTCTAAAATCACATGAGAAAATCACAGTGCATCCAGCTTCGAAAGAAATACATAGTTTTCAAAACTCTACTGGCTGGAACCTTAGTTATGTACAATTAATTGCTTTGCCAGCACTTTCCATTGTGGAGCCTTTAATGCCTGAAGCTACTGTCAGGGAAACTGACCCTTTGGACTCTTCCTTCATACGCTGTCCTTTCTGGGATCTTTTTCCCACTTTGTAGACATCCCTTTTCATTAAAATAATCCCTTTCTCAGCACAGACTCCTCTCGCCTGGCAGCAGGTCACCCCGCTCTTTCCCAGCCTCTCTGTCTTTCTGCCAGCTACCCTATTCAGAGTCCTGGCTTGGCGCCCCTGCTCTGCTGTGGGAGCCTCCACTCTGCCAGCAAGCGTGCTTTGCCTTCCAGACTTGCCTACCTCATGTCCCCCTTTCGGCCTCCAGAGCACTGCGTGGAATCTCATTCCCACCCAGAGGGTGCATACGAGGCCTAATGCGTGCTCTCAGGTCCATCCTTTCTGTAAACCAGGGTGTTCTGGAATGCAACCAACGTTAAGTTCCTCCTAACGTCCTTCTACTTACTAGTCTGTGTGCAGTGCCAAAGCAGCTCGCATCATTAGCCCCAGTCTAGGATTTGGGGAGCACAGAACCGCCTGATTACCTAAATAAGGGCTGAAGAGATAAAAAGCACCACTGCAAACATGGGTATTCGTCCAAACGTGTGTGAAAATTATGGTTTTTTACACATAAGGGGATAGCTCTAAAAACATTTGCAAGTTTGGTCACTGAAATTTTAAATATTGAAGTGTAGACTTTATCCTGCGTAACTTACACTGTGAGTGATTGTGAGGAAATAGCCATCGGCCGATTAATAGTTAACACCAAGGTGGGTGCACGTGTTCATATATCAAAATTTACAACAAAACTAACAATGTCATCAGCTGTTATGCTGTAGAAGGCAGTTCTTGTATCTGTACCTAGATTTACAAATTTTGTTTTTTACTTTTTTTCTCCCTCGTATCTAAAAACAGCTTAATGGTTTCTGAAAATACCGTTATGTCATTTAATCCTTATTTTTTTAATGGAAATCTTAAAAGACAGGGATTCAACAACATCCCTATGTTTCTCCTAGAACACCGACGAAGTCTTATAAACATGATGTACCTCTAAGTCTTTCGTTAGCGATACCACAGCAGTTGACA
The DNA here is from genome assembly GCF_963455335.1 of Martes martes. Classification (NCBI taxonomy): domain Eukaryota; kingdom Metazoa; phylum Chordata; class Mammalia; order Carnivora; family Mustelidae; genus Martes; species Martes martes. The sequence continues at coordinate 8,717,011 of NC_137888.1, read as the reverse complement.
GTATAAGCTCCAAAGCAACTTGCCTGGGTGTGACACTCGGCTTCCCCACATTCTAGCTTGGGTAAAACTTTGTGCCTCAGTCTTCTCAGCTATAAAATGGGAATACCGACTGTAAGTGTATCTCAGGGTTGTAGCAACTTATCATCTCCGTGCCGCCTTTGTGATCTATAAACAGTTTTGATCATGCACCCATCAGTAAAAAAGAAGACTGTGCCCACCCCAATGTCTGGAAACGTGAGGAAAAACAAGATTAACAGTTCGGGTATCTTCTTACTTCCCAACAGAGGCCCTTCGGCACCCCACTTTGGAGCCAATGCTCTGACTCCATTCCTCCCAGAGGAAGCTGGTGCTGTGTTTAGCTCTTAGTCACTGCAGTGAGAGCAGGGAGTGTGCTGGGAGAGGTGGGGTTGCCAAGGGCGGCCACAGCAAAGCAGAACACACGGGCGCTCTAACAGTTGGACACGAAGAGCCGCAGGCAGTGTTGATGGGAGAGTGGCACGTGTGCATGGGGACAACATGATCCCCGCTGCTAGGGCGTTTACCAGGGGCCAGGCACAGCACCAAGTGCGTTACCCGAATCCTTTTCTTTCTTACCACCTCCTTAGGAAGTAAGGGCTTACCCCATTCTACAAGTTCAGCAGAGCCAGGAAACAAAACTTAAGTCTGTCTCCCTCCAGAGCCCTATGTTCTCAACCCCAGCGCTGAGAAAGTGAGACAGGAAATCCCTGAGGTGGCTGCTCCTTTCTGGTAACGTGTGGAAGGCAGTTTCTGCAACTACCCCGCCCATTTATCACTTCCTGTAAAACCAGCTGGTATAAGACCACAGCACTCCTAGCTTTGAAGGTGTGGTGAGATGTGTTTTAGAGGAGAACAAACCTTATTGCCCATTAGTTATTCATTATGCCCATTTAAATTAGGAGTACAAGTAGCTAGATTTGTGGAAATAGTTGATGAAGTTTGTACCTAAAAGTTTTGACCGATTACCCAGGAGACTGGACAGAATTCTGTGCTGTTGCAATAAAATGCTTTGGTGTGAGACCTGCGAGGAGGTATTACCTGCAGGTCAGTGAGGCAAACCAGTGAACACGCAAAACCAACGTCTTCAAAGAAGAAAGTATGATTGGGACCAGGATGTGGACCAACTAAGGCGTTTCCCCACTCTACATGAAGGAACAGCTGGGACTGTGACTGTTACAGGAGTGTGTGTGTGCGTGCGTGTGTGTGCGCGGGTGCACGCGCACGCACGATCTTGTGTCCATATTTTGTTAAGTCCTATAGTAATCATTCCAGACTATTCAATCCTTTTCAACCAGACTCGGTGCTGTCTCTGAAGCTCAGAGTGAAGGGGACCCTTTCCAGCATTTTTGAGAATGGGTATGAGTATTCCAAGGTCAGAAATCTGTCTGTTACAGTTGGAATCCAGCAAAGCAACTATGCTTAGCAGGGGTCCTCCCACTGGGATGTGCAGGAGACCCACCTGGAGAGCTTGCTATCTTGCAGAATGCCTAGCCTCCTCCCCAGAGCTTCTGGATCAGTAGATGGGATGACACTCAGGAATTTGCTTGTGTCACAAGTTGTTTTTGTCGCAGGTGCTTCCTGAACCATTCTCGGAGAAACACTAGTTTTCAGAGCAATTTATTCATAAATATGGTTACTTTCAAGGAAGCCAAGAGGAAAACTAGCAAGTTGAGCTTGTTAGGTTACTTCTACTCCCATATAGGGAGCTCCTTGCAAGTGGTTCCCCATGTAAATCAAGGAAGTCCACCTTTAAGCCAAGGGGGAAAGGAAATAGACTTTAAAATACTGTAAGTCTAGGACAAGAATAAGGTACTTTCTCAAAGAGTTAAAAATAGAATTACCATATGATCCAGAAATGCCACTAAAAAGAACTGAAAGCAGGGTCTTAGATACTTGGACGCCATGTTCATAGCATTTCCACAACAGCCAAGAGGTGGAAATGACCCAAGTGTCCATTGACAGATGAACGGATAAACAAAATGTGGTCTATACACACAATGGATTATTATTCAGCTTTAAAAAGGAAGGAATTCTTACACATGCTATAACATGGAGAAATCTTGAGGACATTATGGTAAGTCCCAGAAGGACGAATGTATAATTCCACTTGCATGAGGGACCTGAAATAGCCAAAATCAGAGACACAAAGTAGAATGGTGTGTACCCGGGGCTGGGGGTGGGGGATGGGGAGTTAGTGTTTAATGAGTATAGCATTTCAGTTTGGAAAGATGAAAAATTTCCAGGGATGGATGGTGGTGATGGGGACACAGTAATGTGAGTAAGATTAATGTCACCCGATTGTACACTTAAAAAAGGGTTAAAATGGTAAATTTTAGGTTCTGTATACAGTACAATTCTTAACACAAAAACAAAAATACTGTGAGTGTAAAGTGAAGGCATGGGAGACAGCTGGGGTTCCCTCTTATGTAAGGAACAAACATCTGTCTCATTCTGGGTTCCCCCCCCAAAGTGAACCAGAAGCAGATGGGAGGTGGAAAATTAAGGAGAAGATTGCCCTTCAACATTTTGGCTCTAAAAGAAGTTACTTAACATGTTACCCTAAATTGAGATTGTAGTAATGACTCGGGCCCTGGAGGCCTCGCCTCTGTCTCTTGTGTCTCCAACCACTCAGCGTTTCTTGCATTTCTGTCATGTCATTCCAACTGCTTGATACTATCTTCTCCTCTTCTTTCACCCAACAAGTCCCGCTCAGATCGCTTATTTAACAAATATGCGGGGGCCAGCTTTGACACCCAGACTCCTCGTCTTGCTCCTTTCCACAGGTCCTCATGCACAGGGAGGCACTTTGTCATAGGGAGGCCCTAGTAAAGTGAGTGCTGATCACATAGCCCATCGCCGGCTGCAAGGCCAGCGCCCCTTGTGTGGAAGAGACAGACAGAGCCCGTATCTTCAGTTCCTTTGGGGTCTGGCATATATAAGCAGCCTGAGATAATTAAATGAAAAACATAAAGTTTGATTTTCTGAAAAAGATGGTGCTGGAGGAAGAAGAAAGGCCAGTAAACCCAAGTTTGAGTGAAGTAATTTCTAGGACTAGACAGCTGGGGGCTCAGGAAACACTGGGTTTTTGGCCCCAGACCCAGACCCTCCGTCGCTCTAGTACCCACCTCCCCGAGGCTCATGCCGTCTCACTGACCACCCGCCATTGGCGCGTGAGGATGCTGGGGTTGACTTGCTTTCCCCAGTCTTCCCCGCAGGTCCTTGAACTGCCTGATTCCATACAGTCAGCCCAACCCACCCAAAAAACATGTGCAGACTGCTTTTTCTGTCTTCACTGGGCTTGTCCTCCATTCTTACTGGACCCTTGACAACAAAACACCACTGTATCCTCTGGAGGGTGAACACTTGAGCCTGGGCACTACCGAGCTGTCTGGAGAGAGCTCCTTGTGTGTTAGAGTAAAGGGGCCATCTTAACTAATAAGCACGCAATTGTCTATTCTTCCACGGTTCCCTTGTAATTGTTTTATGTTTGTTTCCGATTCTAAGCCAGTTTAACAATCTAATTGTCACAGAATCTAAATCCTTCAGGAAACAGACAAATTGTCTACTATGATTGAGAGAGGTGGAGCTTGTGGCTAATTGAAGCGCATAACCAACCTAAAGCTAATCAAACTTAATGAAAAGTTAATATATACAAATCAAGGGGTGCCTGGCTGGCTCAGTCAGTAGAGCATGTGACTCTTGATCTTGAGGTTGTGGGTTCGAGCCCCACATTGGATGTAGAGATTACTTAAAAATAGAATTTTATATATTTTTATCTATATATGCACATAAGACAGTTTCTTGAGATCAACATCTCTATATCTATCTACCTGTCTAAATGACCAGTTATGAGATAGATGAAATCCCACTTAAAAAAAAATAATAAAATATTTGGGGGAAAAAACTTCATAAGAACTCCTTGGAACTTCCAAAGGAGTAAAGAAGACCCGGAGTGAAAGGAAAGGCTTACTAGGTCTTGAAGGGGAAGATCCAACATCATCAAGTTGTGAATTCTAAATTAATCTGTAAATGTAATGCAATCCCCCAGAAGCAACACTTAGATTTTTTTTTTTTGAACCAGGAAAACTCATTCTAAAATTTATATGGAAAAAATAGGCAAAAGTAGCCAGAAATTTTCTGAAAAAGAAGAGAACTAAATTGAGTAGATCTTGAAACATATTGTAACACTAAATAATTGGTACCAGTGCAGAAATGAACAGCAGATTAATAGAACAAAACAGAAAGCCCTTCAATGGACACAAATGCGAGGAAGAATTTAGTATATAATAAAAGTGACACTTCAAATGAATAGGGGGAAAGAAAGGTGGCTTATTTGATGAATGGTATAGAGATAACTGGGTAACCAACAGAAAAAAAATAAATAAATTGGATGGATACCTCCCATCTTTCACCAAAATAAATTCCAAACACATCAAAGATGGAAAGCATGGAAAAACCATAAAAATACTAGACGAAATCAAGAGAAGACGGCTATATAAGCCAAGAATGGAGATGATCTTTCTTAGACGAATATAAATTCCAGAAGTCATAAGAGAAATTCAATAATTTTGACTATATACATTATCTTCTAAAATTCTGCATAACAAAAATCAGGAGCAAAGTAAAATACAAATGGCAGACTGAGAAAAATATTTGAGACTCCTATGACAAAGGGCTAATTTCTCCAATATTCAAAGAACTCCTATGAAAAGAAAAAGAATAGTAAAATGGGCAAAAAGTATGAACAGGGAGTTCTACACACATGAAAAAACAACTGGCTTTAACACATGTAAAAAGTGCCCAAACTTACAGTATGAGAGAAAGATTAAAATTGCTCTGAAACATTTTTCACTGACCATTTCAGCAGATACTAGTATTAGGGGAAATAGGATCCTTTCTACATTGCTGTAAGGAATATAAATTGCTACAAGCTCTGTGGAGGAAATTTGGCTCCTATCAAAGTTTCTATCAAAACTATGAATGGATGTATCTTTTGACTCAACAGTTCTACTTTCAGGAATTTATTTGATATACATACATATGTGTAAAATGACTTAAGATTTTCATTGTCATCTTATTGATAATAACAAAAGTGTAGAGACAATCTGTGCCCACCAGCAGAAGGATTGGCTGAAGAAGTTTCAGTGCATCAATAAAATGGAATGTTATTGGGGTGCCTGGCTGGCTCAGTAGAGCACGTGACTCTTGATCTCGTCGTGAGTTTGAGACCCACACTGGACATAGAGATTACTTTAAAAAAAAAAAAAAAGGGAATGTTATGAGGTTGCAAAATAACGTGAGGAAGCTCTTTATGTGGCTATGGAAAGATCTCTATGATACACTGTTTACACTGTTGTACGTAAAACTCAAGATGCATAACGATGTAAGTTGGTAAAAACAACCAGATTTCACGTTGTGTTGATTTAGATCAGCTGGAGGTTTTGTTTATGTGGCTAATATTCCAACCCTTGTAGGGACTTTAAAAAATTTCTTTCCCTGCCTTAGTCCATTTTGGCTGCTATAACAAAAATACCACAGGCTGGGTGGCTTACAAGACAAACTCTTGGTTTTGGCTCAGGTCATGATCTCGGGGTCCTGAGATCAAGCCCCGCCTCAGCCTCATGGTCAGCGGGGAGTCTGCTTCAGATTCTCCATCCCTCTCCCTCTGCCCCTCTAGCTTATGCTATCTCTCTCTCTCTCTCAAATAAATGAATAAATCCTTTTGAAAAAATCACCTCAAGTCAGCTTTGGCTTTTTTTAAATAAAGATTTCCATGCAAGCTTGGGTTTGTCTGATACAATCACCAGAGGGGTGTTGTGGGGCATATAGTTTCCTGTAAAATCCCCTTTTATACCAACCTGGTGTAAGCTTAGCCTATACATGTTTGCCTCAAATTCTTTTCTATATGAGTAAGCCCTGAGAACGTAGAATTCCAGTGTGCTCAGTTGTGTGAAAAAAAGGGGGGGGGCAAAGAATTGATGTTTAGGTAGTACTTGCTTGTACATGAATATATTGTCTATGCCTTTTGTTGCCCTAACAAATTATCACAAACTTAGTGAAATTGCTTCTCTTCCAGTTCTGGAGGCCAGATGTCTGAAGTAAGTTTCACTGGGCTGAAGTTGTCCCCTCTGTAGACTCTGGGGTCTCTAGAATGGAGTTTCCTGATCTTTTCTGGCTTCTAGAACTGCATTCTTTGGCTCAAGGCCCTTTCTATATTTCCAGAACCAACAGCATAGCATCTTCAAGTCTCTCTCTGCTGCAGAGGCCAAATAATCTGTGACCCCATCTCCCTCTGCCTTTGTTTCATAAAGATAGTTGGGATCGCATCTGGGACGCATCCACATAATCCAGGCTGATCTCGTCTCAAAATGAAAGTAATTTGCTGAATAGCTAATAAGTGAAGAAGCCGGATGTAGCCCTAGACTGACGACATTGCACTATACTATTAAAATTCTACTTTGATTGTCACAAAGCTGTAGTAGAGACTCATCAAATCGATTTCACAACTCACAAATGGGCCACAATTTAACAAACACAGCCTTGAGATCATAAGTTTTCTATTTTGTTCACCACTGCACCCTTAGAGCCCTGACATTGACAGACACGAAGAAAGCTCTCAATAAAGAGCTGATGAGAAAGCTTCTTACATAACAATCTTAACGCTGGAGGAAACCAAGAAATTATTCAGTCGAGGGCATTACAACTGGTATTAACTAGCACTTTGACTTAGGTGATTTCACATTACGTCATTGGCCCAATGGTGAGTCACAAAAGTGACAACAAAACATTTTTTTTTTAAAGTTTTATTTATTTCCTTGAGAGAGAGCAAGAGCAATAGCAAGAGGAAAAGGGAGAAGGAGACTCCCTGCTGAGCAAAGAGCCTGATGTGGGGCTCAGGACCCTGAGGTTATGACCTGAGCTGAAGGCAGATGCATAACCTACTGAGCCACCCAGGCGCCCCTAAACATTTTCTCATTCATGTAGCTCTTCCTCGAATTACGATGGAGTTACCTTCCAATAGACCCATCACAAGCTGAAAATATTTTAAGTTGAAAATGCATTTAGGTCGCCTGGGGGGCTCAGTGGGTTGGGCCTCTGCCTTTGGCTCAGGTCATGATCTCAGGGTCCTGGGATTGAGTCCTGCATCGGGCTCTCTGCTTGGCGGGAAGTCTGCTTCCCCCTCTCTCTCTGCCTGTACTTGTGATCTCTCTCTGTGTGTCAAATGGATGGATAAAATCTTTAAAAAAAAAAAAAAAAGAAAATGCATTTAATGCAACATACTGAACATCATAGCTTAGCATAGCATCACCTTAAATGTGCTCAGAACACTTACGTTAGCCCACAGTCCAACAAAATTATCTAATGCAAAGCCTGTATTTTGTGTAATTTATTAAATACTGTCTGAAAGTGAAAACCAGATTGTTTGGGTGCAACGGTTCTAAGTGTATATAGGTTGTTTATTCTGATAGCATGGCTGATTGAGAACTACAGCTTACTGCTACCCAGCAACACGAGAGAGGATCATACCGGATATTGCTAGCCCAGTGTTAATTTTAAAAATTAAAAAAAAAAAAAACGCCAGTTATTTTACTAGCAAAAATGGGCTTACTCAAGAATAAAAGAGAACTGTAATTGGGGACAAACAAGTTGCAGCAAAATCCAGAGTTAAGTTCAGGGAATAAAGGGGAGGTAACCTTTCTTAAGGAGAGAAGGAGTAGGTTGGGAAGGCTGTTATAAACTAGAAAGTCCACAGCAGTAAATTGGGAATTCAAAGTGTAGTGGCTTCTTGGCTGGGGTGTTTGAGGGTTGTAGGAGACAAGGTAAGTGCTTTTTCTTTCCCCTAGAGATATTAAAGTATTACCAAGGTCAAGTCCAGGTAATGTCAAGTCTGTCTCTTCCTCTTTGGGTCTGCAATTGGTGAAACTGGTAGGGCAGGAGAGGTCACGTTTTCCGTGGAAACTCCAACTCCACTTTAGTGAGGTTTCCGTTTATTAATTTTCACACCAGCAAAAGAGCAAAATCCAAAATTCTAAGTACAGTTTTAAAAAAAGATTTTATTTAATTTGAAAGAGAGAGTGCAGATAGAGAGAGCGAGCAAGCAAGCACACAAGCTGGGGTTGGGTAACGGAGGGAGAAGGAGAAGCAGGCTCCCCACTGTACAGGGAGCCCAAAGCTGGGCTTTATCTCAGAACCCCGAGATCATGACCTGAGCGAAAAGCAGACTCTTAACTGACTGAACCACCCAGGTGCCCCCCAATTACAGTTTCTACTGAATGCGTATCATTTCCACACCATGGTCAAGTTGACAAATGCTAAGTAGAACTGTAGCAAGTTGCGAGACAATCTGTATGGGAAATAATATTTAGTATATAGTAAGCCTGAACTAATGTATAGCACATTGTTTATATGTTCTGGTGAAGAGATTCGGGGTAAATTTCATGTTTTGTATTTCCGTATTATCGGAATTTTTACAAAGAAAATGTATTACAGTAAAAAAAGCAACAGGTGGGGAGTGGGTGGGAAAAATGGGTTAACTCGGTTTTGGGGTGTTTTTTTTTTTTTCTTTAGTTAAAAACATCAAATGATGAAAAACAAGTGTTGGAGACCTGACATGTGCTTACACCTCCCAAAAATCAGGACAAAGAGATAAAAGGAAAAACTAAAAGCAAAAAACCTAAATGGATATTTAAAGAACCCTTTCCACCCTTTCTTTACCTACAGCATGGAAGAGCCCTAGACTTACTCGTTTCTATAACCTACTCACGGAGCCCAAGACCCGGCGCAAAGTCGACACTGAATAAGTGTGCATGAGCGAAAGGGCTCTCTTCACCAGGCCGAAGGATGATAACTTCCAGGGCAAATCCAAAACGCACCAAGTCTACACCTCGTCAACAGGGCTTCAAATCACACGGACACAGGCGGGAACCGGATGGCTTCTTTCAGCGCAATTCACGTCCAGCCGCGTCAGGCGCCTCGAGCTCACCTCTCCCGGCCCCAACGCACAAGGTCACCTACCCCTCTGGGCCCCAGCGGTCAGCGTGACAGACCTCAAACTCCGGACCCTCAACTTCCCAGGCCCAGTTAATGCCGCCGGCATCCCTTTCGCGCCCGCCACTCTCACGCATGCGCCCTTCCCTAGCAGGGCCCAGCGCTTCGAGCCCAGTTCCCTCCGGCTTCAACCAGCCTGGCGATTTACTTTCCCCACACTCTTACAACTGTGCCTGAGGCGGAAGTGGGCGGGCGGGGCAGTCCCGCGCCCCGCCCCGGAAGTGGGCGGGCCTCAGCGGGCCCCACAGTCGTCCCGGCCGCCTCCCAGTCGGGTTGCGGCCGAGGCCGGTCCTGGCTTTGTAGCTCGCTCAAGATGGCGGCGCAGCCACCCAGCGGGATCCGCCTCAGCGCGGTGAGCAGCCGCGAGGGGTGGAGCGGGCCGTGTCCCAGGAGGGCGGGCAGGCGGGCAAGCGAGGGGGGGCCGGCAGTGGGCGGTGGCGACTCGTCGGCGCGGCGGCTGGGGCCGCGGCAGGGCCGGGGGAGGGGGCGGCCATCTCGCTCCCGTCGGCGGAGCGACTCGGCGGCGGACAGGGCCGGGCGGTGCGGGCCGGGCTGCGTTCCGTTTTCTCCGCGCTGGGTTTCTGTTTCGCCCCCCGCGGCTTTGGGGCGGGCCGGGGCCGCGGCCCCTCCTCCCGGCTCCCTCCTGGCTGCCTAGCAGCTGTCGTTCGAGGGCGAGGCCTCAGTGGCCGCACCACCCGTCCCTCGGACCGCGGGGGCCCCTGACCCTTCCCGGCCTGCGGGCCGGCGGGGCGCCCCGGAGCGGGAGGGGGAGGAAACGGGAGCGGCAGTCCGCGGCCAGAAATGCCAGGCGGCCTTGACCTCTAGGCGGTGGGACGGGGTGAAGCGAGCCGGGACGGGTCTTCCTGATTCGTTCACATTCCTGCCGCTTCCCTCCAGTTAAGCCCTCGGGCCCAGATCACCAAGTCACTGGGTTCTCCCGTTTTCTCTGGCCTCTCCGTCGTGTCTGTTTCGGGGCGTTCTTGGAAACCCTCCAGCATTTCTTGTATCTATGAGTCCTGAGTCGTAGGGAGCGGTCACACACAAGAATGAAATTTCACCTCCTAAAATGTGGGCGTGGCTTTCCTGATTATCCTCAGAAAGTTCGTGTTGTGCAGAAGTGTACCTCCTCTTTTGAGGTTGGTGACTCTTGCCAGAGAATGGCTACCGTAGTCTCGTTAAATTTAACAATCGATTGGTAATACTATTGCTTTAAAAATGGTGCATTGCCCTCTGACTTCTTTCGTTTAATCATTCTTACCCACACCTGGTATTGTTGGACTTTAAGTTTTTCGGTAGGATGAATGTAAAGTGTATTTGGGTTTATTTTGCATTTCCTTAAAAGTTACTCACATTTAACTTATTAAAAAAAACCTATTGTATCCTTTGCCCATTTTTGTATTTTCTCTTAAAGAGATTTTTATTGATCGTTAAGTGTTCTTTACCTATACTGAATAAAAGTCCTTTGGTTACATAAGTGGCCTGTTGAATGAGATAATATTTAGTAGTTTGAATATAGAGAACAACTTTATTCTTTCTTACCACTGGGTTTAAATATTGTTTGCCTCTCTTCAATGCTTGGGTGAATCTGGGCATATGTAAGTAAGGCTTTCCAGTTAGCCTCAGGTATTGTAAAGTCTGACCTCATGTAATTTAAAATATCTTATACAATTTAATGCCCAGCCCTTCCCCCTCTCAGATTGGGCCACGTTCTGTACCAGAATCCTGTAGTGGGGAAAATGAGTGAACTGGTTTTGTCCTGTTTCTGCACTACGTTTCTCTTCTCATTTCCCTGGCCCCTCCAGTGTTGCTGTCTTAAGTTCTCCAAGACTGAGGTGATAAAGGGAGCAAACCTAAGAGTCAAAACAGTGTTAAGAGACCGGTATTGTTGTTAGCTGGCTTTCTGGGTGAAGCAGCTGTCCATGTGCTAAATATTCCTTTTGTGGGTAATATGGGCTGTTTGGAACCTCACTGACGGAAATCTCCCATCTGCAGCTTCTGGACTGTATCTCCACCCATCTTTTTGCTTTAGGACAGGAATTGGCAAACTATGGCTTATGGGCCAAATCCAGCCTGCCACCTGTTTTTGTATGGCCCATAAGCTAAGAAGGATTTTTTTTTTTTTAATTTTATTTATTTGACAGAGAGAGATCACAAGTAGGCAGAGAGGCAGGCAGAGAGAGAGAGGAGGCTCCCCGCGGAGCAGAGAGCCCGATGCGGGGGTCCGATCCCAGGACCCTGGGATCATGACCTGAGCTGAAGGCAGCGGCTTTAACCCACTGAACCACCCAAGCGCCCCAAGAGTGATTCTTAAACATGATTCTTAAGCAGTTGGAAAAAATCAAGAGAGTATTTTGCAACATATGAAAATTATGTGACATACACATTTCAGTTTCCATAAATTTTTTTTTTAAGATTTTATTTATTTGCCAGAGAGCGAGAGAGAGAGAGTACACACAAGCAGGCAGAGAGGCAGGCAGAGGCAGCGAGAGAAGCAGGCTCCCTGCCGAGCAAGGAACCCGATGCGGGACTCGATCCCAGGACCCTGGGTTCATGACCTGAGCCGAAGGCAGCGGCTTAACCAACTGAGCCACCCAGGCGTCCCAGTTTCCATAAATTTCATTTGAATACAGCTATGCTCACTGTTTGGGTGTAGCTATCAAATGCTTTCATTAGGAGTCTAGGAATTAATGAGTTTATGCATTTGTCAAAAGTTGTAGATCCTAAGGCATAAGGGGTGAACCATAATCATGTATGCAAATTTTAATTTAGGAGGGCAGGAGATCCAAGGACAGAATGCAGAATGACAAAAACATTTAAATTTTTGCTTTTTGCTTTCCTGTCTCTAAGTAAAAATGCTGGTTACCGTTTTGTTGTTTTCCAGTAGTCCTGCTGTGGATTTAACTGACACGTGCATACTCTTTCACATCCTCCCATCCTTCCAATGCATTTATCTTTTTTGTTCAATTACTGTATGATTTATCACCCTTATCATTATTCACAAGTGAGCCAACCAGAACTATGATTGCATTTTCTTTGTTGTACAGCTTTTTGTCTTTCTGAGGTTAATAATTGTATTTTGTTTGCTTAGATTTGCTCTTTATCCAAACTTTCACAGAACTGGAAAATCTTTTCCAGATGTGCTCAAGCACACCCAATATTTTGTCAGTTTTGTTGGCTTACTTGTGTTTTGGGGACTTCCCTTTATCATCTTTCTGGAAATTTCCTTCCCCTTTCGTTGTGTCTCCATCCCACATATTCCTCTTTTGGAGTTTACTCCCTTGGCAGGTGCAGTAGACTAGTGACTGAGAGCATGGGCTCTGGAGCCCACCTGCTTGGGTTCAAATCCTGACTGACAAATGGATATGTAACCTTGGCAAATTATTTACTCTCTCTGTGCCTGAGTTTCCAATCTGAAGGATGGGCAGGCACCTCAAAGGGTGGTTTTAAACATTAAAGGAGCAAATACATATAAAAGGTTTGTGCATGCAGTAAGTGCCCAGTAAATATTTGCTGTTTTTGTTTCTGGTAGTGGTGGAGTGCATCCATCCTTCCAAAAACAGGTATAGCTTCTGGGAGCAGAATATGTGTGAAGAAAAAAATTTTATGTCATTTCTTGGAAATATGTTTAGGTTACTGTTGCTTGCCCTTTATATATCATTTAGCTGGATTTGTCATTCTAAATTAGGAACGATTCTCTTAGAAATTTAAAAGCATGCTTTATTGTAATAGAGTCCTATGTATTGTATTGGGCACTTAGGCTGGAAATTCAAGTTCTTAAAAATCTGGAAAGTTTTCTCATTTATTTGACATATTTCTTCCCTCTGTTTCTCAGTTTTCTTTTGTCTCCTGTTTTCCTACTTGTTCCTTTCTTTTCTGTGAGATTTCCTCCATTTGTTCTCCTTTCTCTTATTATTTATTTAAACATTATAATTAATAATTATATTGATTAATATAATAATACATCTTTTTAAAAAGATCTATTTATTTATTTGAGAGAGCGAGTGTGTGCACACAGCAGGGAGAAGGGGGAGAGGGAGGGAGAGAGAGAGTCTGAAACAGACTCAGAAATTAGGACTTGAGTGGAAACCAAGAGTCAGACACTTAACCATCTGCACCACCCGGGTGCCCCTCTGAATGTCTTTTTAAAATCTTCCTTGGACAGGGGTGCCTGGCTGGCTGAGTCAGTGGAGTGTGTGACTATTGATCTCAGGGTCGTGAGTTAAAGCCCCACACTGGGTATGGAGCCTACTTATTTTATATATATACATACATACACCCCCACCCCCACACACACACATACACACTCTCTCTCTCTATCAATCAAGCAATCATCTCCCCTGGACAAAATATTTGTTATCACTGGGCATATTGATCACAGCATTTTTGAAGTTTCCTTTTGCTTGCTGCATGCCGGTGCTTCCTTTGTTCCTTTTTCTTTGTGTTTCTGACTTACAATTTTATAGTCTCAAATGTCTGGAGATGGTTAACCTGCTTACATTTCCAAGTAAGACGCACAGCTGACTGGACATATATGAGTAGAGCTCCTTTGGAGGGCTTCAGTGTTGGGTGATGAGATAGGTCGTAATCAGTTATGTTTTGTTGGGGGCACTCTATGTCAGTATTTGTAAGAGCCTAAAGAATGAAAGAATGGAAGTGTTTGAAAATAAAATAGACTTGTTTAAAGTTACATAAAAATTTGTGATGAGCACTGGATGTTGTGTGGAAGTGTTGAATCACTATATAGTGCATCTGAAAGTAATATTACCCAGTATGCTTACTGATTGGAATTTAAACAAAAGCTCCAAAAAATAACTTAAAAAAATTTTTAAGTAATTCTTAAAAAGTGGGAACAACAAAAATAAGATGCTATCCAGAAAGGCCTGGCACAACTGTAAAAGAAGCAGATGGGACTTTTGGAAATCTTTAGTTTTCCAGAGAGGAATTCTGCATCTCGTCTCTTGCCATGGTGTATATAATTCTGGCTGCTAGCTCTCCTGAAAGCTCAGCAGGGAAAAGGAAATGGGAGTATCACGTTGTTCAGTTTGCTGACTTGGTATTTATCTCTTTGTTATTGTAGTAAAATACACTTAACATAAAATTTGCCATCTTGATCATTTTTAAGTAAGTCAGTACTATTAAATACATTCATGTTGTCATACAGTCTCTAGAACTCTTTTCATCTTGCAAAACTAAAACTCTGTACCTATTAAAAAATAATTCTCCATTCTCCCTTCGCATAGCCCCTAGCAGCCACCATTCTACTTTCTGTGAATTTGACTACTGTTGGTATCTCATGTAAGAGTAATCATGAATTATTTGTCATTTTGTGACTGGCTTTTTTCACTTAGCATAATGTTCTCAGGGTGGTTCATCCAGTTGTAGCATATGTCAAGGGATCTTTTCCTTCCAAGGTGGAATACTGTTCCCTTGTATGAATATACCACTTTTTTTTTTTTCCATTCATTGATGGATATTTATGCGGCTTCCACCTTTTGGGTATTGTGCATAATGCTCCTATGAACAGGGGTGTACAAATAATCTCTTCAAGATCCTGCTTCCATTTCTTCTCAGTATGTACCCAGCAGTGGAACTGCTGGATCATACAGGAGTTCTGTGTTTAATTTTATAGTACCACGCTAATAAGTATGAGGTAGTATCTCATTGTGGTTTTGTTTGTATATCCCTAGTGATTAGTGATGTTGAGCATCTTGTGTTAGTGGCCATTTGTATACAGTCCTTGGAGAAATAGCCAAGTCCTTTGCCTACTATTTAATTAGGTTTTTAGTCTTTTTGTTGATGTGTGTAGGAGTTCTTTATGTGTTCTGGATATTAACCTCTTATCAGATACTTGATTTGCAGATTTTTTTTCCGTTCTGTAGATTGCTTTTTCATTCTATTGATTGTATCCTTTATTTTTAAAAAAGATTTTATTTGTTCATTTATTTATTTGAGAGAGAGTGAGGAGTAGGGTGGCGGCGGGGGGTGGGCAGAGAGAAGGAGAAGCAGACTCAGTACTGACCAGGGAGTCTCGTTCTGACTTGTGACTTGATCCAGGGGTCCTGGGATCATGACCTAGGCCAAAAGCAGATGACCAACTGACTGAGCCACTCAGGCATCCCAGTTGTATCCTTTAATGTGTAGAAGTTTTAAATTTTGATACAGTACAATTGATTTTGTTTTGTTTCCTATACTTTTGGTGTCATATCCAAGAAATCATTGCCAAATCCAGTGTCATGAAATTTTTCCCCTATGCTTTCTTCTAAAAGTTTTATAGTTTTAATTCTTTATGTTAGATCTTTGATCCATTTTAAGGTGTCCTTTTTTTCCTCTATATGGTGTGAGGTAAGAGTACAACTTGAGTCTTTTACATACGGATATCATGGATATCTAGCTTTCCCAGCACTATTTATTGAAGAGACTGTCTTTTTCTTATTGAATGGTCTTTACACCCTTGTGGAAAATCATTTGGCCATATATGTGAGGGTTTATTTCTGGGCTGTTTGCTGACTTGCTTTTAACCCACCTGTTTTCGTTGTCCCTGAGCCTGCCATCATCACTTTCTCCAGAGAAGAGACCTACAGTTTTCTGCCTGCTTGCTTAGAGTAGTTGCAGGGTGAAAGAAGAAACTGGGGGTGGGGTGGGGGCTGGGGGGAATCTTTCCTGCTTCTTTAAAAACTTTGAAGCTATCTTGTTTTCATACAACCTCTAGAACCTTTGACTTTGGAGGCACAAAAATGTAATTCCTAAGGCTTTCTGGAGTTCTGCCAAGGTTCCTGGTCCGCTTCTTGTTTCCCATCTCTTTATAGTTTTCAGACTCAGCTCTTTACAGGCTGTTGAATCAGTTGTCATATCTGTGCTTTCCAATTTCCAAACTACTGACTACTTTATCTACTATTATCCATCACTTCTCTGATTGCTTTTGTTCTGGTTTATGCGGCCCCCCCCCCTCATTAAAAAGCAGTTTCAGGTTGGGAGCACAGGTAAACACTCCCATGTGTTCAGGCTTCCAAAAAAAGTTTTATATTTAACTGATTTTTAAAATGTGTGACTATTTGTTGATTCTAAAAGTTATATTCTTTTTAAAAAATATTTTATTTATTTATTTGGCAGACAGAGATTACAAGTAGGCAGAGAGACAGGCAGAGAGAGAGGGGGTAGCAGGCTCCCTGCTGACAGAGAGACCCCTATGAGGGGCTCCATCCCAGGACCCTGAGATCATGACCTAAGCCGAGGGCAGAAGTTCAACCCACTGAGCCACCCAGGCGCCCCTAAAAGTTATATTAATTCTTTAAAAAATCTGTGTAGTCTTCAGAGCATATTTGTGTGTGTTTCCTGATTTTTGGCGGTGGGAAGTGATGTCTAATACTACTGAATCTTGTTTGCTAACATTTTCTCCTGGTGGATTGTTCCCTTAAATGATTGATTGTTCCCTGGAGCGCCTGGGTCGCTCAGTGGATTGGGCCTCTGCCTTCAGCTGGGGTCATGATCCCAGAGTCCTGGGATCGAGCCCCACATCGGGCTCTCTGCTTGGCGGGGAGCCTGCTTCTCCTTCTCTCTCTGCCTGCTGCTCTGTCTACTTGTGATCTCTGTCTCTCTCTCTCTCTCTCTCTCTCTCTGTCAAATAAATAAAATCTTAAAAAAAAAAAAAAAGATTGTTCCCTTATTTTAGATTTTGTACTCAAATAGTCTCCCAAATAATGAACTAAGGGAATCCTCTGCCCTCTGGTTGAGGCTTTGATCTCCATAGTGTTTCTGCAAATTATATAAATTGATACAACTTAACCCAAGTGAAGGCATGCCCTTTTTTACAGAGCTTCTTGTTACACTTTTTTTTTAAAAGTATCTAGACCAAAACAGACTGACTTCCTGTTAGACAGGTTCCTGCTGCCCCCAGCTTCTTATTGAGATTAAGGAGGGGCATTTACTTCCAAATCTCCTATCCCTGAGTCACCATTAAAACCAAAACCTTTTAAAAAAACAAAACAACAGCAGCAAAACAAACCTTTGTATTCCATTTAAGCACCTCACCCATTGCATCCTTTATCTTCAAGTCTTATTTTTGTTGTTAATTCTTTCTTTACTCAAAGCCCTTGAAGATTTTCCTTTTAAAAATATTTTTAAGATTACTGATTTATTTGAGAGAGAGCGTGAGCGAGAGAGAAAACAAGCACACAGGACTGGGGTGAGGGGCAGAGAGGGAGAAGCAGACTCCCTGCTGAGCAGGGAGACTGATGCTGCTCCTTCCTGGAACTCCGGGTTCATAATCTGAGCTGAAGGCAGATGCTCAACTGAGTGAGCCACCCAGGCCTCCCCTTCCTTAATTTTTATTTTTTTATGAGCTCAGTTGTGCCTTTAAGGAATACTTAAAAAGCACGCACACACATAGTACTTATTATGTTCTGGTTGGTCTTCTAAGCATTTACAAATATTAACTCATTTAATATTCTCAACACCCTGGTAAGCTGATATGCTTATCATCCTCATTTTTATAGATGACAGAACTTGAGGCACTGAGGTTAAGCTTCTTGCTCAAGGTTACACACCTGGTTAAACATACTGTGCTTTGCATGTATGTGTTTGTGTGTCTGTATATGTGTCTTTGTGTGTATTACTGCTTTGGCCAGTCAAGGGTGTTTTTTTCCCTCCACAGCTAGTGGCGTGTTCTAGAGATGAGAATTCAGAATAGTTGAAAAAGCCACTGTTTACCATTCAGTTATTTCTTACTGATGCCTTCTTTGCTTTGCTCTCCCTGAGTTCTTACTCAAGAACAGTGTGTACTATGTCAATTTGGAATTGATATATAGGATGAAGACATTAAATGAAAATTGATACTCCCACTACCACATTCTGCCAATACATCTAAAATTCACAATACTCCATTCCAGTTCCAGAATTCACAGCTAACAGAAATGCATAAAATAGAGCAAAGACAGATATTCTAAGGGTATCTTCTTTGATAGCCAGAAGTTTCACACTCCAACGCCATGCCTCCATTGTAAAATTTGTAACAGGTGAGGAGTATGCCATTCTATAAATGGTAGCGTGATAATTATGCAAAGGCAGGCAGCTGGGACATAAAGAGCCTCCTGATGGCTGACCCCTGGCACCGTCTCAGGTAGATTAATTTGAGAAAAGCCTCTTGTGCAAGATGAAGATCTGGAAATTGGTTTTTATTAAAAAACTTTGTAACCTATGCTGTAGAAAGGCTGAATTACTTCCTATTCATTACATGAATGTGTGCCATACTCCAGTTTGAAGACTGCTCTTCTACGAATTTCATTTCTCACATGTGCACTTCAGTCTAATGGTGAATGAATGCTTGGAAATTATCTAAAACCAACTGTGGACAGAGAAAAAACAGACCTCTTTCTGACACCTTGTGGCAGCAACTGAGCACTACAAACACAGTTTGGTTTCATTTGTGATCTCATCACATATCCACGGCTCGTCACATTAAATACTTGAAAGTGCCTCCTCTCTTTTTTTCCTTAAATATAAGATAATCTGTTAAAAATGAACACAAAATCCCCATTGCATGGAAATTGTCTTTAATGGAAATTTTCAAGCCTCAGCCTTTGAAGGCCACTTGGACATTTTTTTTTCTTTTTTTTTTTCTTTTAATAAACATATAATGTATTTTTATCCCCAGGGGCACTTGGACATTTTTATGCGTTTGAATATTACTCAGAAATTTAGGGAGTTCCCTATAGCATGAGGTTGATTGGCATAGTCATTCATACTATATTACTGTGAATAAAATCAGAGCTAAAATCCTTGGGTTTAAACTTTTATTTGATATTGTGTAATGGGTTGATAGATATATATTACTCCATTGCGAAGGTTTAATTATAATGAACTTGGAGTAAATAATACAAAAAATAGCAAATACTGACGTTCCATGAGACCACTAGAAAAGCCTTTTGATTAATAAATGAAGCTAAGTTTATTAAGCCTAATGCGCTCAGGAAAAAACACCCCCTTGGCAAATATCTTAGTTGTGTCTCACAGTAATTTTGAGGTATGCCTTGCAGGCTGGGTAACTTTCTGACTGGGTAGTTTGTAATATGGCTTTGGATTTGTGGACCTAAGGAGGCAAGGTTTTGAAGCAGGTGTTGATAAGTAAACTATTTAGTTGATTAGCACAGCCTTCTAAGAACCTTACCTTCGAGGTTGTTTCTTCCAGGTATATCCTGAAGCAAGCAGCTGTTATTTTTGTTTGGTCTCAGTGTTGTTTATTTTATTTTTACTATTTTTATTTCTTTTAAAGATTTTAAAGTAATGTCCACACCCAACATGGGGCTTAAACTCACAACCCTGAGATCAAGAGTCGCAGGCTCTACCGACCGAGCCAGCCAGGTGCCCCGGTGTTGTTTGTTTAATACAGGGACAGAAAATTATATTGGTTTCAGTTCTTAAAAGTAAGACTTGAATTAATTTACGTGAATCATTGGTTTGTTTCAGCTTTGCCCGAAGTTTTTACATACAAATTCTACTAGTCACACGTGGCCATTCAGTGCTGTTGCTGAATTAATAGGTATGTAAAATTGACATTTCATGTATAATCTGTTGCTTGCAGTTGAAGTTTTAAAAAAACTTTTCATTGAAAAATAATATGCATACGAGCTGTTTAATAAAACAGATGTATTTTGAATGATACCATCAGTAAAGTTTATCTAGCATAACAGCTATTCAAATAGATGTCAAATTAATCATGATCAACCTTCTCTGTACTATTAAAGTATTTTGCTAAATTCATAAAACATTTATGTTGAAAATAGTTTTATTCTGATTATAAAAGAAATTGATCTGTTGTAAAAATGGGAATTGTGTTTTTGTTTTGTTTTTAAAGATTTTATTTATTTATTTGACAGACAGAGATCACAAGTAGGCAGAGAGGCAGGCAGAGAGAGAGGGGGAAGCAGGCTCCCTGCCGAGCAGAGAGCCCAATGCGGGGCTTGATCCCAGGACCCTGAGATCATGACCGGAGCTGAAGGCAGAGGCTTTAACCCACTGAGCCACCAGGGCACCCAGGAATTGTGTTTTTTAATAGTTGAAAAGTACATATAACAGAGAGTTTTTTTTTCTGATGTTAGCAAGTAGGGAGATTAATGTTACATTAGATTTGTGATAATACATTTTTGTTTCCTCCAGTAGAATGATTAGATATAGAATTGTTTTAATAGTGTTTCATTGAACATGAGAAAAGACAAAGTTTTGATCAGATTTGCATAATGGGTCATGATTTATTTCCCTCTGGCATGTGAATTTTTTTTTTATAAAGACTTAACTTGTTTGAGAGAGAGCAGGGGGAGGGGCAGAGAGAGAGGAAGTGGACTCCCCACTGAGCGCGGAGCCAGAGGTGGATTTGAAGGCCAGGACTCAAGATCTTGACTTGAGCCAAGAGTCAGTCTCTGAACTGACTGAGGCCCCCAAGTGCCCCTGATTTTTTTTTTTTTTTTTAAGCGTGTGTTTGAGAAACACATAATAAAGGAAAGTATATTCTTGGGAATTCTTAGAAATACTTTAGATTCTTTGTCAAGAAAGGGTTCTATCTTAGATGTGTAAGAGGAAAAAAAGAAGAAACTTTTGAGCACCCTTCTTTTCTTTGGCATAGTTAGATTTTCCAAAGTCTCCCAGCTAATATGTGCTGTTAAGCTGGTTTTTTAAAAACCCATAAGTGGATATAACACCGCAGGTCTTCAGAGCCGTTCTTTTTTTATGGCAACCCAGAGGAGCCACCCAAGCTGGGATTGTTCATTCGGGTATAGTGATTGTCTGGCTTTGGGGTAGAGCAGCTGAAAGTGCTGTATCAAATTTAAGTGAAACATCATTTTTCCAGAAGTGGTTGATTAAAAAGATGATTTTAATTCTAGGCTGCCTTATGAAAGGATAGTTTGAGGACCATTGTTTATGTTTAATCATAAAGACTTCAAAATAAACCTCAGCAAGTATTTTTAGTCAGTTAAAGATATTGAAGTGGAACTTAATTCACAAGCTGATGTTATTTGCTGCTTCTGTTGACATTTTCATTTTTTGTAGTTTCTTTTTTTAATGTGTTCCTTCCTACTTATCTATTCTGAGACAGACAAGGAAGCTAATAAACAAGAGTGTTACATGGGGATCTGTACAGAGATCATAGAAATGTAAAAGCCACCAGAAACTTTGGTTAGATTGGAAAGGGCCACAATTTGAAGAACTGTGTAGAAGGTAAACCTTCATGTGTGTGTCCAGCTTAGCAGAGAACAGGACTGCTTTCTCGTTTATTCAGTAACTGCATTGCATGCCCTCAGTGTCAGCTTGTGTGTAGTGCAAGTTTGACACTCAGTTCCCAGTTTCTCTCTCTCCATAGGCAGGCTGGTTCTTTGGGCAGAAGAAAACCTCCCTGTCTTGATCGTCTCCTTGGTACAGTCACTCTTCTTGTTTGTAGTTTTTTCAGTGTAGTGGGCACCAGTTTGACAAATGGAGGGCTTTGGAAAGGGCTAATTCTCTAACGATCAGTGAATGATGTATAGCAAGATACAGTTTAGTTTCAGGTTTTCAAGTCTTAGGGGTTCCTAAACATTTTATTTTTTAAAAAATATGTTGCTTGTTAAAGGATTGTACTGAACTAATTAATTCTTTTTAAAATGCAAAATCAAAATTTCTCAAAACTTTTGTTTCCCAGATAATGCTTATGATCCTGATGTGAATGCTAAACAGATATGGATTGACAAAACAGTGATAAATGACCATATATGCTTGACATTCACTGATAATGGGAATGGTATGACTTCAGATAAGTTACATAAAATGCTAAGGTATGTAGAAGTGTTACATTTCTTTCTTTTTCTTTTTCTTTCTTTCTTTTTTTCTTTTTTTATTTTATTTGAGAGAGAGAGAGCCTGAGCAGGATGAAGGACAGGGAGAGGGAGAGGCAGGCTTCCCACTGAGCAGGGAGCCCTACATGGGGGTTGGACCTGAGTCAAAGGCAGTTGCTTAACTGCCTGAGCCACCTAGGTGCCCCAAAAGTGTCACATTTCTTTTTCTTTTCTTTTCTTTTTTTTTTTTTTTTAAGATATTGTTTATTATTTGACAGAGAGGAGAGAGGGAACACAGGCAGGGGGAGTGGGAGAGGGAGAAGCAGGCTTCCTGCTGAGCAGGGAGCCGGATACAGGACTGGATCCCAGGACCCTGGGATCATGACCTGAACCGAAGGCAGAGGCTTAATGACCGAGCCACCCAGGTGCCCAGAAGTGTCACATTTCTTAAAAACATTGCTTTTACCCAGTTCAGGGGTTTCAAGTGTCATACTTATTGCCCATACTTTCTGTTTTTTAAACATGATATGCTATACCCACAACCCACTCTGTGCCCTTAAGTCTTCCCCATTTCCTACTGCTATGTGATTATTAGACAATCCCTGCCATTCTCACCCCCTCCTGTGTGACTTACCTAAAATTCCACCATTCCTTTAGAGTTGTAGTGCACTGGTAGCGGTTATTTATACCCTAGTGTTAATTGGCTCTAACCAGTATCTCCAGTAAAATGCCACTTTTGGTGGGGAGTCATTTTAAAGGGATTCAGAGGATAAGGAAGGAAGCAAGATAAAATAGTCATAAAGCCTCTAGTGTCACAGAATAGGATGTCAGTATGAAGCCAAATGTGCCTGAGAAGGAAACCAAGGTATCTAGTTGTAGATACAGGGTAGAGAAAATGTGGCAACAGAACCCTTTGTACTCTCCCTTAAATACTTGTTATTCTGCCAGAAACTTGATGCCATTAGTAATCATACTATAGTAGGCTTGCTGAGATCAAGGGAGTTGTTCACATGTAGAAGAAATTTCATGGGTGAAATCTCAAGGGTCCCAGGATCCCAAATGAGAACTTAGTCGTTTTGGCAGGGTGTGCCAGGCAATGAGCTCCTGTTTTAGTGTGTCATTCTCATACCCTACAATGCAGATTTAGTTTTCATTTCAGAAATGGAGAAACACGTCAAAATAGGTTAAAAGTGATATGCCTAAGTTTATGTAACTAGAGAGGATGAAACTAACATTTATACCCAGGCTTTTTACTTGATATTATAATTTTTGAATTTAAAAAAATGAAGATTATACATATTTTTAAAATCTCTCTCTCTCTCTCTTTTTTTTTTTTCCTTTTTAGCTTTGGCTTCAGTGACAAAGTCACCATGAATGGTCATGTCCCAGTTGGATTGTATGGGAATGGCTTCAAGTCAGGTTCTATGCGTTTGGGTAGAGATGCAATTGTGTTTACCAAAAATGGAGAAAGCATGAGTGTGGGCTTCTTGTCTCAGACCTACTTGGAAGTCATAAAAGCAGAACATGTTGTTGTCCCAATAGTGGCGTTCAACAAACACCATATCCTTTTGATTTTCAAATAGAAACTGTGGAGACACTCTGAAGAAATACTCTGAACCATTCCTTCCTTTTGCACTCCTCCAGATTCTCGTTTTTTAATCAGTTTCCATGATAGCTCTTGTTCCTACCCATTGTCTCTTACATCTGTGGCTAAGCCTTTATCCCTTTCTTCTGTTGGAATTGTGCCATGGAAACCCTTAACGTAAGGTGGTTGCTTTCTGTGTTCAGCAACCTGTAGCTCTCCCCTTTATTTCAGTTGTATTATGTCTAAAAAGATGTGTGGTCTGCTTTGAAATTTTTCCTAAGCCCATGAAAAGTAAGGTATCTTTAGGAAAACAGCATCTGTGTTTTTTATAAACACATTCAGATATTAGGAACCATTAAATTAGGAATCATAATAAACTTACTCATACTTCATCTTCCTTGGTGTTCATCTGAAATCAAACTGCAGTTTTAAAACTAAGAAATTAATTTAGGAAAAAGTTATCTGTTACTGTTTAAGTTTCCATATTGCAATCATAAGAAGTATGTTGTTGGTCTAAGTCTTTAACTTAAGATATACGACAGATGATAAATTTAGCAGAATCAAAAGCAAGCCTTGCAGCAATTCTGGAACATTCTCTGTTTTCTACGGAACAGAAATTACTGGCAGAACTTGATGCTATTATGGGTAAGAAGGGGACGAGGATCATCATTTGGAACCTTAGAAGGTAAGTGTGGAACTCAGCGAGTGGTTTCTCATTTGGGAAGGAAATTGCTTGTGCAGGAATGGTCTTACTACATTTATCCATTGTCACAAGGAGTAGAAGTACATTGAAAGGTACTCGATTTTTGGCCTAGGTAACAATTTGTCTTTTCTAAGAGTGTTTTATTGATGCCACTTTGGCTTCAATTCGAGATAATTTCACACTATTAAAACTAAATTTCCTAGCCCTGCCATTCAGTATCTGTAGAGCTCAATTCTCCCTTTCTGTTATTCTACCCCTCTTCAAAAAGAAAAGGGAAGAAAATATCCCAGCTAATAAGCCCTAACTTGTGTAAGTTAGGAAGAGAAATCTCTGTTGGTTACTTAAAGCTAAGCATAATTTAACAACTGGTGAGAAAAGTAATGTAGATGAGACCTCTGTATTGCTAAAGATTGCAGTCCTTTATCCTTATGAAGATGAAATCATTTGCAAATAAGGTTTTTCAAAAACTTAGGATAAATGTATAATACTGAGATATTTAGACAAATAGAATGATAGGAATACAGCACAAATTGAGTGGTAAGCCTAAAATACTTTAAATCTTCTCTGATCTATGTTCCCTTTTTTTCCTTGCTTTGCTGCCAAGCCCCTCCCATCCTCACTCCCCTCTTTTTTAAATTTACATTTTTTATTTTGAGATACCTGTAGATTTGTATGCACAAATCTCATGCATCGTTTATCCAGTTTCCCCCAGTGGCAGCATCTTGCAAAACTGTAGTACAGTAGTGTTGATAGCGACATTGACAGAGTCAAGAGACAGGACATTTTCATCACCCATGATCCCTCATGTTGGCCTTTTTTATTCACACCTCCTCCTTCCTAATCCCTGACCACCTCTAACATCTTCTCCATTTCTGTAACTTCAGCATTTTAAGAATGTTATATGAATAGAATCCTACAGTGTGAAAGCTTTTGGGATTGGCTTTTTTCATTCATCGTATTTCTCTGGAGATTTATCTGGGTTCTTATGTTTGTCAGCAGTTTGCTTCCTTGTTCTCGCTGAGTAGTATTGTATGGATGGACCATCATGTGTTTAAGCATTCACCAGTTAAAGCGCATCTGGATTTTTATCATTTTGAGTTAACTGCAAATGAAGCTGTAAATATTTGTGTACAGATTTTTCTGGAAATAAAATCTTCTCTTTTTCTAAGATAAATGCCCAAGAGTGTAATTGCTGGGTCATATGGTAGTTGCTTGTTTGGTTTTTTAAGAATGTTTTTCACAGTGGCTCTACCATTTGACTTCCCGCCAGCAGTGTGTGAATGTATACAGTTTTTCTGCATCTTCCTGGATTTTTCTTTTGTTTTTCCCTTCCTTGCTTTTGTCTCTCCCCTCCCCCAACCAGGATGGGTAAGTGTTTTGTTTTGTTAATGATTTGCTTATCTTCTGTGAAGTTATAATTTTGCTCTTTCAAAAAATTGTTTTTATAGCTATAAAAATGCAACAGAGTTTGATTTTGATAAGGATAAATATGACATCAGAATTCCTGAAGATTTAGATGAGACAACAGGGAAGAAAGGGTACAAGAAGCAAGAGAGGATGGACCAAATTGCTCCAGAGAGTGACTATTCCCTAAGGGTATGTATTCAGCTCTCCTTCTGGACAGGAGAATATCATCAAACAATGGAAATTTTGTTACCCATTTGTGTTACAAATGCTATAAGTGATCTCTAAGTATCTTAGACAGGAACCAGTTTATTTAACTTTACATGAGCATACTGATGGTTTTATTTGCTCAGAAAACAGTTTTTTTAATTGTAAATTCATCAGGTCTAACAGCACTTGTAGTTTTTCACTGAGTGGTTAGATTATTTGCATTAGGAATACGAGAATCAGTATGTCTTACAGTAGCCATATTGATTAATTCAGGAAAAAAACCACCAAATTCAGTGTTTATCTTCTTTTTTAATTTAAAATATTTTAGAACACAACACCTTAATTTACATCCTAAAGCAAATAAATTATAGACTAGAAATCACATTAATACAGTTTTGTGATAAATATCTCTGACATTTAACCTTAGAAATAAATGTTTTCAAGAGCAAAGAAATGAATACTGTTTAAAATGTTGATAGGATAATAAGAATATTGTTTCTTTGTCACTGTGATAAGACATATAATACTAACTTCCCTTTATGTTTTGTGCTAAGATGATTCCATAACCCCAGGCTGAGGATACTTTTGACATTTACACATTTACAACTTTCTGAGACCCTAGCAGTTATATACCCCAAAACATTATTGAAGTATGTTCCTAGTTGTTAAGAAAAATCTTGCTCAATTATGAAACAGGTCCAGGTGTGGTCAGAGCAGGTGGTGTGGATTTCGTATACTGTGAAATAAAATGTTTTAAAATATCGTTAAAAAATTTTATAAGTGACAAAACACCACTAATTTTGAAATCAGGAATCAGGAAATAAAGAGAAATGGTTCAATTTCAGTTTTGTCCTTGTGTTACTCAATTCATTTCTTTATATGATGGCTTGGAGGCAGGCATAGAACTGCATTTTTTTTTTTTAAGATTTTATTTATTTATTTATTTGACAGAGTGAGAGATCACAAGTAGGCAGAGAGGCAGGCATAGAGAGAGAGGGAAGCAGGCTCCCTGCCAAGCACAGAGCCGGATGGGGGACTCCATCCCAGAACTGAGACTATGACCTGAGCCGAAGGCAGAGGCTTAACCCACTGAGCCACCCAGGCACCCCAAACTGCATATTTTTTTAACATGTTGTAGGATACAGACTTTGGTCAAGATTCTAAAGTATCTAAACTTTCTTTTTTATTTTTTTAAAGATTTATTTATTTTAGAGGGCGCATCTGTGAGCAGGGGGAAAGGCAGAGGGAGAGAGGGGAGAGGGAAAGAGGAGGGTGGGAATCTCAAGCAGACTCCCGCTGAGCACAGAGCTGATCCAGGCCTTAGTCCCAGGACCCTGAGATTATGACCTAAGCCAAAATCAAGAGACGGCTGCTTAATTGACGAAGCTACCCAGGCATTCCTGTATTTAAACTTTCATACATTAAGAATTGAAAACACAGGGGTGTCTGGGTGGCTCAGTGGGTTAAGCCTTTGCCTTCGGCTCAGGTCATGATTTCAGGGTCCTGGGATCAAGCCCTACATCGGGCTCTCTGCTCAGCGGGGAGCCTGCTTCTCCCTCTCTCTGCCTACTTGTGATCTCTCTCTCTCTGTCAAATAAATAAATAAAATATTAAAAAAAAAGAAAACATTTAGATTAGTGCTGACTGTTACAGTTCAATTTTTCAAAAATTCTAAGTTGATCTACTTGGCTTAAGTGTTGGTGTATTATTTATGATATTTTCCTATTCAGGTGTACAGTAGACCTTTTTGTCTATTTTTTATTTTGCTTGTTATTTTTGCCTAAATAAAATTTATCATTACTTTTAAACTGCGATAGTAATATACTTACTTGACAGAAGAGTTAGAAAATATAGTCTTGTTTTGTACATATGTACATTTTTTAAAAATTAAAATGAGAGTGCTCGCTTTGGCAGCACATATACTTAAAAAGTAAAATGAGATATCACATATGCTGTTCTGTAACTTTTTTAAAAGGTTCTATTTGTAATATATAGGTCAATAGATTGTTTTCTGCAAACCATTTTTCTAGCTGTAGTGTATTGAGTTTATTTTTAAAGAAAGCAATCAAATGTTAACTAATTTCAGCTTTAATAGTCTATATTTTTGAAGAGTTTGTGGGTCCTTTATCAAAGCAAAGTGGCAGGTTTCTTTTTAAATACACTTATCAGTAATATTGAACAAATATGTAGGTCATTATTTGGAAAGGACAGATACCATTGTGTGTCTTTACAGGCTTACTGCAGTATATTATACCTAAAGCCAAGAATGCAGATCATCTTACGTGGACAGAAAGTGAAGACACAGCTGGTCTCAAAGAGTCTTGCCTACATTGAACGTGATGTTTATCGACCCAAATTTTTAGTATCCTTTCTTTTCTTTTCTTTTTTTTTAAAGATTGATTTATATATTTGTCCAGTACAGGGTGGTGGGGGAAGACATGAACAGGAGGAGAAGCAGGCAGAGGGAGAAACAGGCTCCCTGCTAAGCAAGCAGCCCAGTGCAGGACTCCATCCCAGGACCCTGGGATCATGACCTAAGCTGAAGGCCGATGCTTAACCAACTGAGCCACCCAAGTGCCCTTTATTTTCCTTTTTATGATGCTGTATGAAGATACATTTATAAAGCGTATTTCTCTTCCCCCGTTCTCCTTCTATCCTGATATGGAGTTTAATCCTCTCCCCGTTGCCTTTTTTGTACACTTTTAGATTCATTAAAAAATGACTTGGAAAGGATGATTTGAGGGGAATGAGGTAGTGTGTTCAGGATTTTCCTTAATATTTAAGACTAAAACAGTGAGAATTACTTTTGGATTCAACTGCAGAAATAAAGACCATTATGGGATAATGATGTATCACAGAAATAGACTCATCAAAGCTTATGAAAAAGTTGGATGTCAGTTAAGGGTAAGCTTTATATCTGAAATGTCTGTATCTTTTATAAAAGTTAAAATACCATGTTGTTGGGTCAAATGTGAAATAATAAGCTTTGCTTAATGACTTTTTAAAATGCTGGTGTGTTTAATAATGTTATGGCACTTGAACTTAAAATACTTTCATATTAATTTCCCATTTGGTCCAGATAATCTTATGAGGGGGACAGAATATTTTATCTCTGTTTTACAGATGAGGAGATGGAGGATAAGAAGTTAAGTAACTTGCTCTAGACCTAAAATGTGTATGGTTCTTAGGTCCAGATACAGACCATTTGACTGCATTTGGATATGGATCCATCGTTATTTCTGGGATGAAACTGTTTAGTTTTATTTAGTCCTGGCTCAATAGCCAGAAAAACAGGATCATATAGGTGATTTACTGCTTTGGAGTTAGTTCCTAAATAAATTAGAGCCTTCCTCCTAAACCGCTTCCATTGTTGTAGAATTCAGTTTAGGATGATGAACGTTACCCACTATGCTAGTCTTTATCCTTTACGTGTTTTCACAGAAAGGTTTTTTTTGGGAGTATATGTGTTAAGAATTAAGTGATAAATTCTGAAAATTAAGTTTGTTAAAGGTTTTAAGCCTAATCATATCTTGTTTTCCAAGGTAATGGTTTTCATTTTCTATTCATCTTATTTCATTCTAAGTTCTTTCTAGAATGATGTGAGCTCTACACAGTATGCTAGTGTGGGTTTATCTTGAATATTACTCAATAGGGGTTGTAACTCTTAGAATTTAACATAACATGAGCCCAGAATATAGCATTTTCACAAAAGTAAGCAAACTTTGTTGGGCTTTTTTTGGTAACCACAAATTTCAGTAAATAGCTAAAATACAGAAATTTGGCAGCCATGATATGAGGTGTCAGTAACTTTTATTTAAAAATGCTAATTTTCATTTATAATTGGACTTGTAATTTTCATCAGAAATACTCTATTATTAAAGTTATGGGGAATTTCATCAGTAATTGGAAATGTGTTTTTGGTAATAAGCCTTATTTCTGAAGTGCTTTGGGATTCAAAAGAAACAATGTATCTGCAACAGAATGTAAAATATTTTTTTTCTTTTATCCTTTATGAATCTGACTTAAGATACACAGCCATTTTTCCAACCCAGTTAAATTTGCATTGTATCTGGTTAAGGTTGACCTTGTAAAAAATAGGCTTTTACAGACAACTTTTACATTGTTTTTCTTTACCAGGTGATGGACTAGGCATAGTATTTGCATTCTGTAGATTCAATAAGCAGTTACTAAATAAGTGTCAGATACTTGGTGTGATTTGCTCAGAATAAGAAGATGATAAGATACAAAGCATGCTGTCAGAGCTCCGGTGAGGGGAAAATGTGGTACAAGTTGAAAGCATCAGAAAAAGCTTCTTGGAGGCAGCGGTGATTGCGATGAATCTTAGTTGATGTTACTGTGTTGAAAAGTCTGGCAAGGGTTTTCCGGGCAGAGAAAAGTCCCTGCAAAGGGAGGGAAAGAGGCTTTGGAGAATGTGACATCATTAAGGCAGTAGCTAACTTTGCTGGGGCATATGCAACTAAATCAGGAGAATGATGGGAGGGAGAGAGACAAGATGAGGTTTGAAAGAAGGTGAACCAGAACTACAAATTGGAAGGCATTGTGGTTTATTAATGGTATGAGATGAGGAACACTGATGGTTTTTAATAGAGTGGGATTAGATCTGCATGGTTTCAGCTATATTTCTGAAAAATTTCACTTTATTATTATTTCACTTTTTCCTTTTGTAGACTTAGCTATAATTGTGAACAAAGTATTTTTGAACTTAATACTTGTTAATCATATATAGATAATTGAATATATGACTCATATACTTTGAGTTCAGTATTTTAGCTAGAAGCGTTTTTTTGTTTTGTTTTGTTTTGTTTTAAGATGTTATTTATTCATGAGAGAGAGAAAGGCAGAGGCAGACTCTCTGTGGTGCAGGGCGCCGATGTGGAACTCCATCCCGGGACTCCGGGATCATGACCTAAGCTGAAGGCAGATACTTAACTGACCGAGCCACCCAGGTGCCCGCTAGGAGCATTTTTTAAAAAATAACTTGAATTGAACTGTCCTAGGTTTTTACTTCATCTCCGATAGCAACTGGATGTGTAACTTTGGATAAATGATTTTAGTTTTAATCTGGCAAACTTTTGTTGGAGAATTATTGCTACGGTCTTTGCTAAATACTGTGGATATAGAAAGGAGTTAGTTGTAGTTTCTGCTGTCTAAGAAAGGCATCCCAATAGAGGTGGTCTTTTTTGTATTAAATTAGGGATGATAATACTTGTCTAAATGGATATTTGACAACAGTGGAAGTAGTTTTGAAGGAAGGCTCTAATGTATTTAGGAATTCTAGAAAAGTAAAGTAAACCTACTAGACACTATTTTTCAATTTAAATTTTGTAAGAATAGGGATATAAAATGTAAGAAATGTTTCATACAAATTATAAGTCTTTGTAGAAGGTAATTATTTTGAGCATTGTGTCTTATGCTTAAAACACTGATTTCATTTTCTTTTTCAGGCAAACAATATGGGTGTTGGAGTAGTAGGAATTATAGAGTGTAACTTCCTAAAGCCAACTCATAATAAACAAGATTTTGACTATACTAATGAGTACAGGTATGTTACCTGTTAAAGTCACTGGCTCTTTACAGTTTATTTGGGGAATACTTTCATCTCTTTTCCTAAGCTGAATTTTTTTTTTTTCTGTCTTGTGGATGTTTTTATCTTACAGAACTTTAAGAAAATTGGTAGGTGAGAGGCTTGCTTAGAAAACACCTTTAGCCCTCTTCTCCCAACCTAGGAATTAAATCCTACCCCATCACCAGTAGAAATATGTTCTCCCTATGTTTTTTGATGAAGTATTTCTGAGATTTATAGTAGAAATAGAGGATGTTCCTGCTCTATTGGTGTCAACATTTATTGTGTAATATCATGAAACTTTGTGCTTATAGATGGGAACT
The DNA here is from genome assembly GCF_963455335.1 of Martes martes. Lineage (NCBI taxonomy): Eukaryota > Metazoa > Chordata > Mammalia > Carnivora > Mustelidae > Martes > Martes martes. The sequence continues at coordinate 8,685,339 of NC_137888.1, read as the reverse complement.
TGAAGGTAATTTAGTCCTGTGTACTTTAGACAGAAATACTATGATCTTTTAAGAGTGGTTAGAAGTCACAGAATGAATATGACCATTAGTTTTACTTGGAGATTTAGGAAGCACACTTTCCCTAATGAGCACATATGATGGAGTAGAATGCAAATGTCATGTGAACATTGGTCATAAAGATAATGTCACAGGCCCTTTTTTCAAATAAAGAACAAATACAACAAAGTAGAATAAAGAAAATAATAAAGGTAAGAGCAAAATTGATGAATTAGGAAACACATATAATACAGAAAATTAGTATACACTCGAGAGTTGACTCCTGGGGCAGAGGTTACTCTTGTTAGTTGAACAGGGATAATTTAATATAAGGAATTATTAACTAGAATAGTAGAGGGTGATTACTAGAAGGGGTAAAAGAAGACAGTAGGTTCCCAGAACCAGCAGATACAGAAGACTGACTATTCCCTCAAGGTTGAGAAAAAGGACTAGGAACTAGGAGAGGGCCCCCTGCCCCTCAAGTCAAGAGATTCAGATCTTCTTGTAGCAGTCATGACAACGTAGGAACAAACTACCTACAAGTTTCTTGCCAGAAAAAGAAGACCTGGCCGGTGCTGGACTGTAGATGTGACCTGCTGTTGCCAGAGGCTGTGGATGAGCTAGAGCTATTCTATAGAGGAGATCGGTCTTTGCCCAAGGATATGGACACACTGGGACTGGTCTCTTGATGGAGGTAGTGGGCTGCTGGAGGACAGAGCATTGCTAGAGAGCACAGCTAGAGCTCCTCTGTGGGCCAGTGGGCTCCAGCCAAATAATAATAATACATACATACATACATACCAGGACCTGAAGGACACTTGTGTTGCTGTCACCTAGCAGGCCCATATCTGTTAATCCAGTTCAGCATTCCTCGGACTGCCAAATGATAAATGTTTATATGACCAAGCTTCAAAAAATCACAAAACTGAGCAAAGAAGACTGAATTTGGAGCTGAGAGACAATGAGTTCATAACTGACAAAATCAAAAATCCTGAAGTTTGTTCTTTGATAAGATTAGTAAAAGGACAATAAGGGGGGGGTAGAAAGCAGAAATCATCAATATCAAAAACAAAAAGGAGATGCACCCAAGAACATCAAAGGAATAGCATGAACAATTTTTACCATCTTAGATGATATGGGCATGTTCCTTTAAAATTGAATCAATTTTTAGAAAACTTCCCACATATTAAATTCAACCATTTTAAGAAGGAAGTAGCACCAGTCTTACACTATCTTAAAGGTTTTATGAGGGCATGTAACTCTGGTAGTGAACTTGTGAATACTTCCTTACAAGAAAGGGAATTTATGTCTCTCATGATCAAGATACAAAAATTTTAAAATACAGCAAATGCCATCTAGTAATATGTAAAAAGGATAATTAATACATTAAAACCAATTAGATTATATTCCAAGATGACATGGTGGTTTTAATATTCAAAAACCAATGTAGTTCATCACATTGATATTAGAAAGAAAAAATCTTACGGTTATTTTCATGGGTACAGAAAAATCACTTGATAAATCACAACACCCACTTGTAATTTTTTTTATTTGAGAGAAAGCACATGTACAAGTGAGTGGGGTGGGGGTGGGATTAGGTAGGGTGGGTCAGAGGGACAGGGAGAGAATGTTAAGCAGGCTCCGTGGGGCTTGATCCCAGGACCCTGAGATGGTGACCTGAGCCAAAGTCTGAGCAACCTAGGCACTTCACTCTTTTGTAATTTAGAAGAAAAAAACTAACGCTTACAAAATCATGAATAGAAGGGCATTTTAGCAATGCAGAGCATTTACAGAAACAACTAAGTGCATTCCTAATGCTGAATTGTTAATACCCCTTACGGATGAAAATGAGATAAGGATTTCCACTATCTACCATTGTTCCTGAGGAAATAACCATATAAGAAAGAAAGAAAAAGAAGTAAAAGCTATAAGGGTTAGAAAGGAAGAAATAAAACATTTCTGTACAAGATAGTATTAAGTATTTAGTAAGTCCAAAATAATCTGCAAATTTAGAATTAATGAAGGAACAAGTTAAGTGGTATGTATTCTAGGATTGTTGGATAAGAAGTATTCAGAAATCAATCATATTTGTGTTTACCAACAACGAGAAACTCAAACATGATATTTTTTTAAAAGTCATGAAGTGTCAAAAAAAATCAGGTACTTTGGAGTAAATAAAATATGCAGCATATACACTAAAAACTATGAAATATTGTGGAGTGAAATTTAAGCCCCAAGTAAGTAGGCATACCAGGTTCAAGAATTGGAAGGCTGAATATTACAAAATGTCAGTTTTTCTCTAAAATAATTAAATACAATTCCAATTTAAGAAAAAAATCCCTGCCAGTTTTTGTGGGTGTTGATACTATTAACAGGCTTACTCTAAACTTTATGTTGAAAGTCAAAAGACCCAAGGTAGTTAAGATAATTAAGAACAACAAAGCAAGAAAACTTAACCTACTAATACCAGTGCTTATAAAGCTGCAGTACCTAAGTGTGGTATTAAAGGATAAGCTGTCTAGTGAAATAGAGAAGCCAGAAATAACCCCCCACTTTTATATATTTGATGACCTGATTTATGACAAAGATTACATCATAGAATAGTGGGAAAATGATCATCTTTCCAAAAATGTTGGGTCACTTGGCCATTTGTATGGATAATATGACTCTTACTTCAAATGAAGCAAAAAATTGATACAGGATGGATTTTAGACCTATGTAAGAAAGATAGAAACAAAGTGGGAACAAGAATATTTTCAAAACCTTTAGTTAAGCATATTTTAAAATAAGATGCAAGAAATATTGATCATAATGGGCAAAATGAAAAATTATTTAAAATGAGTAAGACAGAGAATGTTTGCAAGATAGAGCATTTGGAGCCCTGGCACATGGCTGGTGGGTATAAAAATCAATCAGTCTTGAGAACTGTTCGTTCATTGAGTAAAACCAGATATCAATGCCCACCCCTATAACCCTGCAGTTTCACTCTACAGTATATTCCCAACATAAATGGGTGCAGTCTTTTAGATTGAGGAATAGTGGTGATGAGAGAAGGAGATGAAGAGAACTTGAAAAAGGGAGGATATGTTTGGAAGGGAAGATTGATTCTCATTTGGACACTTACATGTTATGTGATAGTGATGAAAAAATTAGTTGGAGATAATAGGTGGGGATAGAAATGTCTGATTAATCTGCCAGTGTAGAATTTGAAGTCTTGATGATTGAAAGCTTTATTTTAAATTGAGACTGTTAAACTGACTATACCTTGTATGTGCATAGTTCTGTCACAGTAGGTGCTTAACTCAAATGATTGCTTAAGTGTGGCCTTAGATCCCACTGATTGGCTTTTTATTAATATCTTATTGAGGAAAGAGTGACAGTCTTAATTGTGGGACAGAAGCTATTTTAAAATATACTTGCTGGTGTTGATTGCATACTTTTATAAACTAAAAGTTTGAGTTCTAATTTGAATTGAAGCTTATAGACTAATTGGTCTGCAACATACTTTCTCAACAGAGGACACAAAATATTACTGTTTATATCTTCAAAGATGATCTTGGCTCTGCTCTGGGAACTTAAAAGTGTCCTTGTAGAAAATTGCCATTAGAGCATTCTTTACTAACTATACCTTTCGGAGTCATCAATCTCCTTTGCCCTGTAGTGTCCACATGATCCTTACTAAGTCATTTGTGCTTTCTCTGTGTTTGACAAAGTTTTGAACTTTATCTTTTTTTTTTCTTAAATTGATTTTAGTTTTCTTTTTTAGGCTGACAATAGCAGCGTTAGGAGAAAAGCTGAATGATTACTGGAATGAAATGAAAGTGAAGAAAAATGCAGAATATCCTCTAAATTTGCCAGTTGAAGATATTCAGTAAGTACATTAAAAAATATCAACCCACTCTAATATCAAAATATGATATTGGAAGATACAGTGATGGTACACAAACTTTGAACTAAGCCAGAGTAAGAAGTAAATTGTATAACTTAGCACACCATGAAATGAGCCAGTGAATGTACACGTTAATACATACACACACAAGATTCACGAAGCGGTATTTATCCATATGTTGCATGCTGATACTTATTTGATTTAAAAAATATAAGTCTTGGGCGCCTGGGTGGCTCAGTGGGTTAAAGCCTCTGCCTTCGGCTCAGGTCATGATCTCAGGGTCCTGGGATCGAGCCCCACATCGGGCTCTCTGCTCAGCAGGGAGCCTGCTCCCCCCCCACCTCTCTCTGCCTGCCTCTCTGCCTACTTGTGATCTCTGTCTGTCAAATAAATAAATAAAATCTTAAAAAAAAGTTGTAAAAAAAATAAAAAATGTAAGTTTTGACCCATTAAATTGATTTCATGATCCACTAATGGATTGCATCTCATAGTTTGAAAAACTCTGGAGTTTGAAAAACTCTGGTCTTTAGGATCATGACTCTAAATCCAGAACTGAATTTAGATTCTAATTTTGCTTAAATAATGATGTGACACTGAACATGTTACTTGGCCTTTTATAAGCTTCCTTTTTTTGTTGTTTTTTTGTTTTTTTACTTGTGAAATGGGAATATTAGTAGCACTCACCTCCTAGAGTTAGAAGACAAAGAATATGCCTTACAAGCATTCAGTAACTTGATAGCACACAGTGCCAATTCTGTGAATGAATGAATAATAACTGTGTACTGATGGAAAGATGACCAAGATGTGTAATTAGGAGCAAAAAGGATGCAATTCAGTGTATTAATTTCCTATTTTTTTTAAGTGTCCATATACACATGCATAATTCTGCAAGCATAGAAAATTCTACCCGGGTTTAAAAAGATGAACAGTGGTAAGCTCCTAAAACAAGGATTTGTATTTACTTTATAAATTTCTGGAGCACATGGGTGGCTCATTGACTCACCATCTGACTCTCGATTTCGGCCCAGGTCTTGATCTCAGGGTTGTGAGATAAAGCCCTTTGTCACACTCTGCCCTGCGTGTGGAGCTTGCTTCGGATTCTTTCTTTCCCTCTCCTTCTGCCCCTCCCCACTCTCTAAAAATAAATAAACAAATTTCTGGATTGTTTAAAATTTATGTAACCATGTAAATGCATTTTTTAAAATTTATATTTAAAATTTGTATTTAAAAATAATAAAACATTTATATTTAAAATAAAAAATTATATTTATTCATTAAGATGAAGTCTTACAGTCAATGAAATGTTAAATGAATACCTAAATTCGGGCGCCTGGGTGGCTCAGTGGGTTAAAGCCTCTACCTTCGGCTCAGGTCATGATCTCAGGGTCCTGGGATCGAGTGCCGCATCGGGCTCTCTGCTCAGTGGGGAGCCTGCTTCCTCCTCTCTCTCTGCCTACTTGTGATCTTTCTCTGTCAAATAAATAAATAAAATCTTTAAAAAAAAATGAATACCTAAATTCTTCATAGGATCATTGTAATTTTCAAATGATAAAACTATAAACCATTTTATAAACTAAAAGAATATATAAATCTTAGATATTCAGAGATACGCTTTTAGTAGAGGCTAGAAATGTAATAGAATTATTAAAAATGCTTAAATTATAGTAATAACAGCTTGCCTATTTTCTGTATGTGACTGTTTTATTGTGCTAATAAATATACTAGATTGGGCATTGCAAATGCTTACTTAATATAAATTTCAAAACAAGGCTTTGAAATTAAATCTTTTCTTAAGTTGTTTTTTATTACCAGAGAATAAAATTGAATAGTATGCTATTAAGACATTTAAGTCTCTTTGTTTAAATTGGCCTGTTGGCTTTAATCTTTTGAAGGTAACCAGAACTGTTGTTTTTTAAAAATTTAACTTTCTGCACAACAATAATTATGTCGCAGGCATTTCAAGAACAGAATTAAATAATAAAGGCATTTTGCGGTAAAAATGATACAGAAGATCTAATGAAGTGTACTTTGCATCCGTATTTTCATACTAATATTACATCATTTCGTTACAGGAAACGTCCTGATCAGACATGGGTTCAATGTGATTCCTGTCTAAAGTGGCGAAAATTACCAGATGGAATAGATCAACTTCCAGAAAAATGGTATTGCTCCAATAACCCTGACCCACAGTTCAGGTACCATATAGTTGGTAGTACCCTTTTTGGAAAGGCAGAAAGTACTGTTCAAGATGTATGAACAGGCGCTGGTGACGTGTTATTCCCATGTGATTTTTCTGACTAGAAATTGTGATGTTCCAGAAGAACCTGAAGATGAGGATTTGGTGCATCCAACTTACGAAAAAACCTACAAAAAGAAGTGAGTTTGTATTAATATTTGGTGGGGAGATAATGCCCATATTATTAACACTGGTGGGTGTGCAGCATTAGTTCATGCTTCTCCAGATCAAGCTAGTACAGCCCAGAAAAGATAATGACCCCAAAGATGATTTTGATGTGGATGCATAATATCGGGTGCTTTTTTTTTTTTTTTTTTAACTTTATACCATGGATACCTGCTCTTTTTCCACCTGCCATTTATCTTGTCCTATCTATACAGCATAGTTTGCATACAGAATAGTTTGTCTTTTGGGCCACACACAGATGAATCATAAATGAGTACTGACTGACACGAGCTTATAGTCTTAACAGGGAAGGTGAGACATGTGCATTACCAATGAGAAGTTGACAAATACCATAGAAGGCAGGATCCATTCTTTTGGGAAGCCCATAAGGAGAGAGGACTTCTGGCTGGGGATGGGAAGGAAAATCTGGATCAGGAAAATTCATGAGGGATATTTGTGTACTAGGCCTTGGAGGATGGGTTAGATGCAAATGTACAGGAAACAGATTCGTTCACCTTTAGAGCAAATACATGAATGGGCATAATGGAAAATAGAGGAGGGAGGGGGAAGTTGGCCAGTGAAGGGTAGTCAGCCCTGGTGAACTGTGGGCTAGTGTCCACTCACAGAGGCCGGGTGCATGTAGAACTTCCAGGTGGTTTTGATTTAGAGTGCCTGGTTTTTTAAGATAAATCCAGCAACAAGACTGTGAGTAAAGAGACCAGTTAGAAGTCTGTGTGATGTTCCTGCTCAGAGGTCTGAGAATAATGCTGGTGAGGGTAGAAAGCTGAAGGCAGACATTGGGCATTACTGAGATAAGAGGTAGAAAGTATTTCCCTGCCTGCGGGCTTACCACTGACGATAATGACATCGAAGCAAAGTTCAGTGTACATATCTGAGTGACTCAGCAGTGAAATGGCAAGTTTGTCATTGAGAAACATTAAAAAATAATAATCAAATTTAAATGTGTTCACTTTTCATGTTTTCTTTTTCTTTCTTTCTTTTTTTTTTTTTTTTTCTTTTAGAGATAAGGAGAAATTCAGGATCAGACAACCGGAAATGATCCCTCGGGTAATTGATGAAACCTTGAATTTTATAGCTGTGTATTATATTGGGTGGTGGCTAGTTTAACAAATAGTTTTAAAGCTTAGGAGTTACATAACAAGTTGAGTGATTTTGTTCATTCAGTCCACATACTCCTTTTCTTATACCCCTTCTTGCCTTCCTTCCTAGCCCAGCAACTTCACTCACTGTTCAATTTACTATTTAGTCGGGCATCTTCTGAGTAAAGGCAGGCATTAAGAATCTTAACACCCAGGCACCTGGTTGGCTCATTCAGTTAAGTGTCTAACTCTTGATTTTGGCTCAGGTGATGATTGCAGTATTCTGGGGTGGAGCCCCAAGTCAGGCTCTCTGCTGGGCGTGGAGCCTGCTTGGGATTCTCTTTCCCCATCTCTCTCTCCCTCTGCCCCACCCCCTCTTAAAAAGAAAAAAAAAAAGAAAAAGAAAATGAATCTTATTGCCACATAGGCAATTAAGGAAAAATTCACAGGAAGCCCTGGGGAGCCGTGTTCTACTACTAACCTGGACCAAAGCTACAGTGTTTTTCTTTCTCTTTGTTGAGCACTTTCGTAGTGCTTAATGGTGTTAAGGCACTTTTTCTGGGTATCTGGGTAGACAGTTGTACTTGTGTAAGGAAGTTTTGGTCCGCTGCAGATGTGTATGTTTGCTTTTAGTTAACACTGAAATGTTTTCTTAATGGCAAAGACTGAGGGTTTGGAGGTGAGAACAGAACTGGGTGAAAAAGAAAAGTGGGCTTGCTTACTCTAAAAGCAGTATCTTTGACTTTATTTTCTGTTTCTTTTAGAAAAACAAGTTTATAATTGTATTTCAGTAAGTCCTATACAGTATAGGGTCAGTAAATTTTGCCATAAAAGACCAGATAGTTCGTATTTTAGACTTTGGGGGCCACTTGCAGTCTCTGTTGTGTATTCTTGGTTTTGTTGTTTTGTTTACATCTTTAAAAATGCAAAAACATCCTTCCACTTAATTGCAGGTTGGGTTTGGCTTACTGGCCTGTTAGTGGCTCTCTGGTATAGCCTAAAGAATTTACATGATTAAAATAGTTCTCATTGTTTTCTGGGATATAGGGCAAAGGGAAAATAATATCTCGTGTTTTGGGGCATGGCACATTAAAAAAAAGTCCTTTAAGGTCGATTTTCTTTTCTCCCAACAGATTAATGCTGAACTCTTATTTCGGACACCCCCCGTGTCAGGTCAAAGCTTTTCTCCTGTGAAGGAAAGTGTTCCGAGAGGACATCTTTCAGAAGTGGCAAATACTTATGCAACAAGACTTATAAATAATCATCGAGGTTCACCCCAGTCTGAACCTGAGAGCAACAAGTCAGTGGCTAAAATGTGTTTTTCCAGTGGGGAATGAATATTAAGTAGAGCCTTTACTTGACACTTCTATGGCAGTATTGCACTTCTGAGTTTATGTGCATGTAAAAAGTCTTAAGGATAAGTTAATTTACTTTTATTATTTAAACTTACCCCAGCCCACTCATGCCACCCATTTAAGTTGGTTTTTAAAATATCAGTTGTATTCATTGTGGAATTTTCACCTCTTTGAAATTCTGTATAGTATGAAAACTCCTGCTCTTAAAATTACCACTATCTTAAGAAAAACATAAAGCAACTAATAATACAACACTGTAATGTCAGGTGTGACCCATGAGTTCTTAGCTCATTGTAGGCTGTGTATTTTGGATGAGTGGATGGAGAAGGAAGGGAGCAAGAAAGGTATGAGTAATACGTAAATTGAACAGTTAGGTCTTTTGATTGGAATGGTCAGGGAAGGTTTGGGATGAGGTAGTACTTGGTTTGGTTCCTGAAACTCTGAAAGCAATGCTCTGTGCAGGTGGCTCATTCAGAGGGAATAGAATGAATACAGGTGAAGAAGAAAGCATGATGGGACGCCTGGGTGGCTCAGTTGGTTAAGCTGCTGCCTTCGGCTCAGGTCATGATCCCAGAGTCCTGGGATCGAGTCCCACATCGGGCTCCTTGCTCAGCAGGGAGCCTGCTTCTCTCTGTGCCTCTGCCTGCTGCTCTGCCTGCTTGTGTTCTCCCTCTCTCTCTCTGACAAGTAAATAAATAAGTAAAATCTTTAAAAAAAAAAAAACAAAAAAAAAAAACCAGAAAGAAAGAAAGCATGATGCCAGTGAACTAGGGGATCAGACTGACTACACTTGGTCTTTTTTGTTGAAAGACAAACATTGAAACCGTTTCCTGAAATAATGGGATGAGATTTTCTGAGAGGTTTTGTAGGCTTCATTAAATTCTCAAAGGGATTTTTGACTTCCAAAAGGATTAGAAATAACTGCTTTTATGCATATATATATATCAAGAGGGCATGTTCTAAAATAGTTTGCTGTTTGTAGCTTACATTTTAGGGGCATGTTTTGGAGCTGGATTGCTACTTAACTAAGAACTGTGTGAATTTTTTTTTTAATAGTCTCCTTAATTTTCTTGGCTTTTCTTCTTAAAGATGGTTCCAAACAAAGTAAGAAAAAGTAAAACCTGTAAAGTTTACAGATAAAAGATAATGGAATTTCATCTTTTTTTTTTTTTTTTTTTTAAGGAGGGTGTACAGAGTGAGACGGGGAGAGAGAGAAAATGTGAAATAGGCTCCACACCTAGCATGAGCCCAGCGGGGGGCCTCAGTCTCACAGCCCTGAGATTATGACCTGATCCGAAATCCAAAGTCCTACACTTAACCAGCTGAGCCACCTAGGTGCCCCTGGAATTTATTCTTTAAGGTGATTTATTCCATCCAAGTGGAATAAGAGAATAGGAAAAATTTTCATTAATTTTTAAAACCTAAAGAATTTGAAATTTGAATTTGAGAAAAATACAAGTTTTTTTTTTAATAATATATATATAAGTTTTAAAAATAAAACCAAAGACTATGGAAAGGTAGTACCTAAACTTAGTCTTGAGAAAGACATATAGGAATTAGCCTCATAAGAAAAATAACAGGGCGGTTCCCAGTTAAGTGATTAACTCCATGGAACCCTCGGCAGGCACCAAACTCAGAATCATCTGGTACTTCTTAAGACAGAAAACAGGAGGCTTGTTTTAGAGTTCAAGGAAGAGTAGTTCTCTAGACCTCTTCATAACCTGCCAAATCTGGTGACGTGGCTTCTCCTCTGTCAGAATGTAGGATGTTTTCCTTCTGGAGCAGTTTCACATTTCACATGCTGAAGATGTGGGTGAGCCACTGTTTTGAAAGAGGAGGTGTAAGGGAAAGTGAGTACTAAATGATGAAAAATCCCCCCTCCACTTTCCCTCATTGGGCCCCCAGGGGAAAAGCCTTGGGTGGTGCTGATGGTTTGAGCACCACATGGCCAGCCCTCACTGCTTCTAGTCCGTCTCACCCTGAAACATAAAGACAGACAGAGATCACTAGGTGTACAAACTGAAACAAAGGCAGTAGAGGAAACCCTGTGGAATTTACTGGGAGGTGGGTAGGTGTGGAACACACTTTTCTTAGAAAAGATAAGCAGGTAGAGGGTAGAAAAAAGGAAAAGACAAGGTACAGGAGGGTCAACATCCGAATAAGGGAGTTTCAGAATGGGAGATCGGAGAAAACAAAGGGGAGGGAATAGTATGACCTAAAATACACAGCAAAAATATGTGGGAAAAGATCCATTCTAAGAAATGTGAAATTTTCGTACACCAGGGAAAATTTTTTCAGGGAGGGAAAGCACAAGTTAACCTTCAAAAAGATCAGGAATCAGAATGGCAGGAACACCGAATGGTGCATTAACGGTGGAATGATGCTTTTAAAGTTTTGAGAAAGTAATTTTCAACCTTGAAGTCTATATAAAAACCAAGCCAACAATAAAATTGAGACGTGAATAAAGATCTTTCATCATGTAACCTTTCACATTTTTTACATTCTGTATATTTCTCAAGATTTTATTGGAGATTGCGCCCCCTTGATATTGAGGGAGTAAAGCCAAGAAACAGAAGAACTGAGATGTAAGAAATAGGAGGGCTGTCCCCTGGGGCCCAAACAACAAACCAATGCAGATAACCCGCTGAGGGGGGCAGAAAGTATCAATTGGTGGTAAATTCACAGAAAACTCAGTCGATGAGGAAAGTGAGGCAGTTTTTAATGCCAGGAAAATGGAAGGATAGGGCATGCTGGTCTAGTCTGTGGCTCACCTCTGATCATCGAGCATTGATAAAAATGACAATGAGCAAATGAAAATGGCAGAGCCCTTCACTGGGCGCTGGAACACAAGGAGCAGACCTGGGCTGGGGACGGGGGGTCATTCTCATTTGGCCGTGTGTACCTTGAGGTGTCCAGAGGCCATCTAGTGAAGGGGTGTTCGGCAGCATGCAGAGCTGCTACTTTACAGCGAGCTAAGTAGTCTAATTGTTTCCTCAGCTGTACAGGAGAAAATCCTCTCTACTTCATTAAATCATTGAGCAGTACTGTGTAATCATTTTTTAAAATGAGCGTGGACATTTCTTAAAATTTCAAGATAGATTACTTCAAGGTCATCTATTTTGTTCATTTCTATATTTTATGGACTTATATTTTGTATATCAAATTTTTTCCAGCCTGAAACGGAGACTTTCTACTCGTTCATCCATTTTGAATGCAAAGACACGGAGACTGAGTAATCAAACATTTGAAAATTCAACTTACAAAGATGATGATGATGAAGATGTCATCATCTTAGAAGAGAACAGTACTCCCAAACCTGCAGTAGATCATGACATTGAAGTGAAATCAGAGCAGAGTCACATCGAGCAAAGTGGTCATCAGGTCGAGCCTGTGGCTGATAAGGAACCTTGTGCCCAGACCGGTTCATCGGGTATCTCATCATCCAGGTGTGATCAGGGAACTACTGCAGCCACCCAGACAGAAGCCCCGAGTGTAGTTGTTAAAAAGGAAGAAGCACTCGAAGATGAGATAGACGCACGAAATGACGCAGCTATGCCGCCAGCCTGTGTGGAGGCTGAAGGGAAAACACAAGAAACCCAGGAAACCTTTGATAAGTCTGTGGGTGATGCTAGTTGCCAGTTAAATGAACTGAGAAATGAGCTGCTTCTAATTACCCAAGAAAAAGAAAATTATAAAAGACAGTGTAATGTGTTTACTGACCAAATCAAAGTGTTACAACAGAGGATACTGGAAATGAACGACAAATACGTGAAGAAGGAAACTTGCCATCAATCTACCGAAACCGATGCTGTATTTTTGCTTGAAAGTATTAATGGCAAATCTGAAAGTCCGGACCACATGGTATCTCAGTATCGGCAAGCTTTGGAGGAAATAGAAAGGCTGAAAAAACAGTGTAGTGCTTTGCAACACGTGAAGGCCGAATGCAGTCAGTGTGCCAGTAGTGAGAGCAGAAGTGAAGTGGATGAAATGGTTGTGCAGCTTGATGACGTGTTTAGACAGTTGGACAAGTGCACTGTGGAGAGGGACCAGTACAAAAGTGAGGTGAGTGTATCATTCCACATTCTGGGAGTCCTGGGAGTCCCAGGGAGTCTAAACCACAAAGAACAGTCAGTTGCTAGATTGGAATAAATTACTTAATATTTCCATGTACTGACTGTTGCCCGGTGGCTTCTCGGCTGGGGAGTGGTCCTCCTTGGGGGCGCATGGAAATGTGTGTTGAGGAGAGGCATTGCTAGAACTTACTGGGTGATGACCAGGTATGGTCATTTCCTGTAGCGTACTGGAAATTGCTGTGTAATGAAGGATTGTCCTGCTCAAAATACTGTTCTCATTCCCATTGAGCCAGTCAGTTGCTAAATATAGGGAACGTCACATCCATTATTAATAGGCCTTGCAATAATACAAGATAGGTGATGATGTCCTCATTTTATAGTTTAGTTTATAGTTTAGTTACGATTTAGTTACGATTAGGTCTGTTGACAGATGACCGAAAACATCATAGGACTGTGGCAGTTCCACAGGTAACTCAGACAACAAGCTTCTACTTTGTTGCTTTGCTTCTCAGCGTGCCATTATGATCAGAGGTGGCCTCCAGGTCCAGTCCTCATATATCTGTGTTCCGAGCAGCAGGAAAGAGGAGGGGTGTGTTTCCTAAAAGTTGCTGACATTCCACCTGTCAGAACTTAGTCACCTGGCTGATGGGTGCTTTGGCAGTACAGTCTTTTTTTTTTTTTTTTTTTTTAAGATATTTTTTATTTATTTGAGAGAGAGAGAGAGAGAGAGATCACAAGTAGGCAGAGAGGCAGGCAGGGAGAGAGGGGGAAGCAGGCTCCCTGCTGAGCAGAGAGCCCGATGTGGGGCTCCATCCCAGGCTCCTGGGATCATGACCTAAGCCGAAGGCAGAGGCTTTGACCCACTGAGCCACCCAGGTGCCCGGCAGTACGGTCTTTATTCAGGGGTTCTTCTGAGGAAGGAGGAGAAAAGTGGTAGATGTCAGGAGACAGGTAGTGAGTAGTCTCTGCATGTACCTTCCATTCAAATTTGGAGAGTTCCTTTAAGAAGCATATATTTTATGTATCGTATTAATGTAGTGTTTGAAAGAAGGGTTTTTCTGCTAAAGAATTTGGAAATGACAGGCTGGTGCTGTACTGCCCCTTCTTCCTGGAAGCTCATTCAAACATCTTGGTGTATCAGCTTAGAGTTAGATGACAAAATATGCAAAAATCGATAGGAGCTTTCGGTTATAACTTAGAGCTGGTGAGTGTGCAAGAAATGAAAGCCACTTTGATGTTGACATAATTCAGGCATTTTTATCTTGGTTTTCCAGTTTTTAGGTACCATTTGTTTTCAGTCAAGTGGTAATTAACATTTTGTATTCTCTGAATGTGACAAGAGGTGGAGATGAAACTCAAATGAAGCTTTGTTTATAGAAAGCTATTGTGGGTGGGTTTTTTGGCCTTTTTTGATGGTGATTTTCATCTAGCTACATTTCCTAGCTTAAATTTGTACTTTGGCATTAGTATTTTTAAGTTTAATTTTAGCATTGGTATTTTTAAGTTTTATTTTTATTAGCATTTTTAAGTTTCAAGTTTATTTTAATTTTACAGTTATGAATTTTTTTGTCAGGTTGAATTATTGGAAATGGAAAAATCACAAATCCGTTCACAATGTGAAGAACTGAGAACTGAAATTGAACAATTAAAATCTACAAATCAACAGTTAGGAGCAGATGTTTCAACTTCAAGTAACATTGAGGAGTCTGTAAATTACACTGATGGGGAAAGGTAATATTACATGAGGCACGACCCTGGGGCTACCTTCTGGTTAGCGTGATGCTTGCTAGCATACCTCAAACAGTTACCGTTCTATCAAAAGAACACGATCCTTCTCTTCAAGGAATGAACAGTTTAGGTTCAACTTAAGTGAAATAGGAATTTGGAAAGAATGAAGCATTTGATCAGTTAGAGCGATTTGGAATGCTTTTTGGGAAAAGGGGAAATTGAGTTAGATATCAAAGAAGGTGTTGAATTTGGCCATGACTAGAAGATAAGGGACTATTTCATGAAACTTACATTTTCACCTGGATTTCTTTTACTTGTGTACTTGCCATTTCTTCGTGGTTTTCTGTCCTCATTTTACTACATGCCATCCCCAGTGTTAACTTTTAGGTAATCAGAAAATTACTAGAAATTGCCATTGTACAGGTGATTACTAGGAAGAAGTTCTTCTGTGAAATTAAGAAAATGATTTCCCTATCTCAGGAAGATATAAAATGGGCTTGGGGTGTTGCTTCAGTTTGGAGTGTCGGAGAGGCAGACATTCAGGTGGGAGGCCATGATGGTGCTCGTGGTGTGTTGATGATTTAGCATCGGAAAGCAGTCATTAAAGGCTAAACCTGGACAACTCTTCCTGCTCTTACAGTATGACTTCCAACCTAAAAGGCACTGTTGTTGAGAAATAATCTCCTACCATCCTTACTTGACATCAATTATATTATTACCTTGTTTTTTAAGTGAAGTTTTTGAAGGATTTCAGTAAATTTCTTCATGGAAATGGGGTAGATCAGTACATAAAGGCCTGGAGGGCAAAGGTCAGAAGAAAATCCCAAGTGGTTTTTCTCAAAATGGGAACCATAAGCATCTGTGGTGCTTGTAGAAATGCAAATCCTTGGCCTACACTGCAGCTTATTAAATCGGAAACTTAAACAGTCTCAGATAATTCTCTTGCCACACTGACCTTTGGGTAACCGATGATTATTTGTTTATTTATTTACTTTAATTAATCTTTCAAGCTTGTGCTTTCCAAAATAGTACAGGAATATGTGGCTCAGTGACCCTTGAAATCTAGCTAGTCTGAATTGAGATGTGCTTTAAATATTAAAAAATATATAATTTTGAAGCCTAAGGAAGAAAAAGAATGTGTAGAATATCTCACATTAATAATGTATTTTGATTTTCCGATAAAATATTTTAGTTACATTGGGTTAAATATATAACTGCAATTAAATTTATAGCTGCATTTTGCTTTTTACTCTAGCTCTGAACATTTTAAACTGTGTATGGAGTTCGCAGTATTTCTCTTGGACAGTGCTGTTCTGTACATTAAAAATAAGAATCTGTGGCAGGTTCAGTAGATAGGAGAAATTAGCCAGGGACAATCAAAAGACTTGAAAGGATCTGTAAGAGGATCATTGGGTCACACTAGTCTTTTGTATACTTTTCATATAGGTAACAGGTTGTGGTTACAACAAAAGGGGTGTTCTTGGTAAGGATATAGGATGGCTAACAACTTCTGGAAAGCAAAGCAGAAAAATGTTTGAACCATGGGCCTCTGGTGAAAGATGAGTGAGGAAGCTTGGACAAAAAATGGCTGGAGTGGGAATGATGTAAAACTTTATCCAGGGGCCAGTGCAGTCTTAACGATCCAGGCTCACAGAACATCTTCTGTATCACGTTACTGTGCATTGTCGACTTAGGGATGAGCATCTTGCTTCTTCAAACATTTTCACATTAAATCAGTATCTAAGCTAAACGTGGGCTGCTTATATTTGGGAGAGGGGCAGAATAAGAGCAACTAACATGCAGTTTCCCTGTTTCACTCAATCTTTGAGGCAAAGGCTACTGAATAATTGTAGGCCTTCAAAAAGTCTAGGGTGTTGGGGGTGCCTGGGTGGTTCAGTTGGTTGAACATCCAACTTTTGATCTCAGCTCTGGTCTTGATCTCCGGGGTTGAGTTTGGGTCCCAACTAGCTTAGTGTGGAGCCCACTTAAGAAAAAAAAAGTCTAGGATGTTGATATTCAGTACATGTATGTAAGTTTGGAAGGAATGATAATGATCACATCTAATCCAGGGACTCCCAGTGTTTTCAGTAAAGCACCATTCCCTGTAAATGCATAGTAAAATGGATCATCAATCAACTTTAGCATATGAAAGGTTCAGAGAAGACTTTTTTTTTAAAGGTTTTTATTTATTTGACTGAAAGAGCACAAGTAGGCAGAGCGACAGGCAGAGGGAGAGGGAGAAGCAAGCTTTCTGCTGAGCAGGGAGCCCGACATGGGGCCTGATGCCGGGACCCTGGGATCATGACCTGAGCTGAAGGCACCCGCTTAACTGACT
This sequence comes from Martes martes, assembly GCF_963455335.1. NCBI lineage: Eukaryota > Metazoa > Chordata > Mammalia > Carnivora > Mustelidae > Martes > Martes martes. The sequence goes on along the minus strand of NC_137888.1, from coordinate 8,668,422 downwards.
GGGCCACCCAGGCGTCCCAGAAGGTTCAGAGAAGTCTTGATTTTAAAAAACTGTTTAACGTTATTTAGCCCAAAATTTTTTAAGTTTAGTTGACCACAGAACCATTTCTCTTTCAGACAAGGGTGGCTATCTCATAGAACATGTTTTAGAGAACGATTCAGTTTTTATTTTCCTCAAAAGCTGAAATATGGGGAGATGCATTCTTGTTCTGAGACCATTGTTCTCACTACTATATCACTGCTGTTTTCCAGGTGACAATATTTTGTATTACAAATAACACCTTGTAATTACATGTATTTTGCCAGTCCGTGGTTTCTCTAATAGCAAGTTAAAATTGTATTAGTTAGAACCATACAGAGCCACTAGTTTTATCTACTTACCAAGGTATTAATGGATTATTAAAATAAGTGAATTCATGTTTCACTTAAAATTTAGGCCCCACCTAAATTGTTAAACTGTGTTATAATGTTCATCTAATAGACGTAATATTTGTATTTGCAGCCTCAAACTTCGATCTCTTCGAGTTAACGTAGGACAGCTGTTGGCCATGATTGTACCTGATCTCGATCTTCAGCAAGTGAATTATGACGTTGATGTGGTTGATGAAATTTTAGGACAAGTTGTCGAACAAATGAGTGAAATCAGTAGTACTTAAAGTCTATTTGATGTGAGACAATGAATATATTTGCTCAGTCCTGTGGTTGTATAGCTTTCAGAATGGAAACACTTTTGTTTTATAGATATGACAGGTGACAGACTGAAGAACCATGATCTTTACTGTATTCTATGCATTCAGGTGTGCTCACAAGTACTGTGGGCACACTTATCACACCTTTTGAAATGCCTGAGAATCATTCTTACAGAACGGCTGAACGGCTCACTCATGATTCTGTTTTGAAGTGTAAATACTTGTAATTAAGTCTGCACATATTTTTTTATTACCCTAGAGGACTTAAGTGTTTTCCACCGAGAGCTTTTCAGGTTGCCCCTAACCTTTGTGCAATTTTTTCTGGTTCCCAAAGTGTATTTTTCTCTGAAGTGAGGGCCGTGCCATAATACAAATGGAAATGTTCCTTGGATTTTCCTACAGAAAAGTTTAAACAGGATTTTTTAAAAAATGGAATTCCGCTCCTGATAAGGTGTAAGTGAATTGAACATTAATGTTTCTTTTCTATAAATTCTTATCTCCTGAAATATTTTATTCATGGAAATAAGGTAAGCAGAAACTGTCCATCCATTTTGTCAGGATTTTCCTTGTGCTGAGATTGCCAATCATGGTTAAATGCAGTGTTTTTATAGAACAAAGAAACAATCTTTAGTATAAAAAAGCATCAAAAATACTAAATGTCCCACCACATTTACTTTGAAGCCCATTTTTGGCTGCTTAGTCAGCATGGAGTGGGCACAGTAATTGTTTAATATTTCTTTTTGTGAAATTTCCTGTACAGCCTTTTGTAGGATTACTACAGGTTAATGAGAGTTGAGGAAGACAGTCTTTCTCAAACAGTATAGCATACCTTTCATTATATTACAGAGCTAAGTGTTTTATGTCCTGGAGGTAAGCAGCAAACTGCCCTAGGATTATAGTATTACATGCCATAAAAATTATGCTTTATTGGTCCCTTGTTTGTGCAATTTTAAAGAGATGGCTTTCTATTAAGTATAACTATGTGTATATAACTAAGAATCGTATTTTCCACGACTGAAATGTGCATTATTTTTTTTTCAAAGTTTTATCATTGCTTATTTATTTTTACTTTTGTTTCTGAACATTCAATACATGTTTCTTTTATATGTATGCTTAATTACATGTCTTTCATATACAATATTAAATTTTTACTGTACATTAACTTCTAGAAAAGGCAAATAAATGAAGGTTGTTTTTATTTGCTTGATAAAATAATTGAAAGTGTATTTTTGGTATGAAGCTGGTTTTCTGTCCTGATTGTATCTGCTCAAATTTTAAAATATCTTGTAATAAAATAAAAATATATATGATGGCTAACTCTTCAGATACTACTTTTAAAGAATTCTATATTCAGATTATATTTTGGAAACAAACTGTCCATTGAAGACCCTCAAGTTGAGCTCATTTTAAAATCTGTATTAATTACAAGTTCTGTTTAGGAGAGCAAGAGTGTTTCCATTAACACTCCAAAAACTGAGCTCATCTTGAGAGAGTGTGTGCGTGTGTACATGTATTTTACATTCAAGAAGAGACTCTTTCTGTAAATCGGTTAGCCTAAAGAAACCTTGCTTAAATGATAGCAGCAATGTAGAGCATGTCTAAGTTTGTGAATATTTATGTAGCAGTTCTTTCTGGAATTTGCTATTTTTCCCTTTGGCTCAGCTATATTCTTGCAAAAATCTATATTTTACATGGCTATTATCTTGCTTTTAATGGGAGAGTCATAGGATTAGTAAGTTTGCTTGCTAAATTGATTCTTTGGAAGTACTTACATATTTTTCACCCTTTAAGAAAATATTGCCAAGATGTACTTCTTTGAAAATGTAGCTAACAAAATTTAACAGAACAACAACATGAGCTTTCATGTATATATCATATTTAGGTAGCGATATCTATCTTTTGTTGTTAAGTTAAATTTGTAAAAGACTAGTGGGAGGACAGTGGTGTTTAAAATCAATATGAGGAAGTAAACCAGCATCGTCCACAATCCCTGCAAACAGGACGCAGGAGTGGTGTGTGGCATATTATTGTGTCTTTTTGGGGGGCCTCAAATTCCTAATGTGGGCAGGTACTGCTGGGGATTCTGCCCATGGTCTCAGACACTTAATTCTTGTGTTCAACAGCCCATTAGTTCATTATTTGTCATTGAAGGATAATTAAAGTGATAATCTGGTGGTTTTCACCCCTGGCTGCCTATTAGAATCACCTGGGGAATTTTTAGGACTCCCATGCAAGGATGCATCCCATACTAATTAAGTCAAGAGTCTGGGGTTGGGCCCAGATAATAGTTATTTTTTTTAAAGCCTCCCAGTGAGCCATCAGAGCTGAGAACCATTGATCTTTACCTTCCTGGGATGAGTGTTTACAACTGTTGAACTGGGTTCCTGAAACAAACTCAGGATTTGCACAGCCAATTTCTCACTGAGGTGAGCAAGGAGAGGAAAAAGGAAACATAGTTGGTGTCCAAGTTAGAAGTGTAAATGGGACAGAATGGTATAAAGTAAAAAGAGTTACCAATGCTTCCCTGAGGTTAACCACTATTGCTTTTTGTATGTCCTTCCAGAAAATACTAGCTGCGTACGTATACACATTCATATATATTCAATTTTATATCTTTATATTTGATTATATATTTGTATCTCAAGTTTTCACAAAGATGGTACACCATATAATTGGTTATCTTGACATTTCCATGTTACTTTTTTGAACAGGTTTGGTAACATTCTATGATCTGCATATACTCCTAACACTCAGTTATTTCTCATGTTTTGACATTACAAAATACGCTACCATGAAAATTAATACAGACCACACACACTTTTACAAGTATACCCAGAGTGTAAATTCTTTGCAGTGAATATTGCTAGTTCAAAGAGTGTATGCTATGTAACTTCTAATAAATGTTACCATGCAAAAATGAATTTAAACTCCTATGAAAAATAAATGTATGAGTGTTTTTTTCCTCTATCTCTCCATCAAATTTACTAATCTGACATGTGAAAAAAAATAACAGCCTCCATTCTTTGTCTCGATTGAACATGCTTTCATGTTTTATTGACCATTGTAATTTCTCTTTTCTGTGCTCTATATCATATTGTTTGTTCTTTTCTGTTGGGTTCTTTGTTTTAACCGCTTTAAAGAAACTAAAAGCCTGTGCTAATGTAGCCACAAACACCATCCACACAACTAGCTTTCAGAAAATTCACAATAGGTTCAATCTTACTGTGTACACTGTCTCATAAATACTAGAGAGGAGTGAGAGACCCACTGGGTTCATGTTTTTCCATACATTTGTCTTTCGGATTGGACATTGACCACAGTTCAGAAAAGGAATGCTATTATATCTATATATATGATACTTAGAACTAAGTTTTGTGATCACAGAGTTAACTTCCATCTCCTGGCCTATAGGGAGGAAGTCAAGACCAGAGGAGAGTCTTGGTAAATCACACCATTCAGACACAGGTGGTTATTACATGAGTGCAGTCCCAGAGAATGAATTAGCTCTTCTAAAACTGAAGTGTGAGTCACAACTCCAGTAAGTTTTGCACACAAACATTCTGATAAGGAGTTGTGAGTAAATGCAATTTCCTATTTCACACATGTACAAGTTTAACCCCAGGCTTCCTTGTTAATTTCGTGCAAAGCGATCAGGACTCAGTATCCTAGTAATAATACATAGAACAGGTTTAAATTTGACTCAAAATAACTTTTACCCCAACCTGACTAATATTTAGGTTATGAATATCTTTGCTAAGCAAGTGTCCAGAATTTGGCTGTAATCTTCCTAACAGAATGTAATGTTTTATATTCACAAAGTCCGTGAGTCAAGAGCCTTCCTAATCTCCCATGGGTTTCCTGGTAAATGCTGTTAACAGTTGTGGCCAGTGTTTTGAAAGTCAGTACTGTGATCTAAACCAAGGCCGACTTAAAGCAGTTGTGTGTATAATGTGGAGCTCACGGAGGCAGTGAGCTACTGCTGAGCATTGTTGCCAATTCGCTGTACGGCAGATCGTTCTGGGGGAGAGGTGCTCGTAGACTTGCAGTGGGACCCTGAGTTCCAGGGGTGTGAGCTGACTGAGCAGCCAACAGCAAGAGAAGTGACACAGTCACGTAAAGACACCTGTTACCTCTTTTCCTGGTAGGGAATTACAGGGGTCCAGCACAATAACTTATATATCATTTAGTAGTAATTATAATACTTAAATAATCATGTTATATAGAATATGTAATCCTAGTATATACTCTTCACTATAATCACTCTTAACCAGTAGTTTCTCACTACTCACTAATTTACTGTGTTCCTAAATTGATTTTTTTCTGTCTCATATTTTAAACTCTGTTATGGGAATTTCCAAATGCATACAGAAAGAGAAACTCGGGTGCCTGGGTGGCTTAGTCAGTTAAGACTCTGCCTTCGGCTCAGGTCATGATCTCAGGGGCCTGGGAACAAGCCGCATGTAAGGCTCCCTGCTCAGCGGGACTCCCTTACCCTGCTCATGCTCTCTCTCTCTCTCAAATCTTTAAAAAAAAAAAGAAAGAAAGAAAGAAAGAAACTATTTTAATGAACTCCCATATACCCATAACCCTGCTTCAACATTTTCAACTCATGGTCAGTCTTGTTTTACCTATACCCCCATTTACTTAAACCCCTTCCATGATATTTCTCGTATGTGTTACAGATATTAACTCATTTTTTTTAATTGCAGAAATAGACAAAATTTCCTATTTAACTGTTAAGGATGAGTTGCATTAAGTACATTCACATTGTTGTGCACCATCGCCACTATCCATTTCCAGAACTTTCTCATCCTAAACAAACTGTATCCAGGAAACAGTAACTCTCCATTCCTTCCTGCCCCTGGTAACCTCTGTTTTTGGTGCATGAATTTGCTTATTCTGGTACTTCGTATTAGTGGAATCAAGGATATTTGTCTTTTTGTGTCCAGCTTATTTCACTTTCCATAAGATTTTTAAGGCTCATCTATGTGGCATGTATCAGTTTCATTCCTTTTTAAGGCTGAATATTTCATTGTATGTGTGTACCACATTTTGATACTCATTTTTCTGTCCATGAATATTTGGGGTGGTTTCACCTACTTACTATTAAGGATAATGCTGCTATGAACATTGTTGCTTAAGTATCTGAGTTTTTGTTTTTAATTCTTTGGGTAACATACCTAGGAGTGGAATCGCTGAATTATGTGATAACTCTTTATGTAAGTGTTTGAAGAATAGCCAAACTATTTTCCACAAAGATACACCATTTGCATGCCCACCAGAAATGCAGAAAGTGTTCCAGTTTTTTCACATCCTCTCCAACACTGATTTTTCTGGGTTTTCTGTTTGTTTCTGTTTTTAACGTTAGCCATGTAATGAGTGTGAAGGGTTACCATTATGGTTTTGATTTGCATTTCCCTAATTCCTAGTGATGTTACACTTCTTTTTGTGTGTCTACTGGCCATTTGTATATGTTTGTAGAAATGACTGCAGCCCATTTTTGGCTTGCTTGTTTATTTTTTGCTGTTGATTTGCAGGATATGATTTTATTAAAAAATATATATTCTGGATATTAGTCCCTTATGAGATAGATAATTTGCAGATATTTTCTTCCATTCTGTGGCTTGTCTTTCCACGCTTGAGTTTTAATTTTGCTGAATTTGAACTTATTTTGTTACCTGTGCTTTTGGTATCAGATCCAAGAGAAATCCTTGACCAATCCAATGTCATAAAGATTTTTTCTGTTTTCGTCTGAGAATTTCATAGTTTTAGCTTTTATATTTAGGTCCTAACCCATTTTGAATTAATTTTTGCATATGGTGTAAGATTTCAACTTCATTTTTGTGTACATGGATATCCAGTTTTCCCAGCAACATCTTTTGAACAAGACTCTTACCCATTGAAAAATAATCTCATCCTTCTCAAAAACTGACCACATAAATGAGGGTTTATTTCTGGCTCTGTATTCCATTGGTCTGTATGTTCTTACACCAGTACCACACCATTGTGATTACTGTATCTTTCTAGTAAGTTTTGTCATGAAGTGTGAGTCTTCCAACTTTGTCCTTCTTGAAGATTGTTTTGGACATTAAGGGTCCCTTAAGATTTCATATGAATTTTAGGGCAGGTTTTTGTATTTCTACAAAACATGCCATTGGGATTCTGATAGGGATTGTACTGAATCTATAGATTATTTGGGGTACCATTGACATCTTAACAATATTAAGTCTTCCAATCTGTGAACATGGGATGTCTTTCCATTTATTTATGTCTTTTTTAATTTCAGCAATTTTTAAAAAAGATTTTATTATTTGACAGAGCACAAGCAGGCAGAGTAGAAGGCAGAGGGAGAGGGAGAAGAGGGCTCCCTGCTGAGCCAAGAGCCAAACGCAGGGTTTGGTCCCAGGATCATGACCTGAGTCAAAGGCAGATGCTTAACCGACTGAGACACCCAGGTGCCCCTCAGCAATGTTTTGCTGTTTTTATTATACAAGTCTCTCATTTCCTTGATTAAGTTTATTTCTAAATATTTTATTCCTTCTGATGCTTTTATAAATGGAACTGTTTTCTCAATTTCCTCTTTCTGAATGGTCATTGTTATTGCTTAGAAAAGCACCTGATTTTTATGTGATTTTTTTTATCCCACAACTTTGCTGAATTCATTTGTGAATCTAAATGTGTGTGTGTGTGTGTGTGGTGTGTATATACTCTTCAGGGTTTTCTGCATATAAGATCATGTTATCTGCACAAAGGTAAATTGACTTCTGCCTTTCCAACTTAGCTTTTATTTCTTTTTCTTGCTTAGTTGCTCTGGCTGAAACTGTTAATACTATGTCAACTAGAAGTGATAAAATTGAACATTCTTGTCTTACTCCTGATCTCAGGGAAAGCTTTCCATCACCACTGAGATTGGCATTAGCTATGACTTTTCATATATTACATGTCTCATATTGAGGAAGTTTCCTTCTATTCCCCAGTTTATTGCTGTTTATTATTTTTAATCATCTATAAATAATGCAGTATTATCTTTAAAATATGAAATTTAAACTTTTCATTTTAGATTTTAAGTAGAATTTTAAACCACAAAGTAACACTATTATTATGCCTTAAATTTTATGCCTTAAATTTTAATATATTTTTAAAATTTTATTTATTTGACAGGGTGAGAGAGCACAAGCAGTGGGAGCCTCAGGAGAGGGAGGGGAGGGCAGGGAGTCTGATGTGGGGCCTGATCCCACGACTCTGGGATCGTGAGCAGCCGCTTAACCAACTGAGCCACCCAGGTACCCCTTAATAATTCTTAAATATCAAATCTAGTCTGCATTCAAATGTCTTTGGTCATTTCATAATTATTTTTCCAAGTGGTTTGTTCAAGTTGGAATCCAAACAATCCACAAGTTGCTTTTGGTTGGTATGTCTCTGAGATTTCTTTATTTTTTATTTTTTAAGATTTTACTTATTTGACACACAGAGAGAGAGATCACAAGTAGGCAGAGAGGTAGGCAAGGGGGTGGGGGGGAAGCAGGTTCCCCGCAGAGCAGAGAGCCTGATGTGGGGCTCAATCCCAGGACCCTGAGATATGACCTGAGCTGGAGACAGAGGCTTAACCCACTGAGCCACCCAGGCACCCCTCTGAGGTTTCTTTAAATCTGTGGGTTCTTCTTCCTCTGTTTTATTACTTTTTAGTTGTTGGAGAAATCAGAACAGTTTTCTTTGAGAATTTTCCTTGTTTTTGATACCATTGAATTTTTAGGAAAATCTTTCTTGTATTCCTATAAGCTGGTGGATGTACAGAGTTAATCAGATTCAAGTTCTTTTGTTTTACTTTGCTTTGTTCAGGAGAATCCTTCTTAGGTGGTACTCTGTTCTTTGTGTTGCATCACACGAAGAGGTACATTTTAGATATTCATCCCTTTTTGTTATAGTAAGATTAATTATTTGAGTTCAGGTGTTGTCATCTTGAATGATCCTTTACGAAGTTCCCTATCAGTCTTCACTGAACGATTTTAGCATCCATTAATAATTGCTCCTGGATCTATTATTTTACTAGGAGTTGTGAAATGGTGGTAGTTATAGTTTATCATTCCTTCTGAATTGTGGGACATCTAAAAAGAAAACCTATTTAGTTATCCCAAGGCATATAGTTCATACAGAACCAGCAGGATAAATGTTTGGCTCATGCCTTGTTTCCCAAAGGTAACCAATGAGGCTTTTTGGTGCTGTTAATATCATTATGTATGAATAAATTTTTTAATCTAATGTGTTTCAATCCACTGTGGCAATTGTTCAATGTTAAATTGTCTCACTGGCTACAGGTCTTCAAATTGGCTCCTATGTCCTTATTCTATAACCCTAATAGTCTTTGATAATTTTCTTGCTTTCTGGTATAATAAAGTATTTCAGGCTGGTCTAATACATTTCCTGTCTAGACCTGGAAACAGCCATTCCTCCATGGAGCTGTGGTTCTTTTCAGGGGAAATGCTATTTAGAGACCATAACTGAGGCACAGACTTACTGCTTCTGTTTTTAAAAAGTGTTTATGACCGCATCTGCTTATTGCAGTATAATGTGTAATGTAAGCAATCCTGGTATAGAATGACCCCATAGCTTTGTACTCTCCAAAATGTTCTAAAAGCCAATATATATGTAAAAAAACCCCAAATTCTAAATTTTTGTTTGCAAAAGGAAGAAACCTGGTTAAGTTCAAGTGCAATGATATCCTGGGAGGGGTGCAGAGGAAGAGGGAGAAAGGGAGGGAGAAAGAAGAGGAGAAAGGTGGGGAGTGGGAGAGCCACCTGGAGGGGGCTGGCAGGCTCTCTTCTGCAAGGTTGCACAGGGCAGCACTCATTTTTCAAAGTCCCTTGGTCTCGAAGACCCAGAAACCTGCTGGTAGTCAGCACAAGGAGAGTGTCCATCTGTCATCTCATCTCAGCCAAACTCCCAGACTGATAAATGCAAGATTCCAGTTAATATAGAATGAGAAAACTGCCTTTGAGACACACATGTCCATATGACCTCATTCACATCTAAATACTTCTGGGTTTTTGCCCCATCCAGCTTTTCCCATCACCGGTCCCACTGTTCCCTCTTTGTGCCCCTGTTGTCAACTGTGAGTAGCTTAAATTCCCATTTCCCAGAGCCGCTCATCCAAACTCTATCACCTGAAGCCCATTTTATTATTTTATTTTTTAAATTATTTTTATTGACATATAATGTATTATTTGCCCCAGGGGTACAGGTCTGTGAATCGTCAGGTTTACACACTTCACAGCACTCATCACGTACCCTCCCCAATGTCCATAACCCCACCACCCTCTCCCTACCCCCCTTTCCCCCAACCCTCAGTTTATTTCCTGAGATTAAGAGTCTCATGGTTTGTCTCCCTCCTGATCCCATCTTGTTTCATTTTTTCCTTCCCTACCCCCAACGCCCCCCACCCTGCCTCAAATTCCTCATATCAGAGAGATCATATGATAATTGTCTTTCCCTGACTTATTTCACTCAGCATAATACCCTCTAGTTCCATCCACGTTGTTGCAAATGGCAAGATTTCATTTCTTCTGATCTGAAGCCCATGTTAAATGCCCTCTTCTCTTCAAACTTCCTTTGAGCTTTCAAATCCAAAATAACCACGGCCTCAGAACTGTAAGAGCACATTGTTCCTTACACATTTTTTTCACAGTCCTTTTTAAAATAATTATTTGCATACATGACTACAGATGGCCGGAGAAAAGAGTTTTTGTTTCACTGATACTTGAAGCTCCAGAGACCCAGAGGAGGCCAGATGCAGGTTACAGCTCTCAAACACTCGCTGTGAAAAAGACCAGTGACAGACGGGGTGGTTTCGGGTGGCCCTCCGAGTTACAGCGTCCCCACCTGTCCTACCGGACCCCTCTTTTCCTCTTACTGGACTGTCAATTCCCTGAGGGTCAGTCAGTGGGAGTTTCTCCACTGCTTGTCCAGAGCCAGCATAGGGTCCAGCATCTAGGAGATGCTCAGGCAATGTTTGCTACAAGAGTTAAGAAGGGAAGAAATAATTGAATGAGACGATGAACTCATCTATCCTTCCACCGAGGCGTCGGTCGCGCACGTAATTAGTGAACTGGCGGGAGCCGCCAGGGATCTGGAGGACTCAGCACCTCTGGACCACTCCCGGCGGCCGGAGGAGGGGCGGAGCGCCACGCAAATCCCGCCCACACGAAGGCGGGACGAACAGAGAGTTCCACCCACAATGAGGCGGGGCGTCGCGGGCAGCCCCGCCCATCAGGAGGCGGGGCCTGCGGCGCGCGGGAAGAAGCGCAAGCGGTGGCGGGAGCTGGCGTGCAGTGGACTGACCGTGTGCCTGCAGGTACTGCTTCCCCGGCGCTGGCCCCCGCGTCCCCACTGTCTCCCTGCGGGGCGGGACGGGGGCGGAAGGATCTCGCTGAGGGCGGGCCGCGGGGTCCCGGCATAGCCCCGGAATGGCGTGCATTCGGGCGGCCGGTCCCCGCCCCGACCCTGTGCGGCCTCCTCCCGGTCAGGCCTAGTTTCGGCTTCCCTTGCGGCCTGGGAACGGGGGCAGGTCCCCTCTGGCCCCCTGGCCTTGGTTCCCTCCTTCGGGCGACCCCGTCCGCCTGGTGGCCCCGCCTCTGGGAGGTGGTTATCCCCCGCCGCGGCCCCCTTTCCCCAGTAGGTCCCCTCCCCCAGGCGGCCTCCCCCGGGCGGCCCCTTGTCCCGGACAGCCCCTCACCCGAGCTACCCCGGCCCCTGGCTCTCCGGGAGCGCCCCCCAACCCCCACTAAGCGGGGGCGGTCGCGCAGCAGGGCCCGGCCCCTTGATTTCCTCTGCCTGGGTGTTCATTTTGCTTTTCCGGACACAGCAGTGAAAGAAGCCCAGCAGCCTCGGCTCAGTGAAGCATTTTAGGGGCACTTGCAGGGTGTTTCGAGCGAGGTCAGTACTGACATCCTTTCCCGGTACAGCGTGCGTCTTTCAGGAGCAGGGTTCCCGGCTCCTAATGAGCGTTCAGGACGCCTTTCCTGCTCTGATACTCAGTTCATTGCCCACGATTTTCAGCTTTCCTCTGTCTTTGGGAAAAGAGCGGCGCCGGAGGAATTTGTTTTGCTCCTTCAAGACTCGGGAGGATGAAAGTCATTACTTGCGAAATAGCCTGGCACAACAAGGAGCCGGTGTACAGCCTGGACTTCCAGCCCGGCGCGGCCGGCAGGATCCACAGACTGGCGTCCGCGGGCGTGGACACCGCCGTCAGGGTAAACGGGGCGGGGGCGCAGAGACGTGCCTCTGAGGCCGCCTTCTCCATTCTTTCCTGGAAGACGAGTGTCAGCACACTCAGACTGCTGGGTCATCTAGCCCCGAGAGAGAGCTTCTCAGGGCCTTGACTGAACCAGGAAAGTAAAAGAAAGCTTTGCTCCTGGGGAGTGTTTCCTAGATTGACAGGCTCCATGCTCATTATTTTTTTTTTTTTTTTTTTTTTATCAGTAGTTGTCCCGCTTTTTTTTTTTTTTTTTTTTTTATTTGACAGACAGAGATCGCAAGTAGGCAGAGAGGCAGGCAGAGAGAGAGGAGGAAGCAGGCTCCCTGCTGAGCAGGGAGCCCGACGTGGGGCTCGATCCCAGGACCCTGGGATCATGACCTGAGCTGAAGGCAGAGGCTTTAACCCACTGAGCCACCCAGGTGCCCCCATGCTCATTATTTTTAAGTAAGCCAGTGTCTGTTGGGGAACAGTTTGCCCTAGAAAGAGGTAGGACGGAGGGCCGCGGGCAATGGGACTGTTTATGTTTCAGAAAGAAGTTCCATTTGATGTATCAAGAGAAAAACCGTTTCCTTCCTGATAATTAGCCTAGTGCTGTGTTTAGTAAGGACCGTATGGTAGGTGCCCATTTGTGTGTTTCTCTGAACAAGTGTATTGGTTCTCATCAGATCTGGAAGGTGGAGAAAGGACCCGACGGAAAGGCCATTGTTGAATTTTTGTCCAACCTTGCTCGCCATACCAAAGCAGTCAATGTCGTGCGTTTTTCTCCAAATGGGGAAATTTTAGCATCAGGAGGAGATGGTGAGTATGAGTATTACCCTTCAAAATTCCTTAGAAACCAGATACCTTTGTGTCTCACGTTAGTGAGATCTGAGCTAGGTATGCTTTTCTATTTTAGAGGTCACTTGACCTCTCAATCCGTTATTTAGATATTTTAGTAAAATAACGTTCTGAGAAGCGTGAGGGGACCGGGGATAGCAAGCTTAACCTGAGAAGAATTGGTTGTAAATGCACCCCTCCCCCCAGCGACTCCCCCTCACCCCATTCCATTGGTAGAGACAAGTAGGAAGGCGCTTACCCTTCTACCGTGTTCCAGTGCAGCTGTCCTGGCCCTTGTTTGATTGCTGGTTTAGTATCCAAGTGATCACAGTCTTTCCCACATCTCTCGTAATTAATTAATTCACTTGGGGGAGTATTGTGTGAATGACCCTCTAAATTATGTTTGCTTGATGAGAGTAGAGGGATTCCTATTTTCTGCTTGTGCTTAAATAGCATAAAACTGCTACAAAAAAAGTAAATCTTTTTACCATGCTTTGACACCAGAAGAGTCTAGGAGTTACTAGAAAATAAAACACATTGCAGGTTTTATTTGCAGAGGGAGGAAAGAGATCGGGTGAAGTTCAGTGCCATGATGTCCAGGGCGTGTGTGCACAGAGGGAAAGGTGGAAAGTAGGGGGTGCCACTGGGGGAGGCTGGCAGGCTGTCTGCTGAGAGGTTGCACAGGGCAGCCCTTGTTTTGCCCAGTCCTTTGGACTTGGAGGCCCAGAAACCTGCTGTTAGCAGTGGAGAGTGTCCATCTGCCAATGTCAAGGCTGATCTCACCACCCGGCTCCCAGAATTCCTCACTTGTGCCCATACTGCCGGCTCAGTGACTGGCACTCAGAGGGAAGCCGAGTGGTGCTCAGACTTGTGCGGTGAGTTGGGGTCAGAGCTCAGGAAGTTAGAGCACCCAGACAATGGATGACCTCAGGCTGAGATATCTGATGTGTCCGTATGAGCAGCTAATGTGTCCACTTGTCACCGCGGGCTAGGCATTGTGTTCTAAGTGCTTTCTGCGTGTTAACTCATTTAATCCCCGAGACAGCCGTATGAGGTAGGTATGCTGTTACCCCATTTTGCAGGTGAGGTAACAGAGGAGTCAAGACGCTAAGTCCGCTGAAGCTTACACAGCTGGGAGCAATTTGCCGATCCTTGCTTGGTGGTTCTTTGTTTTTCCTTATTCGGCCATTCCTAGGCAGTTCCTTAGGATTTGTTAACCTAGTCGGCTGCTTTGCAGTGGTGTTTTCCTGGCCTGGGGACCCTTCTGTCGCACATCACGTTGGATAGCTCTGACCTGGTAGGAGTTTGATTTTGGAGTTTTAGATCAGAAGGCAAACCTGTTTTTCCTGTCCAGATTCTTAGAAGGCACTCGCGGTGACCGTGGTATCTATTGAACAATGTAAATAGGGTTTAATGTCCTAAAAGCCCAGAAATGAAGGAGCATATGCCCGAAGCATGGCTTGTCTTACCTGAATCGCTCGCTGCCCAGATGCTGTCATTCTGCTGTGGAAGGTGAACGACAATAAGGAGCCGGAGCAGCTCGCCTTTCAGGACGAGGATGAGGCTCAGCTGAATAAGGAGAACTGGACTGTCGTGAAAACCCTGCGGTAACCGGGGTGGGGCGGGGGGCCCCCACAGGGGTGGTTTACCCAACTGCTCTGAATGCATTCAGCTCACATGCATTTTTTTTTATTATTAAAAAAATTTTTTTTTTCTTAAGTAGGCTCTATGCCCGTTATGGTGCTTGAACTCACAACTCTGAGATCAAGAGTTGCATGCTTTACTGAGCCAGTCAGGTGCCCTGCATTTTGTCTTAGAAACATGATGAAAATGGATCTTTCTTTCTTTCTTTCTTTCTTAAGAGAGGGTTGGTGGGGAGAGGGCAGAGGAAGAGAGAGAATTTCAGGCAGGCTCCACCACGACCATGGAGCCAGGGAGCACGGGACCCCTTCTCACAACCCTGAGATCGTGACCTGAGCCCAAACCAAGAGTTGGACGCTTCACTGACTGGGTCACTCAGGCCCCCCTACATGAGCTTTATTTCTCCTAAAAAATATTTGTTAGTCAGACTGAACCAGTTACAAAGCTGTAACTACCCCTGAAGATAGTAGACCCTAGCTGCAGCTGATCTAGTTCCAGTGGAAATTTCTAAAATCCTAATGCATGGTCTCCGAGTTTGCCTGTAAATTTTTGAAGGTCTTTCGCTTATTGAGATTTGCCGTTTCCCTTCCTTTTCCTCTTTGGACTCCAGGGGCCACTTAGAAGATGTGTACGATATCTGCTGGGCAGCCGACGGGAATCTGATGGCTTCTGCCTCTGTGGATAACACGGCCATCATATGGGACGTCGGTAAAGGTAGCTGACATGTTTCTGTTATTGTCAGGGGGAAGGAATCTTCTAAGTGGCTAAAAAGTCTAATCTGCTTTATCTTTTATTATTATTATCATTTTTAAAAGATTTTATTTTACAAATTTTTTTTAAAGATTTTATTTATTCATTTGACAGGCAGAGATCACAAGTAGGCACAGAAGCAGGCAGAGAGAGAGAGGGAGGTAG
The DNA here is from genome assembly GCF_963455335.1 of Martes martes. Lineage (NCBI taxonomy): Eukaryota > Metazoa > Chordata > Mammalia > Carnivora > Mustelidae > Martes > Martes martes. The sequence goes on along the minus strand of NC_137888.1, from coordinate 8,653,111 downwards.
AAGCAGGCTCCCCGCTGAGCAGAGAGCCCGATGCGGGGCTCGATCCCAGGACCCTGGGACCATGACCTGAGCCGAAGGCAGCGGCTTTAACCCACTGAGCCACCCAAGCGCCCCAAAAGATTTTATTTATTTGAGAGAGAGAGGGCATGGGGGCAGGGGGAGACGGAGAAGCAGACTCCCTGCTGAGCTGGGAGTCCAGTGTAGGGCTTGATTTCCCAGGATCGAGACCTGAGCCCAAGGCAGACGCTTAACCGACTGAGCCACCCCGGCGCCCATAACCTGCTTTATCTTAAAGGCATAAGAAGAGTTTCTGAGTGAACTAAAATGGGTGTCTGGGTCAGCAGCGGTGGGCGCCTGTGTCATGGACCCAACTTAGTTTCAGGTCCCAGTCCAAGTGTAAGAGGCCTGGTCGTGGTGCCAGAGCGAGGTCCGTCCCACATGCGTGGGGATGTGGACATGTTGGGGGCAGGGCTCACCTTCGTGGAACTCAAGGTCTTGGGCAGTTTAGCCCGTCGTCACTATCAATGGGCACTGAAGGCGCCATGTTGGGAAGGGTAGGACCAGGTGTCCGTTTGAGAGCGAGGACAGCCGAGGACACCTCGCTCATTTATGGAACCTGTTCTTTAGTTGGGGAGATGGTAGACGTGTGAGAAGGTACAAAAATGGCCAAAAGTGAGTTGCCAAGAAGCCAGTTAGTGCCTAACACATGACCGTTTTTGCCTTCTGCGGATGGTTACTCAAACTTGATGTTTCCTCGCTGCCTCTTACTGTGCTCCTGGCTGGTGCTCCCGCAGCCTGAGAGCACTGGGAGGGAGTCAGGCTGGAGAAGGCATCCCCCTGCACCTCCGGATTATCCACTCTGTGAAAGTCTGTTTGTTGGAGATCCTGCCATCCAGCCAGACCCCTCTGTCTTGCCCCACCTCTGTCATGTTCTTACTCAGTCCCCAACCTCTGCAACGTGGACGGCCAGTGTCCCTGTCGTCTTCTCTTCCCCACACCAGGCCATTGACCTGGATAATTTCAGCGTCTGTGTGGACAGTCCACCCAGCAGCCCCCTGAAGCCACTTGTAATGAACTTGGACGTGGCCAGGTCATTACTTCCTACAAGATGGTGGCTGCATTCTGGTGGGGTGTCAGATACACAGCGGGTGTGACGTCGGTAGCCATAGTGCCAGGAAAGCTGCCCTGAGCCCCAGGAGCATGAGCAGGCGAGGAGGGCGTGGGCATCCCTTCGGGGACGAGCTCCAGCGCGTGGGAGCAGCAAGTACAGGGGCCCTGCGGCGAGCCGCTCGGGCCCCGGGGCAGGTCGCTTACAAAGCCCCTCTTCAGAAACCCCCACACTCACACACCGACCTAACGGCTCAACTGTGGGTTAAAAAGACTCTCTGGGGGCACCTGGGTGGCTCAGTGGGTTAAAGCCTCTGCTTTCAGCTCAGGTCATGATCCCAGAGTCCTGGGATCGAGCCCCACATCAGGCTCTCTGCTCCACAGGGAGCCTGCTTCCTCCTCTCTCTGCCTGCCTCTCTGCCTACTTGTGATCTTTGTCGAATAAATAAATAAAATCTTTAAAAAATAATAATAATAAATAAAAATAAATAAAAAGACTCTCTGGTGTCTGAGGAGATGCTGTCACCCAGCCCCGGGCCACCTTCATGTCACAGACTCCCCGGAAGACTTGCAGGACGACTTGGGGTGGGGGGAGTTAACCTGAAGCACACTCGCTGCATTTCCCGGACATCGACTGGGTCACGGGGTCAGGGGAGCTGAAGCCAGACTGTAGACGGCTGAGCGAGTGTAGACTCCTTTTCAGAGAAGAGGGTTTTGGGGGTTTTTTTGTTTTTGCTTTGAATGGCCTGGGTTTATGCCTTCCTCCTCCTTTTATCCAGGTAGCCCCTGCGCACTGCTGGTTTAATCTCTTTCCACAGAGTCCCTTTTCCATCCCTGCTTTTTGCTCGGGCCCTCGCCTCCGGCCTGGCCTGCTGTCACCTCCTAACTAGGGTACAGCCTGAGTTCTCTATGAACCTGGGTTTCATCTTCTTCGTGCACGTTACTTCCCAGCTGAGTGTTGCTCTCGGCCGCACCTTGAATTCCCAGAACCTTTTCTTTCCTTGTCCACAGAGTTGCAGTCACATACCTCCTGTCCTCCCTGTCTTGCCATTTTGGCCATGGACATGACCCTCTAGCATTCTCCCTTACTTATTAATCGCTCCATGTGCCTAAGCCGCCCTCTCCTCCTGCCGTGGATCTGCTCACAGTAGCTGCTCCTTCAGGAACGCCCCCTCGTCGTGCCCGACCCGGAGAGCTGAACTTGGCTTGTCCCCTTCTTGACCCTCGCTGCTGCCCCAGCTGCCGCCCCTCCGTGTCCCATGCGGCCTGCCAATGGGTGTGTCTCTCCCCCGAAGCTGCGGGCTCCTAGGGAGTGTGGGCTGCGTGAGGTCCTCTTTGTCTCCCCAGAGCCAACACAACGCGGGGTGCGGAGGTCCTCCGGAACCATCCATGGGATGACGGAGTGGGATGAAGGGCATCGTGCTTAAACTGTAGTTGACTCCGCTTGTGCGCTAGTAGGTTTCTGTAATGCTGTTGTGTGCTTTACGTGCAGGACAAAAGATCTCTATCTTCAATGAACATAAAAGTTACGTCCAAGGAGTAACCTGGGACCCGTTGGGTCAGTATGTTGCTACCCTGAGCTGTGACAGGTACGTCCATGTTTGGCAAGTTGTCTTCTTTGTTGACTTAAATTTTCCGCAGAGTGTTTTCATCTCCACTTACTCAATAATAAAGCAAAGTCTAGGTTTGTTTCGTCCATCTGGCCGTCCATCCATCCATGTTCTTGGTTTCATATAAAGCATTTGGTTTTAATGTTATTCTTAAACCATAACAAGACATTGGAAACTAATTAGGGTCAGTGCCTTACACGTAGTGCTTAGTAACTCTTTATCGAATGGGTGAATGAATGCATAGAGAGCTTTGAATTACATTTGAATTTCATGGGCAACTTTTAAAGAAAAAGTGTTTTATATAAATATGATTTATGCAAGAAGGGGTACCTAATGATGGGGTTCAGTGTTTCTTCTTTTTTTTTTTTTTAAGATTTTATTTTTAAGTAATCTCTACAGCCACCACAGGTCTCAAACTCACAGTCCCCAAGATCAAGTCATGTTCCACCGACTGAGTTAGCCAGACACCCCTGTTTCATTTTTTGATTATAGTTTACTGCAGTGATTTCAATGACTCCACTTAAATTAATGTAAACGTAGAATATTTTGTCTTTTTTGAAAGGAGGTTTTGTTGCTATGTTTACTGGTGTCCTGCATTTAGTTGTGTTCTTGGAACAAAGAACATCAGAGGCGCTGGATATATTACTCCTTGGTCAAAATAGCCCTTTTGAGTATTTATCCAACTACTTTTATTTATTTTATTTAAAAAAATTTTTTTTTATTTTTTAATTAACATATAATGTATTATTAGCCCCAGGGGTACAGGTCTCCAACTACTTTTTTTTTTTTTTAAAGATTTTATTTATTTGTTTGACAGACAGAGATCACAAGTAGGCAGAGAGGCAGGCAGAGAGAGAGGAGGAAGCAGGCTCCCTGCCGAGCAGAGAGCCCGACGTGGGGCTCGATCCCAGGACCCTGAGATCATGACCTGAGCCGAAGGCAGAGGCTTTAACCCACTGAGCCACCCAGGCGCCCCTCTCCAACTACTTTTAATCATGACACCTTTGATTCCAGATGGCCCAGCAATGTGGAAGAGTTAGGAGAGACTATGAAAAGGAAACACTTTTATATTGTATGTGCATTTATTTTCTGATCTTGGTGTTTTATTCAGGCAATCAGGAATATAATGATCTGATTATGGGAATAACAGGGATTAGCAACAACCAAATTTATACGCTGGTGTTTTCCTCACTTGTGCAAATCCCTGAGGGCAAGACCGTTTGAAACAAATGTCACTGTAGTCCCACAAATCGCTACTGGGCCGAGTGTCCAAAGCCTGAAGGGGCCAGGCCTAAAGTACGTCTTACTTGACCAAGTTGAAACATTCGATAAGAAAAGTTATGACCTAGTTCCTTGCTGCATTAGTGACCGGCCTCGGGGGGTTTGCTTCCGCCACAGTGAGTTAACGTGTGACAGTGTGACGACCGGCACGGTGAGGGGTTTTGCAGACTGACATTGTTTAACTGGCCTTCAGTTTTGACACTGGATTGCTTCTGTGGGAAACACTTCCTTTGCTAGAAGAGATCAGTCAGAATCTTCTTCCTTCTTTAGGATCCTGAGGGTATACAGCACCCAGAAGAAACGTGTGGCTTTTAATGTCTCAAAAATGCTGTCCGGAATAGGGGCGGAAGGCGAGGTACGAGCTCTTCGTCCTACCTGAGCGGGGCTTCAGTTGAGGTGGGGGTCCCGAGCTCCTCCGCATCTTACCGCTAAACCACTGGTCTCGGGCCCCCGACGCTTGAACTACCTTGTACTTTCTCGGATCCGGTCAAGACTGCTCGGCCCCTGGGCTGGTCTGCATGGCACTGGGGGCATCCGGGGGCCGGGGGAGAGCTGCTGATGGTGGGCAGAGGTGTTCAACCCTGGCTCACTGTGGAGTCACCTGGAAGCATTAGGAAATATGGGTGCCCGTCCCCCTCCCCCGAGATGTGATTCGCTTGGCTTGAGGTTGGCAGGGCCCCTCTGCGATCCTGAGGTGTAGTGAGGGTCGAGAACTCTTGACCTGGGGGACCCCGGCGCTGTGCAACAGGAAGGCAGGCGCATCAAGCGTCTGGTTGTCCGGTAGGAGGCCGCATGCCGTCCTGGCCGGTATGGAGAGAATATTGCTGGGGGACAGTGGAGACGCGGCCGGTGGTCCTGGAGGAATAAGACTACAGACGCAGGCACTTAAGGCAAAAGGGAGCAGGTCGGTCCCTGGAACAAAACAGGGACGTGGTATGAATCCTGTCCTCAGGCAGCCGACTAAGGCCGGATGGGCCATGACTAGTGACACAGGAGAGCTCCCCTACAGTGAGGAGGGACCTGCTGGGTCTTTGGGTCCTGGAGACCTAAACGCTTAGTGTTTATCAAGTGTCAGTGAGTCCGAGCAAAAACCGACCCACAGGTGTTCAAGACACATTTGGAAAGATAGGTTACTGGTGTAGCGGCCGGCGATGGAACACGAACACGAAGTATTCATTAAGTTGGGAATTCTAAGTGGGCACACACACAACGGAGAGCCCCTGGTTGTCGTCTTGCAGTCCGCCCCTCCCCTGTCTCCTTCTCCGGACAAACCACTACTGGCAGGGTGCTGTGTCCTCACAGAGGCTTTTTAAAACAACAACTGTAGAGCCACACACAGACACACACACACACACACACACACGTAGACCCATGTACACACACAGCTTTCCTTTTTTTTTTTTTTTTTTTAGATTTTATTTATTTGAGGGGAGGGGCAGACAAAGAGGGAGAAGCAGGCTCCCTGCTGAGCAGAGAGCCCCATGCAGGATTCGATCCCAGGACCCCGAGATCATGAGCTGAGCTGAAGGCAGATGCTTAACTGCCTGAGCAGTTAGCAGTTAGTTAACGAGTGAGCCACCCAGGCACCCCAACACACACAGCTCTCCTTAATGCAAATGCATGGTTAGTCTTCATGAGAGCCTTGCAGTTTGTTTTTTTTATTTTTTAAGATTTATTCATTTTAGAGAGAGTGTGGGGGAGGGGCAGAGGGAGAGAATCTCAAGCAGACTCCCTGCTCACTGCGGAGCCTGATGGCGGGGCTCGATCCCAGGCCCCTGAGATCATGACCTGAGTCGAAATCAAAAGTTGGACACTTAACTGACTGAGCCACCCAGGGGCCCCTACTCTTATAGTTTTGAGTGGTTATTTGATTTGTAATATATTTCATCTGTTACTATGTGACTAATAAATGATACTATGTAAAATTAAAAAAAAACAAACCACCTGATAAGCCTTTCTTGAAATGCAAAGACTTGGATTAGTGTTTGAACTTGTGTGCCACAGGCGAGAAGTTACCGGATGTTTCATGATGACAGCATGAAGTCATTCTTTCGTCGACTGAGTTTTACTCCTGATGGATCTTTGCTCCTCACTCCAGGTGGGTTTCACAAGCTTTTTTTTTGGTTTGTTTTTAAAGATTTTATTTAGCCATTTAGAGAGAGCATGAGTTGGGGAAAGGGCAGAGGGAGAGAGAGAATCCCAAGCGGACTCTGCCTTGAGTATGGAGCCTGTCACAGGCTCAATGTCATGATCCTGAGCTCGTGACCTGAACCAAAGTCAAGAGTCGGACACTTAACCGACTGAGCCACCCAGGTGCCCCAAGAATAGTTTTAAAAGTATGAAAAATAATAATACTTGAGCAGTGTTTGCCTGACTAAAGTCGCACTACTATCATCAAATCAACATGGTTCTTAGTATAGGAGTAAACAGATGAGTGGACCAGATCAGAAAGTCCAGAAATACGTCCTGAGATCAAAGGGAATTTAATATCTGACTTGGTATTCAATGGTATTTCAGTGGGAAGAATGAATTATTGAGTGAATGGAGCTAGAGTGTGCAGGTGTCTGGAAGAAAATGATACCAGGCCCTTAACTTATATATAAAAAATAAATTCTAGGTGAATTCAGTACTTAAATGTAAAATGTAAGAGGCACCTGGGTGGCTCAGTCAGTTAAGCATCTGCCTTCGCCTCAGGTCATGATCCCGGGGTCCTGGGATTGAGTCCCGCATCAGGCTCCCTGCTCAACGGGGAGCCTGCTTCTCCCTCTCCCACTCCCCCTGCTTGTGTTCCCTCTCTCGCTGTGTCTCTCTCTGTGAAATAAATAAATAAAATCTTTAAAAAAATAAAATAAATAAAAGGTGAACATGTAGGAGAACATCCTAGGAATAGGGACGATTTCAATGGCATTTGACTGGGGAACCTTTGTACGGCAAAGACCCTGTAAGCGAAATCAGTCGACAAATAACTGGAAAATTCTTTTTACAGTCAGGAAAGAGAGAGCTTATGTACATTACATACAGCGGCTCTTTCAAATTGAGAAGAGAAAAAAATGAGTGAAAGATACAAAAAGGCAGATTTATGCATTCAGCACACACAGGAAAATGTTCAGATGCTCAGTAACAAACAAATTAAAGTGACACACAAGTAGGTATCTCTTTATTATTTTCAGACTAGAAAAAAATGAAAATACCTGCTGCTGATGGGCAAGCAGAACGTGGGTATTGCTGGTGGGACTGTGAATGGTCACAGCCCTTTCAGGAAATAGTCTGGTCACCGTCACATGCGTGTCCTCGTCAGCCTATCTGCCGCTCGTCTTAGTCTCTAAGAAATGAAACCTAGTATGACAGAGTCTGTTTTCGACTGTGTCTATTGTTTCTATCTCTGGAACAACAGTACTGATTAACAAGACGGTGAATGAGTTACGGTGTTCTCACCGCCATGAATATTAGGCAGCTAGTAAAAAGGTGCATGACCCAGGTTAGTGCTGGCGAGCAGTCAGCGGAGCCGAGCAGCAGCAGGAGAGGAGTAGATAAGCCCCCGATTCTGTGAGCTGCACTGAAAACCCCACCGGGTGAAGAGAAAGACAGTTGAGTCGCAACGGATGGTCGTGGTTGCGCGAGCGTGGAGGAAAGGCAGAAATGCTCCGTGGCTTGTTCAGATGGGCTGGGCGGGGGAGGGCGGAACCAGTGCTGACGGGGCCTCTGCCCGCACCGGTGGGGATGGAGTGGTCGCAGGTGAGAGATGTCTTATGTGTGGGTATCAAGAAAGAGGTGTCCAAGGGCGGCTGTGGTCAGCGGTCCTGCGCTGCCTGGGGCTGGCCTTGTCTTAAAGACATCCTGGGGTGCGTGTGGAAGAGCTCCAGGGTGGGCTGTCCCCAGAGCAAGGTCAGCTGCTGCAGGGGCCGAGGCTGTAGCAGAGGCCCGGATCCCCTGGCAGCCTCCCGGCTCCTGCGGGCGGGTGGGAAGGAGCAAAGAGCAGACACAGGCAGCCAGGCTCAAACCCGGGGACGGAGCCGGGGCATCTCGAGAGAGTGCTTCTCCGGGAGGGAGTGGCCGGTCTCCTTGGTGGAGGTCTTCATAGCCAGGGGCCCCTGCCCTGGTCTTCCTGCCCAGGCCTGAAGCTGCCCTGGCTGGGTGGGCCGCTCAGGGGAGGGGACAGGCGGGTAGAGCCTGGAATAAGCGCCGAGCCCAGACTGGGGCTGTTCGTCGTTGTCCTCAGTCACAGAAACATTGTCCGGGGCAGACAGCTAGCTGGGGAAAATATGTCACAAGCCAGGGATGGATGCTCCTGAGTTTCTCTGCTTCGGTCTAATGAAACCTCGCCTCTTCTCCCTCTCCCTGCTTCCCCAGCTGGATGTGTGGAATCTGGCGAAAACGTAACAAATACGACTTATGTTTTCTCCAGGAAAAATCTTAAAAGGTACGCAGTTGAAGAAATTGTTGACATGTTGACCCTTTCTTTTTGCTCTTGGTGAGTAACCGTGCCCTTTCTAAAAAGGTCATGACCCATTTTCCAGGCCTATCGCTCACCTTCCGTGTCCTGGCAAAGCGACGCTTGCTGTCCGCTGCTGTCCCGTCTACTTTGAGCTGAGGCCCGTGGTGGAACAAGGTATGTTGGAGGCACAGCGGTAGTGTTACGGGTCATGGGTTTTTTTTTCTCTTAAAGATTTTATTTATTTATTTGACAGTGAGAGACACAGCGAGAGAAAGGGAACACAGGCAGGGGGAGTGGGAGAGGGAGAAGCAGGCTTCCCGCTGAGCAGGGAGCCCGATGTGGGGCTCGATCCCAGGACCCTGGGATCATGACCTGAGCTGAAGGCAGACGCTTAACAACTGAGCCACCCAGGCGCCCCGTGATTTGTTTTATTTTGTGGGGAAACGTACATGGGTTTGGTTCAGTTTAGTTACTCGGGAGAGCTGGAGCAAAGCCCAGTGTTCTCAGAATGTGTGTCTGTTTTTTGCATCGTCCCGAATACACTTTCTTCACTTAAACTTTAAAGGAAGAAAAGTACTCGTATTTTTCTGCTGAAGCAGTCGAATGTCGTTCATCCATTTCCTATGCAGTGAAATTATGTTTGAACTGGATTTTTGTTTTTTTTAGTTTTTTTTCCCCTCCACGTACACATAGAAATCTTGTCCATGGCTTTAACCAGTCAGATCACAATGGGCCTTGGTGTGGTTATCCGCAGGTTTCTCATGCTGGGGGTTCCTTGAGCTCTTAGATCTGTGGGTTTATAGTTTTCATCAAGTTTGAGGAATTTCGACCATGTTTTTCTGTCCTGCCCTGTCTCCTCCACCGGGGTCCATCCACATGTGTGTTAGGTCAGACTGCCTGGCGGTCAGGCTACCTGTTTTTCTCCCTCTCAACATCACCGTTTTCTGAGTTAGAAATCCCACGTCTCCACTCAGCGCGGTCCATCTTTCCTCTTGTTCTCGAACACGCAGAATGCGGTGTCTATAGTGACTCTCAGTGTCTTTGCGTACAGAGGATCGGCTTTGATTTCCCCCTTCGTTATGGATCATAGTTTCTTCTTTGTGGGCCTGGTAATTCTCTATTAGATGCCGGACATTGTGAACTCTACCTTCGTGGATGCCGGATGTATTTTTACAAATATTCTTGAGCTTTATTCGGGGATGCGGTGAGGTTACTCGGAAACACTGAGCTACTTCTCTTCGTTAGACCGGACCCCAGCGGCCTTTGGTCTACAGCTAATTGCCCCGTGACTGTCCTGACGTGTGCTCACCAGAGCCCCAGGAGCTAGGTTTTCCGCCCTGGCCGGAGGGAGCTCCGGGAATGGCTTTCCTGTGGTTCGTGCTCGGTCCTGGGGCGGTTCCCTCACATGCTCACGCCCGTCCGTGCTCGGCTGGAGACAGAAAAGGCCCCTGTGAGCTCTGGCCGCCCAGGCCTCCCGCTCCCAGCTCCCACCTGTCGGCTCGGGCTGGCTGCTGTGGGCTTCTCTCTACTTTTTCTGGGACCAGAGCTCCAGGTGGTAAACTGAGGCAGATGTAGGCCTTCCTCCCGTCCCTCAGGGATCGGTGCCCTTCAGTGCCTGGCGGTCGAGGTCTGGAAGGCTGGCATGCGGTAGATTCTGCCTGGTGTTGGTTGCTCCAGGTTGGGGGGTAAATCAGGTCCCTGTTCCCCTCCCGGCCGGAAGCGGCGGTTTTTAACTCCTTAAAAATGTGAATGCATATAATGAACTGAAGGACCGTTAAAATGTCACTTGACAGAATGTTTCTCAGTGACCCTTATTTTTCCTTCTCTAAAAGCCGCCCCTCAGCCTGCCCTGTTTCATTCCCACGTCTGGTCCTGGCCTTTTGACCCTCCTTTGGGGCCCCCGACTCTCGGGACAGGACACGGTGTCCTCACTGGTTCCTGTGTGGTTCTCCTCAGACCTGGTCTTCAGTGAAATGACGCTGTTCATGTCCCTGGAGAGAGGGCTTTGGAGGAATGCGTTTGCATTTGTTCCTTATTTCCTGTCCTTTGTCCCCCCCACCCCCACCCCCCAGCAGACGGACCCTCGCAGGAGCCGGGCGTGGAGCTGGTGCGCCTGCCTTACCGCTTGGTGTTCGCCGTGGCTTCCGAGGACTCGGTGCTCTTGTACGACACCCAGCAGCCCTTCCCGTTCGGCTACGTGTCTAACATACATTATCACACCCTGAGCGACGTGTCCTGGTGAGTGGCCGGTGGGGAGGTGGTGTGCGGTGTGGTGCCCTGGACTGGACCCTGGGGTCGGGAGCCTTTCAGCACTAGAGCTGGCTTTTTGGGCCCATATTTACCAATTTCTTCTTTTTAAGATTGATTTATTTGAAGGGCGCCTGGGTGGCTCAGATATTTGAGCATCTGCCTTTGGCTCAGGTCATGATCTCGGGGTCCTGGGATTGAGTCCCAGTTCCTGGCTCAGTGGGGAGTCTGCTTCTCCCTCTCCCTCTGCTGCTCCCCCTGCTTGCTCTGTCTCTCTCTCTTAAATAACATCTTGAAAAGAAAAAGAAAAATTAAGATTTGAGGGAGAGATTGTGTGCACGCACAAGCAGAGGGGAAAGAGAGAGAGTCTCCAGCAGGCTCCCAGCTGAGCACAGAGCCCAATACGGGGCGCGATCCCAGGACCCCGAGATCAGGATCTGAGCTGGAACCAAGTCAGACACTTAACTGACTAAGCCACCCAAGCGCCCCTACCAATACCTTTTTAAAGGAATTAACATTAAAAGGAAAGCCATTTCTACTTTGCTATAATACCATTTCCTAGTGTAACAGTAACATCTGAATGAAGCCATTCCGATGCCTTGGGGATTCCTCTAATTCTCAAACTGAGGGGAGGCCCCGTGGGGTACCTGGTTGCTGGGGACTTGCCAGGCCCCCCCCGGCAGGAAGCCCGCACCCGCGAGCTCCTGTCCCCCAGAACTGTGGTTATCCGTGGTGTCACTCTGCCTTCTGCTGAGGTCCTCTGCGCCCCCAGGTTCCCTGGTTTGCCCCCACCACCTGCTCATGCCCAGCTCCGCCGGGCCTGCCCTCCACCATCTCCTTCTCGCTCTTCATCACCTTTCTCCTTTTCCTTCTTGGGTGGGGGTGGAGAAAGGTCCCTGCACCTTCCTTTGGGTGATTTTGGTGACAGTCCTGGGATGTCGCAGTGCCTGAGAAAGTTGAGCTTGGGTGGGGGGAAAGGGTGGGCGTGAGGCTCACACAAACCCTTCTCCTTTCACACGAAGCCTGTGAATCCGTGAACTTGCGTATTCTAGTGATTAAAGACGCCTTAAGAGGGGCCCCTGGACTTTGGTGCAGTTTCCAACCTTTTCTCCCGTTCGGGCAACCAAGGTCCAGTGACGGGGCCTTCCTGGCCATCTCCTCCACGGACGGCTACTGCTCATTCGTGACGTTTGAGAAGGATGAACTTGGAATACCTTTGAAAGAGAAGCCGGTTCTAAGCGTGAGAACTCCCGACACAGCAAAGAAAACGAAAAGTCAGCCACACCAGGGGTCTTCGCCAGGACCCAGGCTGGCCGAGGGGACCCCCACCGGCAGAATCCAAGACCCCAGCAGTCCCGGCACACCCCCGCCTCAGGCGAGGCCATCTCCAGCCCCGGCAGCGCCTTCGGAGGAGAAGAAGGCCCTGCAGCCCAGCACTCAAAACCCGAGAGCGCCCGCGTCCCGGAGGGTCACTGTGAACACACTGCAGGCCTGGAGCAGGACGACACCCCGGTAAGAGCTTCTGGCGGGAAAGAACTTGTCATTGCAGTCGAGAAACAAAATAGAAACCAGAAGGCCCCAACCTCGAACTGGGGACATCCCGTAAGGGCTTCCCATGCGGCCAGAGAGACTTCAGAACCGACTTGAGTGCCACCCCCCCTGCTTCCAGACCTCTGTCGTGTCCCCATTCCCACCTGTGAAGGGGGGCCCAGAGCTTGGTGCGTGACACCTGGGCCGACTTGGCCGCAGCCCCCTGCCCAGGTTTTAGAACTTTCCATAGTAGAAACCATGTCCACTGGCCTTCCATATGTGGTGCCTATGGGTGTTCGTCATACCACTGGAGATGGACAAAACACAGGTTCTGAGACTTTTAGATGACAGTTAAGGTTTGACTGTTGTCAATGTGACCATCGAACTTAGTAACGGAACACAGGCCTCAGTTCCTCAGTACGTGGGCACATCCGCTGTTAGTGCCTTGTGTCATCCAGTCAGCTGGAAATTTTAAATGTTTCCTTCAGGTAGTTTTGAAATTTGTTATCACAACTGATTCCTAGGACACTTATGAGCCGTGTATCCCTTTACTGTTTTTTTAATCAAGGAGGATAAACTTAATACCCTTAAAGACGGATACTCCACCGCATTCTGCACCAGCCAGTGTAATTTCCAGCCCTTCTACAGAAGAAATTCAGTCAGGTGAGTGTTACTGTGACTGGTTTAATATAATTAAAGATAGAATACCTTCTTTTGTTCTCTTGGAAACAAACCACGTAGTTTGAGTCCGTTCTGAGAAAGCGGGGATGCCTCTTACCAGACCCATCATTCAGACTCCCTGGCCGCCTCGTCACACTCAGCAGGGCGCCCCCCTTCCCGTGCAGCCGCTCCCGGGAAACGAGTAGATGGCGGGTTTGGGGGGTGCTAACCTGCTGGGCTGGAGAATTCTTTGTTGTGGGGTCTGTCCTCTGACTATAGGCTGGCGGCACCTCTGGCTGCCTGTACCCAGCCCCCCTCCAGCCCCCACCAACTTGGGACATTCGCAAAGGTCACCAGACACTGCTCACTGTTTCCTGAGAGGCGAGGTGGCCCCCCACTGAGAACCGCTGGATCCTTCTCTTATATCCGTATAGGCCCTTGCCAGGCAGTTCGGTTCTTGTCCGGGCACAAAATTTATTTTGTAAACATCCCTTTTTTTCCCCTAAGATTTAGTTATTTGAGAGAGAGTGCGCAAGCGAGTGTGTGGGGAGGAGCAGAGGGAGAGAGGCCCTAAAGCAGACCCCGCACTGAACGTGGGGCTCGATCTCAGGACCCTGGGCTCACAGCCTGAACTGAAACCACGAGTCAGACGCTTGACCGACTGTGCCACCCAGGGGCTCTGTCAACACCAGCTCTTAATTTTAAACGAGCGTTCACTTACTTGTCAACGTGTTGTTTGTTAACGTTCCAGAGGTGCCCGGAGACCCTCAGGGCAGCCCTCCAGAGCTCAAGCGGCCTCGACTTGGTGAGCGCGAAGGAAGTCCCCAAGGTCTGGACCCTTGATGAGACCTGCCTGGTGCTTGAGGCCTGCCAGGTCCGGGGGCCCCCATGTGCACGGCGCGGGTGGCCGGGCCGGAGACACCGGAGACCAGTGGCATTAGGCGGAGCCTGACGGACACCCGGGAATTGACTTGTGTAACAGAAGGTACACATGGACCAGTTTTCCTGCAGAACTATGTTTGCTCTTGTATTCAAGATAGACTTTTACCTCGGCGTTGGGAACATTTTAATAGACTAAATCCTCTTTTTGATGAGTTTCTGAAGCTGGAACAGTTCCGCATTATCTAGTATGAAACCATGAATCCTCCCTTGAAAATATGTGGAAGTTGAGGCACGATGCGGGCGGACTCCTCCTGACGCCGGAACGAGGAAGAGGAGAAAGGTGTTTGAGAAGGTTTGTTCTGTCGAACTGACCTTCTGCGTAGTCACTTTTTAGGAGTGAGTTTGCTGGTTTGCTTGCTGATTCTCAAGGTAGACTTGTTCTGGAAAGTTAGGAAGTGAGAATAAAGTAGGGAAACCGGGTCAGAGATGGGACTCCGTTACCATCAGAAGGAACCCGGTTGCTGTTCAAGCATATTTATTTCCTTGCCTTTCCCCCCCCCCCCCCCCCGCCTTAGGGAGAGAATTGAGATTTCACTTTAGCTACGGCTTGGTATCCAAATAGATTAACTTTTCACATTGATTTTTCAGAGTAAAAGAACTTAGCAATTTATGCCTCTGCCTTTGCTTTCCCCACCCGGGGGCCGTGGGTGCGTTCTCCCTTTCTGCGGGGAGTAAACCAGGGTTGTGGGCTGAGGGGGGCACGCAGGGCTGGGGGGCGCGCAGGGCTGGGGGGCGCGCAGGAGGCGCTGCCGACACATCTCATGGTCAAAATCTCGAAATGACAGGCACGCCACAATGCCTGTCATTTTGTCAGAATGACCACCGTGAGTCGTGCAGGTGAGGCTCCCCCACCCCAAATTCCTTTCCAGTCTGGGAGAGCTCGCAGGGAGCACCCAGGTCAGGTCTGACGGGAAGTGGCTGAGGAACGGATCAATGTGGCCCCTTTGAACTCAGGTCAGCAGCAGCAAAGGAAAGAACTGGAAAAGGGATCAATCTGGTGCTTAATCCATAACCTAGTTAACCAGAGAAAGAGCTTGCCTCCCTTTCAGAAGGGGAAGTGGCTCACGAGGGAAAAAGAACTAGAAGGTTCAAGCTGCCCACAGATTCTACGCTGTGATGGCACGGGCGTGGGGCACGTTCAGCGTGAGGACACTTTAAAATGTCAGGCGGTCTCTGTTCTCGCCAGTGATTCTCAACCTTTGCTGCGCGCTGAAATTGCCCAAAGCATTGACTAGAGTATTGACACCTGGTACTCCCTCTGCCTGACGGGACGGGGGCACTGTCAGCGGTCTTGAAAGCTCCTGGTCATTCGGGCCCGCAGCTAAGACTGGGAAGTCCTAAGGGAAAAGCTCTCCCCGGGTCTGGTCTCTTCCGGTTAAACCATTTCCACCGACAGCTTTCTCTTGCTTATTCTCTGCGTCATCGCTGATTGGTAGCCTGAGACGTTCACGGATGGGAGATGCCCTCAGCTCTTCAGAGAAGAAAGATGTTACCTTTCCTGCGGCCGGAGTGAGGGGTGTTCTGTGGTCACCGACCCGTGGGCAGAGGCGTGATCATGGGTCCCCTGTTCTCGGTGCGTGAGCCTGCTTTCCTGGCCACGCTCCGGACTTGGCTACACGTCTGTGTCTTGTGCAACAACCGCGGGGGGGGGGGCAAGGGCACCTTCAGCCTGAAGCGTGCGGGTATGGGCAGAACCAGTCTGTCAGCTGTCACTTAATCTGAATTCCAGAATCATCAGTAAAATGTTGATTCATTGGATCCCTGTCCTGAGCTAAAATGATCTGCTTCCAGCCGAGCATTTACTGGGAACCCTTCTGCAACAGGAGCCCCGGGGGAGGGTCCGGCGGGGTCCCTTCCCACAACGTCACCATGAGCACGGCTCCCCAGCAGGGGGTCCGCCACCCGACAGGGTGCCTGTTCCTCATGGCCCACAGCGGCGACCCAGCCCACACCCTCATGTCAGGAGCTACCTCGAGCGGGGTGTCCACCAGGGCAAGGGCGCCGCCGCGGAGAGACAAAGCGCTGTCACCAGGGGCAGAGTGGTTGTCCCATCCAGTCCCCTTACTCATTTTCGTCCCTCGCTGGGAGCACTCCTGTCTGCGTGTTCACGGTGCTGAGGACCCTTCTGAGCGAAACAGCTGTCAGTGTCCACTTTAGCAAGTAGGTCCTGAGTCCTCGGCTCTGGAAGTGGGGAGAGGACGACCGGCCCAGCCCTTCGCACCCGGGTCTCGAGAGCCTGCAAGTTCCCTTTGTCACCCCGCTGTGCAAGTTCCCTTTGTCACCCTGCTGTAGTTCAGCGTGCGGCCTCCCACCTGCTGTGTGCACGCATCTCGGGGAGGCAGGCCTCGGACAGATGACTTCACCAAAAGCAGTTTCTTTTTTTTTTTTTTTAAAGATTTTATTTATTTATTTGACAGATAGAGATCGCAAGTAGGCAGAGAGGCAGGCAGAGAGAGTGGAGGAAGCAGGCTCCCTGCTGAGCAGAGAGCCTGATGCGGGGCTCGATCCCAGAACCCTGGGATCATGACCTGAGCTGAAGGCAGAGGTTTTTAACCCACTGAGCCACACAGGTGCCCCCCAAAAGCAGTTTCTTGACGGCTCTACAAGCTTTCCCGCTGCCCACTGTGGCAGGGAGCAGGGTGAAGAGAGAAGGCAGGACGACAGAGAGGAGAAATCCAACAGGGTAAACGGGGTCTCATGGGGTCACATGTGGAAGGAACAGGTCCCTGTACTCCCACACGAGCTCTCGGGGCTGCCAGCGGTCACTGTCCCCGCTGTCCCCTTGAAGGCTCTCCCAGCCACGTGGCCCCAACCCCTCCAGGGGGTGGTCCCAGTCCTCAGAGCAGGCTTGGCCGGAGTGGCCCTGGACCCTGGTTTCAGCCCCGGTGGCCTGTCCCAGAGGAGCGTGGCTCAGCGGATTGGGGCAGGAGCGGGTGAAGAAGTGGCGTGAGGCTCCTTTCCGTCCGTTCTCCGTCCGTCCATTCATTCAAGAAATGTTTCTCACACACCCGGGTACCAGAGCACACATTAGGGAACAAGAGAGAGAACCCCCCTCCTGGAGCTTGCGTTCTGGCTGGAGGAGACCAGCAATAAAACAGGTAAGTCTGTGTTAGAAGAGGACTACGGGAAGAGGGAGAGGCCCGCGTTGGGAGGGCTGGGTGCGGGGCCTTGCCCCGTGCAGCAGGACCGGCCCCTCTGAGCGGGGAGCCGCAAGCGGGTCAGGTGTTCCAGCTCGCCCAGGAGCAAGATCACCTCATCTCAGGGACAGGCTGGGTGTTTCGGGCTCCCCTGCACGCAGGCTCCTCCTGAGCGATGGGGACAGGCCTCGGGTGGCCCAGCTCTGGTCCATGGGGACCACGGCCCCGTCGTCTTCGGGGCAGGGAAGGCGCCTGCCACGTTCCAGTGGCCACGAAAGCTTCCTCAATCGTTAACTCGGTCTCTTCCTTCAGCTCAAAGCCAGAGGCGTACATCACACCGCCTTGTCTTCCATGTCCTGCTTTTAAGCAAATCCTGGAAGGTTTCGACCTCTGAGTCGTCAGAGGCGGTGGCCGCAGAAGGCATTTCCTTCAGCTCGGCCTCTGCGCCCGAAGTCTTGCCCTCCTCAGCACAAACGAGCAGCTCGCAGAACAAAGTACTCTAACTTGGGTCCCCATATCAATCCCGGTTTATTCCCTTGCATTTTAGCTCGGAGACTGCCCCGTTCAAAGCTGTGGTAACAGGTGCTTAGTGGTTGTGCGGGGTTCAGGACCTGGCCTCGTTTCTTAATACCCCAGGTGACTTGATGTCTCCTTCTGTCACTGCGCGTTAGCTGGGAAAGGCATTTCAAGGGTAACAACAAGACTTTGGAAGATCTTGGGGTCTCCCCGCTCTGGGTCAGTGCCCCTGGCAGGTCCCTGGAGAAACGCATGCCTGGGAGGAGTCGGTGCTGTCACCAGTCCCCCTAGACATTCTTTCCCGCACAGGTGCCTCTTCTGTCCCTGTCCCCACCTACCCGCCAAGTACAAGGAGCGCCACTCCTTCCCGTCCCTGTGCCAGGTCACCTGTGAGGCTTTACAAACCAAACAAAACCCACTCAAATCTCGGCTCTGTCTAGACCCTGGAATCGGCTTCCGTGGCTGGGGAGACACCCAGCAAGGCACATGCATTTTTTTTTTAAAGATTTTATCTATTTACCTAACAGAGAGAGAGATCACAAGTAGGCAGAGAGCTAGGCAGAGAGAGGAGGAAGCAGGCTCCCTGCTGAGCAGAGAGCCCAATGCGGGGCTCGATCTCAGGACCCTGACCCAAGCCGAAGGCAGAAGATTAACGCACTGAGCCACCCAGGCGCCCCTAAAAGCTGTCTGAGAGATTCAACAGGCAGTCTGCGTGAGAACTCCCCCTCAGAGGGCTGTGAGATCTGCAAGACACACAGGGGAGGGCAGTTAAAGTCTTCGAACTTATTGATTATATAAAGAAACGACATGTTCAGCTACTCAAGAGGAGGCTGAAGCTTGAAGAAACGAGCAGATGCTGTTACTGAAGCCGCCGCCAAGCTAGCCGCCCACAGTGGCTACCAGCCTGGTTTTGAGCGGGGCTTCCCTGAATTTGGGTTCCTAATGAATGAGCACCCGAATAGGCCACTGGGGGGCGATATTGCTAGCCCTTCACTCCACTGTCACATTTTCCAAGGAATGTATTTTTAATGGAAGGATTTTTAGTCCCATTGTTATGGAAGTAGTATATTATGTATTTTATTTTTTTTTGTCTTGGTTACTTTCTGTATAATTATGTGCTATTTTGTTGTTCCAAAGAGTTCTATAAATCCACATCATCTACTGAATAGGAGCCCTCTGTGAGAACTTCACATTAAAAATAGCTAAATATTTCAAAGGTGTTTAGGTTAAACGTAGTCAAAGGTACAATGAGTTTGAAGAAGCTAACGTTAAAAGGCTCTTTTCAAAAATTTTTAAGCCAAAAGGAAAAAAATCGTCTTGGCGACATTTTTGTACATTAGCAACAAACGTATTATCCACCATGCCTTATAAATATACAAGGACATACGCACACAGAGTGGCTGCAGTATTTTGAGATGGAAAACAAGACTGGAGACCCTCTAAGTGTCTGTCAACAGGAGATCCATTAAATTGCAGGGCGACCGTATGGTGGCAGGGGATGGAGCTCCGAGCCGGAGCTGTGTGGTCTGCTGTGGGAAGGTTCAAGGGCAAGAGCAAGGAGCAGGGGAGCCTGGAGTGTGTAGATGTCCTCCTCTTGCCTGTGAGCCACCAGGGAACAGAACGTGCGCTGCAGGGTTGTGCAGGCACCGCGCTGTGATAGGAGGGTTGTATGGCTCCTGGACCTTAGCCTCGGGACCAGGGGCAGGCTGGGGGGACTAGCAGGCCGTTCGAGGCCCTTCCAGTTTTAGATCATGGCCAGCACGTAATATTAATGTGAGGCCTTGGGTCACATGCTGGTGTGCATGGAAAACCAGGGAGGATGTTGTTCTTGATGGTGGCGGGGAACTTAGACCAAGAAGCTGATGATTGTGGGGGGGATGGTGTGAAATGGGGTGTAGCGGTGGGAGAGTCACCAGGGAAGTGGGAAGGGCTTTGGAGGCGGAAAGGGTGGGGTTTTAATTCTGCCGCAGATGCCAGGTTGCTGGGTGATTCTGAGCATCCTGCATCCCTTCCTAGGCCTCAGTCTCCCCATCTGTAAAATAGGGGTCTGCTTCTTTTGGTGGTTGAAAGGACTGAGTGAGGTACAGACCTTCCTCTTCAGCTGAGAGCTCCACCTTCTCATGGGAGAAATTCTGTGATTCCTGGGGAGGTATCTGACCACTGCTTAGCATTCTCCAGTGACACCAAACCAAGAGCACTATATATATATATATATATATATATATATATATATATATATATACACACACACACACACACACACACACACACACATACACACTATATAATATATATATACTATATATATTTATAATATATAATATACATATATGCTATATATAATATATAATATATATACTATATATTATATATACTATATATAATATATAAATTTATAACATAAATATATGTTATATATTTATATGTTATAAATATATATAAATATAATATGTATATTAGATATAAATATTAATTAATTATCAAGAATTGATTCATTGCATGATGGAGGCTGGCAAGTCTGAAATCCACAGGGTGGGCTGACAGCTTGAAGAGCCGGGGAAGGTGATGCTACAGCTCCATTTCAAAGGCCCTTGGAGAACTGAAAGGCCCTGGGGGAAGTGATGAGACCGGAAGGCACTTTGCTGCAGAATTCCTGTGTGGGGGCGCCTGGGTGGCTCAGTGGGTTAAAGCCTCTGCCTTCAGCTCAGGTCATGATCCCAGGGTCCTGGGATCGAGCCCTGCGTCGGGCTCTCTGCTTGGTGGGAAGCCTGCTTCCCTTCCTCTCTCTCTGCCTGCTTCTCTGACCACTTGTGATCTCTGTCTGTCAAATAAATAAATAAAATCTTAAAAAAAAATAAAAAAGAATTCCTGTGCGCTTGGGGAGACTGGCCTTTTTGTGCTTTTCAGGCCATCAACTGATTGGACAAGGCCCATCCCCATTACGGAGGGCAATCTGTTCACTGAAAGTTTACTGATTTCAGTGTTAATTTCATCCAAAAGCACCTTACAAACTGACACATAAAATTAACCATCCCAAGCACCTGAAGCCAAACTTGGGAATTAAGAACACAGGTGTTGGGGCGCCTGGGGGGCTCAGTGGGTTAAGCCTCTGCCTTCGGCTCAGGTCTGATCCCAGGGTCCTGGGATCGAGCCCCACATCGGGCTCTCTGCTCAGCAGGGAGCCTGCTTCCTCCTTCTCTCTCTGCCTGCCTCTCTGCCTACTTGTGATCTCTGTCAAATAAATAAATAAAACCTTAAAAAAAAAAAAAGAACACAGGTGTCCTGGCAAAATGACCAACAACTCCACTCTGAACAGCAGTGAGTCTGGATCCCTATCCATGGCTAATCTGATCTCCTAGACATTTTTTAGGACGCCCACCCTCTACCGAACATCCTAATCTATAGAATGAGAACACACAGTACTCTGAGGACCTCTAAGAGAGCAATTCGGGAACTGCCGAAGCAGCACCGAAGGGCTTTCCTGTGAGCAGGAATGACCACAGCCACCTGTGAGTTAATGTGTTGCAGCTGAACCCAGCAGAACGCAGGTTCTCAGCAATCATAGGGTTTCAAGGTCCCGGGTTCTACAGGCAGCCAGCTTGGGCTTTAATCCTGACTCTGCCACTTGCTGCGTGGCCAAGGGTTGGTTGCTTAACCTTTCTGAGCCTTGTCTTTCTCATCTGTAATATGAGAGGACAGCCCCTGCCTGAAGGACTCGCAGTGTGGGTTAAATGAGAGACCATGGGTGGGATGCATGGTGCAGGGTCCCCCCCACCCACAGTGAGCCTCAAAACACATCAGCCATTACTGTTCCATTCCCCTCAAGAGCGAACAAGACCCGATAGGGGTTTGGATCCAAAACCAAAGCTTTGGGGCCCCAACTTGCATTTCTCATCCTAGATGACCTTTGAGATGCCAGAAGCTATAAAATTAACAGCTCAAATAGCTTTCTGGACAACTGGATACTTTGTCACGAGAAGTACTTGTCAATAGAACTCACACTAAACTGAGGAGGGAGTCCTCCTTCTGGGATGGAGGGCTTCAAACCGATCACCAAGAAAGGAGCACCTGCCATGAAGGACAGCCTGGGTCCTGGGTGCTGTGGGGGAGAAGGAGATGAACTCATTCTTGAGCTATAGTCATTGCTCCCCAGGACATGGGCTTAAGGGATACCTACTAAGGAAGGCCAGGCCACGGTGAAGTGGCTGATGCCCAGAGGAGTCAACCTTGGACCGGCCATATGAGCTGTGAGTGAGCCTGTGACAGCTGGAGGAACTTCAAATGACAAAGTCATTCACTTCTTGCAGGCTGACAAGGCTCCTGCATGTGACACTGTTTCTGGAGCTATGACAAGATGCTGAGCGAGGTATGCACAAGCTCTTGCACTCTCTCTCTCACACACATACACACACACAATTGCCAACAAGCATTTAAGCCAGCCAGTACTTTCTCGCTAGACAGGTCTCCAAAGGCAAGAGAAACAAAAGCAAAAACGAACTACTGGGACTTCATCAAGATCAAAAAGCTTTTGCACAGCAAAGAACACAGTCAACAAAACTAAAAGGCAACCGATGGAATTGGAAAAGATATTTGCAAATGACATATCAGATAAAGGGCTAGTCTCCAAAATCTATAAAGAGCTTGTCAAACTCAACACCCCAAAAATAAAGAAATCTAGTCAAGAAATAGGCAGAAGCCATGATAACAGATATTTCTCCAAAGAAGACATATAAATGGTCAACAGACACATGAAAAAAGAAATGTTCACCATCACTTGGCATCAGGGAAATACAAATCAAAACTACTATGAGGTATCATCTCACATCGGTCGGAATAGCTAAAATTAACAACTCAGGAAACAACAGATGTTGGCGAGGATGTGGAGAAGGGGAAACCCTCTTAAATGGTTGGCGGGTGATGGTGTAGCCACTCTGGGAAACAGTATGGAAGTACCTCAAGTTAAAAACAGAGCTACCCTACGACTTAGCAATTATACTACTAAGATACAAACATAGTGATTCAAAGGGGGTACCTGAACCCCAATGTTTATAGCAGCAACGTCCACAATATCCAAACTACGAAAAGAGCCCAGATGTCCACTGACAGACGAATGGATAAAGAAGGTGTGGTATATATATATATATATAGAATATTACTCAGCCATCAAAAAGAATGAAATGTTGCCGTTTGCTTTGACATAGATGGAACTAGAGAGTATTATGGTAAGCAAAATAGGTCAGTGAGGGAAAGAAAAATATCATGTAATTTCATTCTTTGTAGAATTTAAGAAACAAAACAGATAAACATAGGGGAAGGGAAGGAAAAATAAAATAAGATGAAAATAGAGAGGGAGGCAAACCATATATGATGCTGAACTCTAGGAAACAAATCAAGAGTTGGTGGAGGGGAGGTGGGTGAGGGGATGGGGTAACAGGGTATTAGGCATTAAGGAGGGCACTGGTTACAATGAGCACTGGGTGTTGTATGCAACTGATGAACCACTAAATTCTACCCCTGAAACTAATAATACAGTATATGTTAACTAAATTGAATTTAAATAATTGAAACTAAAACAGCCAAACACCAAACTCTCATACTAGGTCTAGGCAGTATGCAGAAACAGGCAGAGAGGGTAGGACATTTGCTCAGGGCTTGAAAGTACAGCTAGTAACTGCTGAGTTGCCATTTGGCTCTCGAGTCTGTGCCTGGACCCACTGACTGCGCTGTCAGGATTCTATCTTTACGTAGAGAAAGTGGCCACATACCTACCACCAGAACCTGGGTTATTTGGGCAAAGAAGAAACTCCAGGGGGTCAAGGGGAGCTCATCCATCATCAACACTGGGTTCCCTTTCACTAGTAAAAGAATGAAAGACTCTCCCCCTGGCAAGCCCGTCAGTATGGCGGGATCGGATCCCAGCTCAGCTTTTCCGAGCCTCAGCTGTGTAAGGAGAGTGGAACAGGGTCATGTCTAACCCATGGGGATGATGCGGACAGCCCATGAGAGGTACCTAAAGTAGAAAGGAGGGTGAGGGGATGTGTGGCCGAGGTCTAACGTGAAAGAAAGATTTCTTGGCTTGACCTTGGTTCCTGCCCCATGGAGGTGGTCTCAGGTGGCAGCAGTGGAGAAAAACAGGGTCGGAGTACAGGGAAGGAAGACCTAGTTTTCAAAGTGTGTTCACCTAGGCTGACGTGAGGGATGATACTGAAGCAAGAGGTGAGATACGAGGGAGGGTGGGATACACATCGCAGGTGGAGGAAACCACGGCGGGGGGGTGGGGGGGCTCTGAGGCGGGAAGCCCCAACCAAGTTGAGGACTAGACAGACAGACAGACACTCATGTGGCTGGAGCTTTGTGGGCCAGTGGGTAGATCGTTTGTGATGGGGACCGTGGAAAGGAGCCTAGATGCATTCATAGTGCAAAGGGGCTGCTTTACAGGGGCTTGTCTCCTGTGTTCCAGGAAGAGCCCTCTGCATGCCACACGGAGAACGGATTGGGGAGGAAACTGCAGTCAGGAGACTACTGCAGGCATGGGTGGTGGGCCTGGACCAGAACGCTGGCACGGGGGGAGCAAAGGGACAAGCCCACTTGAACATGTTGGAGATAAATCAAGAAGCTCAAAAGGAAAATATTTCTAGCTGTTAGATAGGTAAGTCCTGGGATCGTAATATATGGCATTGTGACTACAGTTCACAATAATGTATTGTCTACTTCAAAGTTACTAAGAGAGCACATCTTAAAAGTTCTCATCACAGGGGCACCTGGGTGGCTCAGTGTGTTAGAGCCTCTGCCTTCAGCTCAGGTCATGATCCCAGGGTGCTGGGGTCGAGCCCCGCATCGGACTCTCTGCTCGGCAGGGAGCCTGCTTCCCCCTCTCTTCTCTGCCTGCCTCTCTGCCTACTTGTGATCTCTGTCTGTCAAATAAGTAAATAAAATCTTTAAAAAGAAAAAAAGTTCTCATCACAAGAAAAAAGCATTTGCAACTATGTGTGATAATGGATGTTAACGAAACTTATTGTGGTAATCATTCCATGATATGTGCCTATATTAGATCCTTATGTTTTATACCTGAAAGTAATGCAGTACGTGGTGGGGGAGACTACAGTGACTCCGTCTCTAATTACTATAGATAGTGAGGATAGAAATTCTAGAACTCCATTGTTGGGGAGCCTCAGGGATCTGAGTTTCAGAGCTGGAAGCAGCCAGTCTGGTGGGATTGCTCCTCTCTGCCCAATTTCCCTTTACCTTTCCTGCAGGAGGAGGGGCTGAGGCCTGGGAAGGGTAGGCGCCTATACGAAGGGTAGATACCAAATTTTGCTTCCGGGAAAATAGAGCCCCAGGTCCAGGCTTTTTACCATCAACCCCAGTTCTGCCTCATGCAGGGATACCGAGCATTGCTGCTTCATCTCACTCAGCCTCCGCTTGAATGCTTCCAGCAATGGGGAGCTCACCACTCTGCGGGAAGCCTGCCCCATTTCCACTTAGCCAGGCTGGATCACTCTCCCATCGATGGCCTCAACCCCAGCTCTGGTTATGTTCTGTGAGCCACAGAGTATATAGCCCATGCCCTCTTCCCAGAATTTCCGAATTTCCACCGGCCCATTTGGAGCCTTCTTTTCCAGGCTGAACGTACTTCCTGCACGGCAGGACCTCCCACGCTGTAAGTTGCCAAACCACCCTGCTGCCCGGGGGCTGGAGGCTGCTGCGGCAGCGGAGGTAAAGACAGCTTCAGAGAGCAGCCTGGCTCCAGCGACAAAACCGGGTCTGTCCGGTATGGGCTCCAGCTGTGAGTCACCCGCGATCCCTACTTCGAGGCCAGCCCCTCGCTTCATCGGGAGCTCCAGCTTCCTGCCTGAGGAAGCAGAGGGAAGAAACGCGAGCTGGCCATCTAGAGGTCTGTGCAAAATGCAAGACCAAGCTGAGGGAGGGTCACCTCCGCGCCTCTCATGTGTCCTGGTCAACACCTGGCATTTGCCTTGGTCTTCTGGTGGCTTTCTTGTGCTTATCTCATCAGTACCGGGGGGGGGGGGGACTGTGCAATCAGTTTTAGTTTCTGACGCAATGTGGGGTTGTCATATTGTACTTAACTAAATGAGATCATCGAAAACAGAGCCTTGGTTGAGACACTCCCAAACACTTTGTTGTCCCTGGGCATTTCCTTTTGGTCTGTCTCCAGGGCTCAGCTCTGGTGATGCTGGAGGAGTTAGGGTTGGTCCTTCTTCGCACATCTCCATCAGAACTCAGAGCCGGTGGAATGTCAAGTGGAGGACCTGGGGTGAGCTCTGTGGAGCCCAGAATGTTCTCTGGAGGGTCTTGAACATAGTGGGTGTCAAGTGGGAGACTGAACTCCCCACCCAGTCCCCTGCCTCGTTTGGCCAAAGGCCCCCACCACTAGCTGCTGTGATGGATCTTCTGGGTTTCCACTGCCAGAAAGAAGGCAGCTGTGGGCCCAGAGAGGTAGACTGGAGTCCTAGCCCCGCCGCTGAACGACTGTGGCATTGGACAAATGATGTGGCCTCCTGTGCCTCAGTTTCTCTTGGGAAAGCTGAGAGTACTGGTAACTCTTATCTCCTCAGTTCTGTGAGGATGAAATGAGACACCACAGAGCTCTCTGTACACTAGGCACTCCGTGAATGTCAGTTTTGCTTTTAAAGTTGGAAATCATTGATAGGAAATCTAAGATTTAGGGAGTGTCCAAGATGGTGACATAGGAAGACCCTGAACTCACCTCCTGCCATGGACACACTGAATCTACACCTATGTATAGAGCAGTTCCTCCTGAAGAAAAACTGAGACCGATTGAACAGCTCCTGTACCACAGAGAACAGAGGGACCTCAGAGAATGGCAGCAGGAGAGACAGAGAACAGTAACAGTGGGAACGCCAGCCCTGATGCTGAAAACTGCAGGGGGGAGGGATAGTCCTGAGGGACCTACCTGCAGGTTTGTGTGCCCTGGGATGCGGGGAAAAAAGGGGCAGCTTAAAGGGAGATGAGACGAGGTAAGTGAAGGAAACTCACTCACTAACTCTAGGGTGTCCATTGAGTGGGGCAACTGCTAGAACTCTCTCTGGGTCAGAGGTGCTTGCAGGTGCCATTGTTTACATCCCCCCTCTACATTCATAGCACAGACAGGAGCAGGGTCTGGGCCCTCCAGCTGGCCTGTTGCTTCCGTGAGGCTCAGGCCTCTAGCCCACACCAACTTTAGCTCCTCCCCCAAGGCCCTCCCCCCATATCTGCCCAAGCTTGAGCCATCCCACCAATGCAGACCCAGCATGGTACACTCTGGGACCCCTTCCACCCGTGCCTGCTTCAGCTCCAGCCACCCCAGCAGGGGGCCCCCTATACAGACCGCCTTGAGACCTGGCCTGCACCTGCTTCAGTTTCAGCCACATCACCACAGTGGCCGCAGTGTGGAGTGCTCCAGGCCCCCCAGCTCATGTCTGCTATAGCTCCAGCCAGCCAGGCAAAGTCAGCTGGCACATGCAGTCTACGCAGGTGATGTTCCTAACACAGGACCAATTCCTTCAAGACAGGGAGAGGTAGTTATTTTACCTAATTCATAGAAACAAACACAGGAAGTCAAACAATGAGGAGACAGAGGAATATTCTCCAAACAAAATAAGACAAATTCCAAAAAATGAACTAAATGAAACAGAGGTAAGCAGGGGTGCCTGGGTGGCTCAGCTGGTTAAGTGTCTGCCTTCAGCTCAGGTCATGATCTCAGGGTCCTGGGATTGAGTACTGCATCGGTCTCCCTGCTCAGTGGGGAGTCGGCTTCTCCCTCTCCCTCTGCCCCTCCCAGCCCTGCTCATGCCCTCTCTCTCAAATACATAAAAATCTTTTTAAAAAAATAGAGGTAAGCAATGTTCCTGGTGAAGAGTTCAAAGTCATGGTTATAGATGCTCACCGGACTAGAGAGAAAAGTGGAAGAACTGAATGAGAACTTCAAAAATGGGATGGAAATATGAAAAAGGGCTATCAGAGTTGAAGAACAATAACTGAAATGAAAAAGTACACAAGGAATCAGCAGTGGATTAGAGGATGCAGAAGAGTGAATCAGCAATCTGGAAGACAGGGTTATAGGAAACACCCAAGCTGAACAGCAAAAAGAAAACAAAATTTAAATTTACACAATGAACGTAGGGGACTTCTAGGACTACATCAAGTACACTAACATTCACACTATAGGGATCCTGGAGTGGGGGTGCGATGGTGTTGCAAAAACTTATTTGAAGGAATAAAAGCTAAAACATTCCCTAATTTGGGGAAGAAAACAGACATCCAGGTCCAGGAAACACAGATAGCCTCAAATAAGAACCCAAGGAGGTCCATATCAAGACACATAAGAATTAAAATGTCAAAGAACAAACGTAAAGAGAGAATCTTAGAAGCAGCAAGGAAAAAAAAAAAAAAAACAACTAGTTACCAACAGGAAAGCCCCATAAGGATATAAGCTGATTTTTCAGCAAAAACTTTAAATATAATTATGCTGCTCCTTTCTGGCCACTAAAGTTTTTGCTGAAAGGAAAAAAACCCAATAACCAAAAATACTCTACCCAGCAAGGTTATCGTTCAGAATTGAAGGAGAAATAAAGAGTTTTCCAGACAAACAAAAACTGAAAGGAGTTCATCACCATTAAATTGGCCATACATGAAATATTAAAGGGATTTTTAAATTTTAAATTTTTATTTTTTTTCCCTTCCCTCCTGGACCTCTTAAAGGGATTTTTTTAAAGTAAGCTCCATGCCCAGTGTAGAGCCCCATGCAGGGCTTGAACTCACAACCCGGAGATCAAGACCTGAGCTGAGATCAAGAGTCAGACGCTTAACCCACTGAGCCACCCAGGCACCCCTAAAGGGACTTCTTTAAGTGGAATAGAAAAGGTCATGACTAAAAGAAAATTATGAAATTTCACAGATAAAAAGCAAACCTATAGTAAAGGTAGTAAGTCAATCACTTATAAAGCTAGTATGAGGGGTGCCTGGGTGGCTCAGTGGGTTAAGCGGCTGCCTTCAGCTCAGGTCATGATCTCAGGGTCCTGGGATCGAGCCCCGCATCAGGCTCTCTGCTCAGCAGGGAGCCCGCTTCTTCCTCTCCCTCTGCTTGCCACTCTGCCTACTTGTGCTCTCTGTCAAATAAATAAATAAAATCTTAAAAAAAATAAAGCTAGTATGAAGGTTAAAAAACAAAAGAAATAAAGTAAATTATGTGTTAGTTAAGGGATCCACAAAATAGAAAGATATAAAATATGACATTGTATACATAAAACATGGAGGGGAGAAGAAAAAGGTAGTGTTTTTAGAATGTGTTTGAATTTAAGTGACCAATGACTTAATATAGACTGCTGTATACTTAGAACTTTATATAAGAGCTTCACAGTAATCACAAACCAAAATCTATAGTAGATACACAAAAAAGAGAAAGAAAAGAATCTAAGCATAATGCTAAAGTCATCGGTCACAAAGAAAGAGAGCAAGAGAAGAGAGAAAACATACTAAGACAACCAGAAAACAATTAACAAAATGACAATAAGTACAGACTTAGCAATAATTACTTTAAATGTAAATGATCTACATGCTCCAATTAAAAGACACAGCATTACAGAATGGATAAAAAAACAAGACCCATCTGGGGAGTTCTGGTCCAAGATGGACTTGTAGGAAGATACTGACCTCACCTCTTCCATGGATACACCAAATCTATACTGATTTATACAGCAATTCCTCTGAGAAAGAACTGAGGCCTGACTGAACACTTTCTGCACAACAAAAGATAGATGACATAGAGAACAGAGATATGGTAAGAAGGGAAACCCCACCCCTGCCTGTGAACGGCAGTGGGGGAGGGATAGTACAGAGTGACCTTGAAGAGATTCATCTGCCCTCAGGCACAGAAACCAACCAACCAACCATGGCTTAAAAGGGCAACTAGAATAAAGAGGAACCAACCCCAGAACTCTGCCAAATGGCAGGGGAGCTGCTGGAACTTTCTCTGGATCAGAGGGACTGGTAGCCACTATGGCTTGTTTCCCCTCCAACTTAATAGCATGGATGGGAGCAGAGCCTGGGTGTCCTAGCCAGGCCTCAGTGAGCCCTGGGCCCCCACCCCATATCAGTCCTAACCATCGCACCAAGGTCCCAGTGGGGACAGCCAAGGTCAGCACTCACTATTGCTCCAGCCATTGTGCCAGGGTGACATAGGTGCAAAGGACCCCAGAACACTCTAGGCCCACACTGCTTTGGCTCCAGACAGCATGCTAGGGCACCCTTGGCACAGAGTGCTACAGTACCTCCCAGCTCATGTCTGCTTTGGCTCCTGTCACCACAGCAGGATGCACCTTGCATTGAGTGCCTGGGATCCCCTGGCCTGTGCAAAGCTTTAGCCACCCCACCAGAGCACCTTCTATGAAGAGAGCCTTGTAACCCCTTGGTTTCAACTTCAGCTGCTCTGCCAGGGTGCCTGCTGCACAGAGAGCCCCAGGGCCCCCCTGGGCCAAGCCCACTTCAGCTGGGGCATCCCACCAGGAAAGCCCCAGCATGGAGTGCCCCAGACCCCCATGCAAGTCACAGCTCTAACCAGCCAGACAGTCACCAGGCACATGCAGTCTACACAGGGAAAGACCACACACAAGACCATTCCTTAAGGTTAGGAAAACTAGTTGTTCTACCAAATTCACAGGGATGAACACAGAAAGTCAAACAAAATGAGGAGAGGAATATGCTAAAAATGAAAGAACAAGACAAAACCTCAGAAAAGAATGAAATTAAATGGAGAAAAGTAATATTCTTACTAAAGAATTCAAACTAATGATAATTAAGATGCTCACCAGACTGGAGGGAAGAGTGGAAGAATTCAGTGAGAATTCCAATGAAGAGATAGAAAATATGAAAAACAACCATCAGAGTTGAAGAATACAATAATTAAAATGAAAAATTCCTTGTAATGTATTAACAGTAAATTAGAGGATGCAGAAGAATGAATCAGCAATCTGGAAGACAGGGTAATGGGAAGCACCCAAGCTGAACAACAAAAACAAAAACCTCCAAAACATTAAAACTTGAGAGGTTTGCATAACAGCACATAATAATTAAGATGTCAAAGTTTAAAGATAGAGAGAATTGTAAAAGCAGCAAGAGAGAAGCAAAATGTTATGTACAAAGGAAAACCTATAAGGCTATATGCTGTTTTTTTCAGTGGAAACTGAATATTTCATCGCACTTCCTTCTGGCCTGCAAAGTACTAAAAGGAAAAAAAAGCCCAACGGCCAAGAATACACTATTTAGCAAGGTTATAATTCAGAAAGGAGAGAGAAAATTTCTCAATCAACCAAGAAATCAAAAAAAATAAAAAGTTACATGGAAAAAAATGAAAATGAAAACACAATGATCTAAAATCTTTGGGATACAGCAAAAGCAGTTCTAAGAGAAATTTATAACAATACAGGTCTGTCTCAAGAAGCAAGAAAAATCTTAAACAACCTAACCTTACACCTAAAGGAGGTAGAAAAAGAACAAAACCCAAACTCCACAAAAGGAAAGAAATAATACAGATTAGAGCACAAATAAGTGATATAGAAACCAAAAAACAATAAAACAGATGGGTGAAACCAGGAGATATTCCTTTGAAAAGATTAACAATATTGATAAACCTCTAGCCAGACCCATCAAAAGAGAGAGAGAGGATCCAAACGGACAAAATTACTAATGAAAGAGAAGTAATCACCAACACCACAGAAATACAAACAATTGTAAAAGAATATTATGAAAACCTATATGCCAATAAATTCAACAGCTTAGAAGAAATGGATAAATTCCAAGAAGGATATAATCTAATAAAATGAAAGCAGGAGGAAATAGAAAAATTTAACATACCAATTAGCAGCAGTAAAACTGAATCAGTCGTCAAAAAACTACCAACAAAGAGGGGCACCTGGCTGGCTCAGTTGGTAGAGCATGTGACCCTTGATCTCAGGGAGTTTGAGTTCCACATTGGGTGTAGAGAGGACTTAAAAAAACTCCCAACAAACAAAAGTTCAGGACCAGAGAGCTTGTCAGGTGAAGTCTACCAAATATTTAAAGAAGAATTAATATTCATTCTTCTTAAACTATTCCAAAAAAATGGAAGAGGAAGAAAAACTTCCAAATTTATTCTATGAGGCCAGTATCACCCTAATACCAAAACCAAATAAAGACATCACACACACACAAAAAATCTCTGGTTAACATAGATGCAAGAATCCTCAATAAAATATTAGCAAACTGAATCCAATGATAGATTAAAAAAATCTCTGATGAACATAGATGCAAAAAATCCCTGATGAACATGGATGCAAACTGAATCCAATGGTACATTAAAAAAAAAATCTCTGATGAACACAGATGCAAAAATCCTCAACAAAATATTAGCAAACTGAATCCAATGATACATTAAAAAAAATGCACCATGAACAAGTGGGATTTATTCCCGGGATGTAAGAGTGGTTCAATATTCACAACATGATACGCCACATCAATAAGAGAAAAAGAAAGGATAAAAGCTGTATGATTGGGATGCTTGGGTGGTTCAGCCGGTTAAGCGGCTGCTTTCACCTCAGGTCATGGTCCTAAGGTCCCGGGATCAAGTTCTGTATCAGGCTCCTTGCTCAGCAGGGAGCCTTCTTCTCTGTCTGCTTGCCCCAGCTTCTTCCTCTGCCTGCCACTCCTGCTGCTTGTGCTCACTCTAACAGACACATGAAAAAATGCTCCACATCCCTCGGCATCAGGGAAATACAAATCAAAACCACAATGAGATACCACCTCACAACAGTCAGAATGGCTAAAATTAACAAGTCAGGAAATGACAGATGCTGGCAAGTATGTGGAGAAAGGGGAACCCTCCTACACTGTTGGTGGGAATGCAAGCTGGTGCAACCACTCTGGAAAATAGCATGGAGGTTCCTCAAAAAGTTGAAAATAGAGCTACCCTATGACCCAGCAATTGCACTACTGGGTATTTACCCTAAAGATACAAACGTAGTGATCCGAAGGGGCACATGCACCCGAATGTTTATAGCAGCAATGTCCACAACAGCCAAACTATGGAAAGAGCCCAGATGTCCATCGGCAGATGAATGGATAAAGAAGAGGTGGTATATATATACAATTGAATACTATGCAGCCATCAAAAGAAATGAAATCTTGCCTTTTGCGATGACGTGGATGGAACTAGAGGGTATTATGCTTAGTGAAATAAGTCAATCGGAGAAAGACAACAATCATATGATCTCCCTGATATGAGGAAGTGGAGATGCAACGTGGGGGGTTTGGGGGGTAGGAAATGAATAAATGAAACAAGATGGGATCAGGAGGGAGACAAACCATAAGTGACTCTTAATCTCACAAAAGCAACCCCAGGGTTGCTGGGGGAGGGGGGATCGGGAGAGGTGGGGTTATGAACATTGGGGAGAGTATGTGCTATGTGGTGAGTGCTGTGAAGTGTGTAAACCTGGCGATTCACAGACCTGTACCCCTGGGGATAAA
Source organism: Martes martes (assembly GCF_963455335.1). Taxonomy (NCBI): domain Eukaryota; kingdom Metazoa; phylum Chordata; class Mammalia; order Carnivora; family Mustelidae; genus Martes; species Martes martes. The sequence continues at coordinate 8,620,127 of NC_137888.1, read as the reverse complement.
AATACATTATGTGTTTATTTAAAAATTTAGAAATTTAATAAACAAACAAACAAAAAACCTGTATGATTACTTCAAAAGATGCAGAAAAAATTTTGATAAAACGCAATCTCCATTTTTGATAAAACCCTCAACAAAGTAGTTTTAAAGGGAACACACCCTCTATGAAAAACCCACAGCCACATCGTACTCAATGGTGAAAAATTGAGAGCTTATCCCCTAAGTCCTGGAACAACAGAGAGATGTCCATTTTCACCACTCTTACTCAACATGGTACTGGACGCTTTAGCTATAGCAATTAGACAACAAAAAGAAGTAAAAAACACCTGTATTGGAAAGGAAGAAGTAAAACTCTCACTGTTTGTGGATGGCATACTACATATAGAAAACCCCTAAAGACTAACAAAAAACTACTAAAACTGATAAATGAATTCAGTAAGGTCACAGGATACAAAATCAATGTACAGAAATCCATTGCATTCCTATACAGTAATAATGAAGCAATAGAAATTGAAGTTAAGAAAAAGGCTATATTCAACTAATAAATTTTGACCATTATATCAGAAACTAATGATATACTATACCTTGGCTAACTGAATTTAAATAGAAAAAATCCCATTTACAATTGCACCAAAACAATAGAACAGCTAAGAATAAACTTAACCAAAGAGGTGAAAGACCCATACTCCAAAAATTATAAAACTCTGATGAAAGAAATTCAAGATGACCTGAAGAAATGGAAAGGCATTCCATGCTTATGGGCTGGTAGAACACCCTAAGCAATCTACACATTTAATGCAATCCCTATAAATACCAATAGCATTTTTTCATAAAACTAGAAAAAATAGTACTTAAATTTGTATGGAACCACAAAAGACCCTGATCTGCCAAAGTAATTCTGAGAAAGAATAAACATGAGGTATCATAATCTCAGCTTTCAAGATATACTACAAAGCTGTAGTAATTAAAACAGTATAGACACATAGATCAATGGAACAAAATAGAGAGCCAAGACATAAAACCACACCTATATGGTCAAATAATCTGTGACAAAGAAGACATGAATATACAATGGGGGAAAAGGCAATCTTTTCAACATATTGTTCTGGGAAAATTGGACAGCTCAAAGAATGAAGTTGGACATGATGCACAAAAATAAACTCAGAATGGATTAAAGACCTAAATGTAAGATGTGAAACCGTAAAAATCCTTGAAGAGAGAAACAGGTAGTAATTTCTCTGACATCAGTCATAATAACATCTTTCTAGATGTGTCTCCTGAAGTAAGGGAAACAAAGCCAAAACAAACTATTGGGACTACATCAAAATAAAAAGCTCTTCACAGCAAAGGAAACAATCAACAAAACTAAAAGACAACCTAATGAATGGGGGAAGATATTTGCAAATGACAGACACAATAAAGGGTTAATATCCAAAAATCTATAACTTATACAACTCAACACCCATAAAAACAAATAAATTAAAAAATTTCATTAAAAAATGGGCAGAAAACATGAACAGATATCTCTCCAAAGAAGACATCCAGATGACCAACAGAGACATGGAAAGATGTTCAACATCATTAATCGTCAGAGAAATATAAATCAAAACCACAATGAGATCACCTCACACCTATCAGAATGGCTAAAATATGAAACACATGACACAAAAACTGTTGGTGAGGATGTGGAGAAAAAGGAACCTTCACACACTGTTGGTGGGAATGCAAACTGGTGCAACCACTGTGGAAGACAGTGTGGAGGTTCCTCAAAAAATTAAAAATAGGACTACCATATAATCCAATAATTGCACTACTGGGTATTTACTCCCAAATACAAAAACACTAATTTTAAGGGATTTACACACCCCTATGTTTATTGCAGCATTGTTTACAACAGTCAAGCTACGGAAGCAGCCCAAGTGTCCATCAAGAGATGAATGGAGAAAGAGGTGGTATATATACACTACTACTCAGCCATAAAAAAGAATGGGATCTTGCCATTTGCAACAACAAATGGATGGACTTAGAGAGTATTATGTTAAGTGAAATAAGTCAGACAGAGAATGACAAATACTGTATGATTTCACTCAAATGTGGAATTTAAGAAACAAAAACAAACAAACAAACAAAGGAAAGAGAGAGAGGTGCCAAGAAACAGACTGTTAACTATAGAGAACAAATTGATGTTCACCAGAGGGGAGGTGGGTGGGAGTATGGGTTCAATGGGTGAAAGAAATTATTGATTCAATAACTCCTGAAGCTCTTGTATCTTTGGAGCTTAATAAAAACAAACAAAACAAAAAGACCCACTTTTGGGGTTCAGCAATCTTAATGACCCTTAAAGAACTACCAAAGAAAATCACCTAAAAAAACAAAAACAAGGGGTGTCTGGGTGGGTCAGTGGGTTAAAGCCTCTGCCTTCGGCTCAGGTCATGGTCTCAGGGTCCTGGGATCCAGCCCCGCATCGGGCTCTCTGCTCAGCGGGGAGCCTGCTTCCTCCTCTCTCCCTGCCTGCCTCTCTGACTACTTGTAATCTCTGTCTATCAAATAAATAAATAAATAAATAATCTTTAAAAATTTTTTTTAAAAAATACAAAAACAAACAAAAACCTTCCCAGACAAACAAAAATTAAAAGACTTGATCACTACTAAACCAGCATTACAAGAAATGTTAAAGGGACTTCTTTAAGTGGATAAAAGGGCCATAATCAGAAGAAAATTATGAATAGAATATGTGAAATATGACAACATATATATAATGTGGAAGGGGGAGTAAAAAATTGTTTTAGAATGTGTTTGAACTTAAGTGATCATCAATTTAATGTAACCTGCTATATATTTAGGATGTTATATAGGTACCTCATGGTCACCAGAAACCAAAACCTATAACAGATACACAAAAGAAGAAAGCCAAGGGTGCCCGGGTGGCTCAGTTGGGTAATCCACTGCCTTTGGCTCAGGTCATGACCCCGGGGTCCTGGGATTGAGTGCCACATTAGGCTCCCAGGTTCACGGGGAGACTGCTTCTCCCTCTGAACTTCTCCCTGTCATGCTCTCTCTCTTTTAAAGATCTTATTTATAAAAAAAAAGAAAGAAATCCAAGCATAACACTACAGACAGTCTTCAATCACAAGAAGAGAACAAGAGAAGAAAGGAACAAGAACTACAAAAACAGACAACAAAATGGCAATAAGTACATAAATATCAGTAATTACTTTATATGTAACTCATTTAAATGTTCTAAAAATATATAGAGATTGGCAGAGTTGATTTGGAAAAAGAAAACTTTCTTTTAAATTTTATTTTTTCAGTGTTCCAAGATTCATTGTTTATGAAAAACAAACTTTCTATATGTTGCCTACAAGATGCCCTTAAGATCTAGAGACACATATAGACTGAAAATGAAGGGATAGAAAAACATACTGTATGCAAGTGGTAATGGGGAGAAAGAAAGAAAAAAAAGCTGGAGTAGCCATACCTGTATTAGACAAATTAGACTTTAGAAGAAAAATTGTAGCAAGCGACAACAAAGAACATTATGTAATAATAAAGGAATTACTCCAACAATAATATATTGTAAATATCTATGCACCCAACATAGGCGCACCTAAATATATAAAGCAAATATCAACAGACACAAAGGGAGAGATTGACAGTAATACATTAAGAGTAGAGGACTTTTAACACCCCACTTACACCAATGGGTTGATCATACAGATGTCCAAAGAAGCAGTGTCCTTGAACAAAACATCAGACCAGAATGACTTAACAGATATGCATTGAACATTCTACCCCAAACTGACAAAATACACATTCTTTTCAAGTGGGTGTGGAATAGTCTCCAGAATAGATCACATTAGGTCACAAAACAAATCTCAATAAATTGAAGAAGATTGATGGGTGCCTGAGTGGTTCAGTCACTTAAGCATCTGCTGTTGGTTCAGATCATGATCCAAGAGTTCTGGGTTTGGAGACCCATATTGCACTCCCTGTTCAGTGGGGAGTCTGTTTCTCCCTTTGCCCCACTTGTGCTCCCTCTCTCTCTCTCTCTTTCTCTCTCTGAAATAAATAAAACCTTAAATTATAAAAATAAAAATTTTAAAAAAATTGAAGAAGATTGAAATCATATCATGCATCTTTTCTGACCACAACCATATGAAACTAAATCAATTACAAGAAAAAATACTGAGGGTGCCTGAGTGGCTCAGTATGTTAAGCATTTGCCTTCGACTTGGGTCATGATCTCAGGGTCCTGAGATTAAGCCCTATGCGGAGTTCCCTGCTCAGTGGGGAGCCTGCTTCTCCCTCTACCTCTGCTGTTCCCCCTGCTTGTGCGCTCTCACTCTCTCTCTGACAAATAAATAAAATCCTAAAAAAAAGAAAAGAAAAAAACTGAAAAACACAAATGTATGGAGGCTAAACAATATATGGATAAACAGTCAATGGGTCAACAAAGACATCAAAGAGGAAATTAAAAAAAATACATAGAGACGAATGAAAACACAATGGTTCAAAATCTTTGGGAGGCAACAAAAGCAGTTCTAAGAGGGAAATTTATAGTAATACAAGCCTACTTCAAGAAACAAGAAAAAGCTCAAATAAGCAATCTAATCTTACACCTAAAGGAACTAGAAAAAGAACAAACAAAACCCAGGGTCAGTAGAAAGAAGGAAATAATAAATATTAGGGTAGACAGAAATGAAAGAGACTAAAAAAGATCAATTACACCAAAAGCTAGTTCAAAAGATAAAATGATAAACCTTTAGACAGACTTTCAAGAAAGAGAGAGAGGATCCAAATAAATAAAATGAGAAATGGAAACAGAAAACTAACAACCAACACCACATAAATATAAGGGATTAATAAGAGACTACTACGAAAAGTTTTTGCCAACAAACTGGACATCCTAAAAGAAGTGGATAAATTCTTAGACATATACAATCTTCCAAAACTGAATCAGGAAGAAATAGAAAATCCAAACAGACCAATTAGAAGTAAAGAAATTGAATCAGTAACAATGATAATAATAAAAACCAACAAAAACCCAACAGACAAAAGTCCAGGATCAGATGGATTTACACATGTGTATTTTACCAAACATTCAAAGAAGAGTTAGTAGCTATCCTTCTCAAACTATGCCAAAATATAGAAAAGGAAAGAAAGCTTCCATGACAGTATTACAAGGACAGTATTACCCAATATCAAAATCAGACAAAGACCCTACCAACAAAACAAAAACAATATCCCCCCTCCCATACTGCAAAACTACAGACAATATCCGCGATGAACACAGATGCAAAATTCCTCAAGAAAATATTAGCAAACTTCATTCAACAATACATTAAAGGGATCATTCACCACGATCAAGTAGGATTTATTTCCAGCATGCGAGCATGGTTCAATATTCACCGGTCATCAATGTCATACACCACACAAACAAAACAAAGGAAGAAATCATATGATCATCTCCATAGATGCAGAAAAAGCATTTGATAAGATTCAACATCAGTTCAGGATAAAAACTTTCAACAAAGTGGGGTTAGAGGGAACATATCTCAACATAATAAAGACCATATACAACAAATTCACAGCTAACATTAATGTAAATGTTAAAATGATAAATGGTAAAAACAAACAAACAAACAAACAAACTGAGAGCTTTTTAAGATCATGAATGAGACAAGGATGTTGACTGTCACCACATTCATTCAACATAGTACTAGAAGTCCTAGTCAGAGTAATCAGACAAGAAAAATAAAGCCAACCAAATTGGTAAGGAAGAAATTAGACTCACTTTTGTGGAGATGACATGATATTACATATTTAAAAAACTCTAACTCCATCAAAAAATATTAGAATAAAAGAATTCAGTAAAGTTGTAGGATACAAATTAATACTCAGAAATCAGTAGCATTTCTATTTACTAATAACAAAGTAGTAGAAAGAGAAATTAAGAAAACAATTTCATTTACAAGTGCACCAAAAAGAATAAAATATCTAGGAATAAGCTTAACCAAGGAGGTGAAAGACTTATACTTTGAAGACCAGAAGCATTGCTGAAAGAAACTGAAGGTGACATAAACAAATTAAAAGATATTCCATGCTTATAGAGTGGAAGAATTCTTATTGTTAATAAGAAGGATAATATAGACAATTATCCAAACCAATCTACAGATATAATGCAATCCCTATCAAAATACCACAGCATTTTTCACAGAACTAGAATGAATAATACTAAATTTGTATGGAATCACAAAAGACCCTGAGTTGTTAAAAGGAATCTTGAGAAAAAAAAAAGCAAAGTTGGAGGTAACACAATCCCAGATTTCAAGATGCACTAAAAAGCTGTACTAATCAAAGCAGTATGGCACTGGCACAAAAATAGACACATAGATCAATAAAACAGAATAGAAAACCCAGAAACAAACCCATGTTTACATGTTCAATTAATCTATGACAAAGGAGGGAAGCAACCTAAGTGTCCATCAGTAGACGAATGCATAAGGAAGATGTGGTATATATATTGCACAGTCACAAAAGGATGAGATTGTGTTGAGACAACTTGGGTGGACCTAGAGACTATTATATTAAGTGAAATAAGTCATACTGAGAATGATAAAGGTCATATGATTTCACTCATATGTGGAATCAATAAAAAAATTCACAAATGAAGAAACAAACAAAAAGCAGAATTAGACCTATAAATACAGAGAAAAAAACTGATGGATGCCAGAGGGGAGGGGTTGGGCAAAATGAAAGTGGGAGATACAGGCTTCTAGTTATGGAATGAGTAAGTTACAGGGATATAAGGCACAGCATAAAGAATATAGTCAAAGGTACTATACGGAGACAGATGTTAGCTACGCTTGTGGTAAACATAGCATAATGTATTTGAAATTAATGCAACATTGTGTGTCAAATATATTTTAAAACATTCTATTACAGAGGAGGCAAAAATAGACAGAGGGAAAAATTCTTTTTAATAAATGGCGTTGGATGCCAACAAATTGGATAACCTAAAAGAAATGGGTAAATTCCTAGAAATATAACCTACCAAAACTGAAGCAAGAAGAAATAGAAAACTAGAAAAGACAAATCACCAGCAATGAAATTTAATCAGTCATCAAAAAATTCCCAACACAAGGGGCACCTGGGTGGCTCAGTGGGTTAAAAAATTCCCAACACAAAATTCCAGGACCAGACTGCTTCACAGGTGAATTTCCTCAAACATTTATTTATTTATTTATTTATTTTAAGATTTTATTTATTTATTTGACAGACAGATCACAAGTAGGCAGAGAGGCAGGCAGAGGAGAAGGGAGGAAGCAGGCTCCCTGCTGAGCAGAGAGCCCGATGCGGGGCTCGATCCCAAGACGCTGGGATCATGACCTGAGCCGAAGGCAGCGGCTTTAACCCACTGAGCCACCCAGGCACCCCTCCTCAAACATTTAAAAAAGAGTTAATACCCATTCTTCTTAAACTATTCCAAAAAATAAGAGGAAGAAAAATTTCCAAATTCATTTTATGAGGCTAGTATCTCCCTGATAAAAAAAAAAAAAAGATAAAGTCATCAGACAAAGACACATAAAAAAGAGAAATACATACCAATATCTCTGATGAACATAGAGGGAAAAGTCAAAATATTAGGAAACTGAATCCAATAATACTTAAAAAAATATCATGCACCATGATCAAGTGGGATATTTTCCTGGGATGCAAGCGTGGTTCAATATTCACAAATCAATCAACATGATATATCACATCAATAAGAGAAAGGATAAAAACTATAGAATTATTTCAATAGATGTAGAAAAAAATTAGATAAAGTACAATATCCATTCATGAGAAAAATCCTTTGACAAAGTAGTTTTAGAGGGAATATACCTCAACATAATAAAAGTTTTATAATAAAAATCCATAGCCAACAACAAACTCAATGGTGAAAAATTGAGAGCTTTCCCCCTAAAGTCAGGCATAAGACATGGATGTCCACTCTCATCACTTTTATTCAATAGCACTAGATGCTCTAGCCACAGCAATTAGACAACAAGAAATAAGAGCATACAAATTGGCAAGGAATAAGTAAAACTTTAACTACTTGCAGATGACATGATACATATATATACTATATATGTGTGTGTGTATATATATATATATCATATATATCATATATACATGATACTATATATAGAAAACCCTCAAGACTCCACAAAAGAAACTACTAGAACTGATAAATGAATTCAGTAAGGTCACAGGATAAAATATACAGAAATATAGAAATATATATATATACACACACACACACACACACACACACATTTCTATTCCATTTCTATGCAGTAATAATGAAGCAGCAGAAAATGAAATTAGGAAAGAAATCCCATTTATAGTTGTACCAAAAATAATAAAATATTTGGAATAAACTTAAATAAGGAGGGGAAAGACTTATGTTCTTATAAATATAAAACACTGAGGAAAGAAATTGAAGGTGATACAAGCAAATAGAAAGACATTCCATGCTCATGGACTGGAAGAAGAAATATTGTTAAAATGTCCATACTACCCAAAGCAATCTGAAGATTTAATGCAATCTCTATCAGAATACAAATAGCATTTTTTACAGAACTAGAATAAACAATCCTAAAAATATGTATGGAAGCACAGACACTGAGTAGCCAAAGCAATCTTGAAAAAGAAAAAAAGCTGGAGGTATCACAATTCCAGATTTCAGGTTATACTGCAAAGCTGTAGGAATCAAAACATTGTGGTACTGACACAAAAACAGGCACATATATCAATGGATCAGGACAGGGAGCCCAGAAATAAAACCACAATTATATGGTCAATTGTTCTTTGACAGAAGAGGCAAGAATATGCAATGGGAAAAGGACAATCTCTTTAACAAATGGTGTTGGGAAAACTGGGTAGCTACATGCAAAAGAATGAAATTGGATTACCTTTTTATACACACAAAAATAAACTACAAGTGCATTTAGGACTTAAATGTGAGGCCTGAACCATAGAAATCCTACAAGAGAGCACAAGTAGTAAATTTCTCTGACACGGGCCTTAGCAATATTCTTCTGATAGGTCTTCTTAGGCAAGGGGGAAAAAGGCAAAAATAAACCATTGGGACTACACCAAAATAAAAAGCTTTTGCACAGTGAAGGAAATCATCAACAAAATGAAAAGGCAACCTACTGAATGGGAGAAGTATGTGCAAATGATATATCTGGTAAGAGGTTAACATTCAAAATATATAAAGAATTTATAGAACTCAACACCAAAAACATCAATAGTTCAATTTAAAAAATGGTCAGAGGACCCGAATGGACATTTTTCCAAAGAAGACATACATATGGCCAACAGACACATGAAAAGGTGCTCAGTATCACTCATCAGAGAAACGCAAATCAAAGCCACAATGAGATATCATCTTAGATCTTTCAGAATGGCTAAAATAAAAGGCACAAGAAACAAGTGTTGGCGAGGATGTGGAGAAAAAGAAACGGTTATGCACTATTGGTGGGACTGTAAATTGGTGCAGCCACTATGGAAAACAGTATGGAGATTCCTCAAAAAATTAGAAATAGAAATACTATATGATCTAGTAATTCCACTACTGGATAATTACACACACACACACTACTCAGCCATAAAAAAAGAATGGAATCTTGCCATTTGTAACAACATGGATAGACCCAGAGGTCATTATGTTAAATGAATTAAGTCGGACAGAGGAAGACACATACCATACGATTTCACTTATTTGTGAAATCTAAAAAATCAAATAAAAAAAATAAACAAAGCAGAAACAGACTCATAGATATGGGGAATAAATTGGTGGTTTCCTAAGGGGAGTAGGGTGGAGGATGGGCAAAATAGTTGAAGGGGATGAAGAGGTACACATTTCCAGTTATAAAATAAGTCATGGTTCCAGTCCAAGATGGTGACACAGGAAGAGCCTGAATTCACCTCCTCCATGGAACACAGTAAATTGCTCTATTAACAGAATAATTCATCCTGAAGAACTACTGAACAACCAAAGAGAGAGAGCTGCAAGAGAAGAGTAAGAGAGATGGAGCTATGTTGTGGTTTAAAAGATTAACCAGCATGTACAGTCATAGCCCCAGCCAGGCAGCAAAAGTCACCAAGCACAGTCTACACAAGGGGCACCATACACAAGACCACTCCTTCAAGTTTAGGTGTTTCACTTATTCCATAGGAACAAACATGGGAAGTCAAGCAAAATGGGGAGACAGAGGAATATGTTCCAAAAGAAAGAACAAGGAAAAAATTCAGAAAATTAACTATGTGAAACAGAGATAAGCAATATTTTTGGTAAAGAATTTAAAGTAATGATTGTAAAGATGCTCACTGTGGGGGAGAAAAGAGCAGAAGATCTCAGTAAGACCTTCAACAAAGAGAGAAAATATTAAAAAGAACCAATCAAAATTGAAGAATACAATAATTGAAATAGTAACACACTAGAGGGGATCAATCATAGATTAGAGAACGCAGAAGAATGGATCAGCAATTTGGAAGAGAGGGTAATGGAAAGCACACAAGCTGAAGAGAAAAAAGAAATTTTTAAAAATGAGGCTAGATTGAGAGATATCTTGGACAACTACAAGTGAACAAACATTTACATTATAGGGTTCCTAGAAGAAGAAGACAGTTATTTGAAGAAATAACAACTGAAAACTTCCCTGACCAGGGTAGGAAAAATACATTCAGGTCCAAGAAACAGAGTTCCAATCAAGATGAACCTAAGGAGGGAGACGCCTGGGTGGCTCAGTTGTTGGGCATCTGCCTTCAGCTCAGGTCATGATCCCAGGATTCCGGGATCAAGCCCCACATCCAACACTCCGCTTGGTGGGGAGCCTGCTTCTCCCTCTTCTTCTCCCTGCTGCTCCCCTTGCTTGTGCTCACTCGCTCTCTGTCAAATAAATTTTAAAAAATCTTAAAAAAAAAAAGATGAACCTAAAAGGTCCACACCACAGCACATAATAATTAAGATGTCAAATTTAAAGATAAAGAGAGACTATTAGGAACTGCAAGAGAGAAATGAAAAGTTATCTGCAAGGGAGAACTATAAGACCATATCTGATTTTTCAGCAGAAACTTTGCAGGTCAGAAGAGAGTGGCATGATATATTCAAAATGTTGAAAGAAAAGAACTTACAGTGAAGAATACTCTCCCCAGAAAGATTATCATTGAGATACGAAAGTAAGATAAAAAGTTTTCCAGACAAACAAAAGATGTTGGAGCGGGGAAACCAGCTGCGGAGATGGAGTCAAGGAGTGGGCTCTCAGCTCAGGGTTACCTTAAACTGATCTGTGGCACAGTCAGGGTACTGTTCTTCAAGCAGGGACCCCCATAAGTGGCAGATCTGGGGAGAACCCCCTCCTTCCTCCTCTGGGAGGAGGGGCATGGGAGCATGCTGCAGGAATCTGGGGTTTGGAGACTTCAGATGGGCTATGCACCAGAGATAGAAATGCTGGTCACAGGCTGGGCGAGCACAGAGTGAGGCTGGAGACCAGGGAGATGGGAGGAACTGACTGCTTTTCTCTGAGGGTGCATTGAGGAGGGGGGTCCTGAGCTCTCAGCTCCTCTGGCCAGAGATTGGGAGACTGCCATTTTCATTGTCATCCTCCAAATCTGTACGGAGAGCATTCAGGGAACAAAAGCTACTGAAAGCAAACTGGACCAGATTGCTTACTCTAGCCCCTGGCAAGGGTGGTGCAGTTCCACCTCGGGCAAAGACACTTGAGAATCTCTGCAACAGGCCCCTCTCCCAGAAGATCAGCAAAAACATCCAGCTGAGACCAAGTTTACTGATCAAATAGAACTGCAAAACACCAGGGCTGGGGGAGTAGAGCACATAGAATTCATGGCTTTTCCTCTATGATTCTTCAGTCTTTCAAAGTCAAATTTTTAAAATTTGTGTTATTGTTTTTCTTTTTCTATTTTTCTTTTTAAAATTTTCCTCTTTCCTACTTTAACCTATTTTAACTATTTTATCTTATCAATACCTTTTTAAAAGTCTTTTAATATTTTCATTTTTATACTCACATTCTATCCTTTCTCTGTATTTAACCTTATTTTTGGTATACATATAAGTTTTTCTTTCTTTAAAATTTTTGTGTATAGTTTCCTATAACAGACGGAAATATACCCTAAATCTAGTATATGGCTTTGTTCTAGTTTCTAGCATGATCACATTCTCTCCTTTTTTTCCTTTTTTAAACCAACTTCTTATCTTATCAATTCCTTTTTTAAAATATTTTTTAATTTTTATCTTTACAGTTGTATTACATCCCTTCATTTTGTTTACCCATGCATGTGCACACACACACACACACACACACACACACACATATACATGTTTTTCTTTCTTTAAAATTTTGGGAGGCAGCTTCTTCTAACAGACCAAAATATACCCAAAATCAAGTGAATGGCTCTGTTCTATTCACCAGATTAATCAAAATTTTTTTCTCTTTTTTTCCTTTTTTCTTCCCCCGGTTTTGGGTCTCTTCTGATTTGATTAGTGTATATTTTTCTGGGATCATTGTTATCATTTTAGCATTTTGTTCTCTCATTCATCTATTCTCTGGACAAAATGACAAGGTGGAAAAACTCACCACAAAAAAAGGAACAAGAGGCAGTACTGACTGCTGGGGACCTAATCAATACAGACATTAGTAAGATGTCAGAACTAGAGTTCAGAATGACAATTATAAAGATGCTAACTGGGCTGGAAAAAAATATAGAAGAGAATCCCTTTCTGGAGAAATGTCCACTTACCTTACAGGCAATACAATGGCACTAAATTTATATCTTTCAATAGTTACCCTGGATGTAAATGGGCTAAATGCCCCAATCAAAAGGCGCAGGGTATCAGAATGGATAAAAAAAGAAGACCCATTGATATGCTGTCATCAAGAAACTCATTTTAGACCCAAAGACACCTCCAGATTTAAAGTGAGGGGGTGGAAAACAATTTACCATGCTAATGGACATCAAAAGAAAGCTGGGGTGGCAATCCTTATATCAGATAAATTAGATTTTAAGTTAAAGACTATAATTAGAGATGAGGAAGGATATATATGACACTTAAAGGGTTTGTCCAACAAGAAGATCTAAAAATTTTAAATATCTATGTCCCTAACATGGGAGCAGTCAACTATATAAACCAATTAATAACAAAATCAAAGAAACACACTGACAATAATACAATAATAGTAGGGGACTTTAACACCCCCTCACTGAAATGGACAGATCATCTAAGCAAAAGATCAACAAGGAAATAATGGTTTTAAATGACACACCGGACCAGATGGACATCACAAATATATTCAGAACATTTCATCCCAAAGCAACACAGAATGCACATTCTTCTCTAGTGCACATGGAACATTCTCCAGAACAGATCACATTCTGGGTCACAAATCATGTCTCAATTGGTACCAAAAATACTAGCCAATAGGATCCTACAGTACATTAAAAGGATTATTCACCACGACCAAGTGGGATTTATTCCTGGGCTGCAAGGTTGGTTCAACATCTGCAAATCGATCAATGTGATAGAATACATCAATAAAAGAAAGAACGAGAACCATATGATACTCTCAATAGAGGATAGAGGCTGAAAAAACATTTGACAAACTACAGCATCCCTTCTTTTTTTTTTTTTAAAGATTTTATTTGTTTATTTGACAAAGATCACAAGTAGGCAGAGAGACAGGCAGAGAGAGAGGGGGAAGCAGACCCCCCGCTGAGCAGAGAGCCCGACATGGGGCTCGATCCCAGGACCCTGGGATCATGACCTGAGCTGAAGGCAGAGGCTTTAACCTACTGAGCCACCCAGGTGCCCCTACAGTATTCCTTCTTGATCAAAACTCTTCACAGTGTAGGGATAGAGGGTACCTACCTCAATATCATCAAAGTCATCTATGAAAAACACACAGCAAATATCATTCTCAATGGGGAAAAATAGACAGCTTTTCCCCTAAGGTCAGGAACACGGCAGGGATGTCCACTATCACCACTGCTATTCAACATAGTACTAAAAGTCCTAGCCTCAGCAATCAGACAACAAAAAGAAATTAAAGGCATCTGAATCAGCAAAGAAGTCAAACTCTCACTCTTTGCAGATGATTGATACTTTATGTGGAAAATCTAAGAGACTCCACTCCACAACTGCTAGAACTCTATAGGAATTCAGTAAAGTGTCAGGATATAAAATCAATGCACAGAAATCAGTTGCATTTCTATACACCAACAACAAGACAGAAGAAAGAGAAATTAAGGAGTCTATTGCATTTACAATTGCACCCAGAACCATAAGATACCTAGGAATAAACCTAACCAAAGAGGCAAAAAATCTGTACTCAGAAAACTATAGGGTACTCATGAAAGAAATTGAGGAAGACACAAAGTAGTGGAAAAATGTTCATGCTCCTGGATTGGAAGAACAAATATTGTGTAAATGTCTATGATACTTAGAGCAATCTACACATTTAATTCTATCCCTATCAAAATACCACCTAATTTTTTCAAATAAATGGAACAAATAATCTTAAATTTTGTATGGAACCAGAAAAGATCCTGAATAGCCAGAGGAATGTTGAAAAAGAAAACCAAATTGGCAGCATCACAATTTCAGACTTCAAACTCTCTTACAAAGCTGCCATCATCAAGACAGTATGGTACTGGCACAAAAACAGACACATAGATCAATGGAACAGAATAGAGAGCCCAGAAACAGACCCTCAACTCTATGGTTAATCTATCTCCAACAAAGCAGGAAAGAATGTCCAATGGAAAAAAGACAGTCTCTTCAACAAGTTGCGTTTGGAAAATTGGACAGCCACATGTAGAGGAATGAAACTGGACCATTTCTTATACCACACACAAACACAGACTCAAAATGGATGAAAGACCTCAATGTGAGACAGGAATCCATCAAAATCCTTTAGGAGAACAGAGGCAGCAACCTCTTCGGCCTCAGCCACAGCAACTTCTTCCTAGAAACATTGCCAATGGCAAGGGAGGCAAGGGCAAAGATGAACTATTGGGACTTCATCAAGATAAAAAGATTTTGCACAGCAAAGGAAACAGTCAACAAAACCAAGACAACTGACAGAATGGGGGAAGATATTTGTAAATGACATATCAGATAAAGGGCTAGTAATCAAAATCTATAAAGAACTTACCAAACTCAACACCCAAAGAACAAATAATTCAATCAAGAAATGGGCAGAAAACATGAACAGACATTTCTGCAAAGAAGACATCCCGATGGTCAACAGACACATTAAAAAGTGCTCAATGTCACTTGGCATCAGGGAAATACAAGTCAAAACCACAGTGACATGCCACTTCACACCAGTCAGAATGGCTAACATTAACAATTCAGGAAACAACAGGTGTTGGTGAGGATGCAGAGAAAGGGGAACCCTCTGATAGTGTTGGGAATACAAGCTGGTGTAGTCACTCTGGAAAACAGTATGGAGGTTCCTCCAAATGTCGAAAATAGAGCTACCCTATGATCAAGCAATTTCACTACTGGGTATTTACCCTAAAGATACAAATGTAGTGATCTGGGCGCCTGGGTGGCCAGTGGGTTAAGCCGCTGCCTTCAGCTCAGGTCGTGGTCTCAGGGTCCTGGGATCGAGTCCTGCATCGGGCTTTCTGCTCAGCAGGGAGCCTGCTTCCCTCTCTCTCTCTCTCTCTCTGCCTGCCTCTCTGCCTACCTGTGATCTCTCTCTGTTGGATAAATAAAAAAAATCTTAAAAAAAAAAAGCTTATTAAAAAAAAAAACAAATGTAGTGATCTGAAGGGGCATGTGCACCCTAATGTTTATAGCAGCAATGTCCACAATAGCCAAACTATGGAAAGGCCTAGATGTCCATCAATAGATGAATGGATAAAGAACATGTGGTATATATACAATGGACAACTATGCAGCCATCAAAAAAATCCCCGAAATCTTGCCATTTGTAATGACATGGATGGAACTAGAGAGTATTATGCTAAGTGGAATAAATCAATCAGAGAAAGACAATTACCATATGATCTCAATGATATGAGGAATTTGAGAAACAAGACAGAGGATCATAGGGTAAGAGAGGGAAAAATGAAACAAAGTAAAACCAGAGCAGGAGATAAACCATAAGAGACTCAATCTCAGGAAACAAACTGAGGGTTGCTAGAGGGGAAGGGGGTTGGAGGGTGGAGTGGCTGAGTGATAGACATTGGGTAGGGTATGTGCTATGGTGAGTGCTGTGAAGTGTGTAAGACTGGTGAATCACAGACCTGTATCCCTGAAACAAATAATACATTATATGTTAATTTTAAAAAAAAGAAAAGAAACAATGTCTCTGAATGATACATTGCACCAGCTAGACATAACAGATATATACGAAATATTCCATCCAAAAAGCAAAAGCCTATGTATTCTTTTCAAGTGCAGATGGAACATTCTCCAGAATAGATCACATATTAGTCCATAAAACAAGCCTCAATAAATGGGCAGAAGATATGAACAGACACTTCTCCAATGAAGACATACAAATGGCTACCAGACACATGAAAAAATGTTCATCATCACTAGCCATCAGGGAGATTCAAATCAAAACCACATTGAGATACCACCTTACACCAGTTAGAATGGCCAAAATTAGCAAGACAGGAAACAACGTGTGTTGGAGAGGATGTGGAGAAAGGGGAACCCTCTTACACTGTTGGTGGGAATGCAAACTGGTGCAGCCACTTTGGAGAACAGTGTGGAGATTCCTCAGGAAATTAAAAATAGATCTTCCCTATGACCCTGCAATTGCACTGCTGGGTATTTACCCCAAAGATACAGATGTAGTGAAAAGAAGGGCCATCTGTACCCCAATGTTTATAGCAGCAATGGCCACGGTCGCCAAACTGTGGAAAGAACCAAGATGCCCTTCAACGGATGAATGGATAAGGAAGATGTGGTCCATATACACTATGGAGTATTATGCCTCCATCAGAAAGGACGAATACCCAACTTTTGTAGCAACATGGACAGGACTGGAAGAGATTATGCTGAGTGAAATAAGTCAAACAGAGAAAGTCAAGTATCATATGGTTTCACTTATTGGTGGAGCATAACAAATAATATAGAGGACAAGGGTAGATGGAGAGGAGAAGGGAGTTGAGGGAAATTGGAAGGGGAGGTGAACCATGAGAGACTATGGACTCTGAAAAACAACCTGAGGGTTTTGAAGGGGCGGGGTGGGAGGGTGGGGGAACCAGGTGGTGGGTATTAGGGAGGGCACAGATTGCATGGAGCACTGGGTGTGGTGAAAAAACAATGAATACTGTTACGCTGAAAATAAATAAAAAATTAAAAAAAAAACATAAAAAAGTAAAAAAAAAATAAATTTAAGAAGATTGAAATCAGGGGTGACTGGGAGGCTCAGTTGACTAATTATCTGCCTTTCTCAATAGAGAAAATAAATGAAACCAAGAGCTGGCTCTTTGAAAAGATAAACAAAATTGACAAGCCCTTAGCCATAGTCATTGAGAGAGACAGAGAGAGAAGCCAAATAAATAAAATCAGAATGAGAGTGAACAACTGACACCACAGAAATGCAAAGGAGTAGAAGAAAATATTATGAAAAATTACATACCAACAAACTGGACAACCTAGAAGAAATGGCTAACTCCTAGAAACATATAATCTCCTAAAACTGAACCAGGAAAGAATAGAAAATTTGAACAGACTGATTATGAGTTACAAAATTCAATCAGTGATCAAAAAACTGTCAAACCCCAAACCAAACCAAGCCAAACAAACAAACTTCAGGACCAGATCAATTCACAGGGAAATTCTACCAGGCATTTAAAGAAGAGTTAATATCTATTCTCCTTAAATCATTCCAAAATATGGAAGAGGAAGGAAAGCTTCCAAATACATTCAATGAGGCCAGCATTACCCTGATACCAAAACCAGATAAAGACACCAAAGAAAAAGAGAACTACAAGCCAATATCCCTGATGAATATAGATGCAAAAATCCTCCACAAAATATTAGCAAACTGCATACAACAATAAAAAGATGATTTATCACAGTCAAGTGGGATTTATTTCCAGCAAGCAAGGATGATTCAGTATTCACCAATCAACATCATATACCACATCAACAAAATGAAGAATAAAAATCACATGGCCATCTCAATAAATGCAGAAAAGGCATTTGGCAAGATTCAATATCTATTCATGATAAAAGCTCTCAATAAAGTGGGGTTAGAGTGAACATACTTCAACATGATAAAGGCCGTATATGAAATGTCCACAGGTAACATCATACTCAATGGTGAAAAACTGAGAGCTTTCCATCTAAGGTCAGGAACCAGACAAGGAAGTCCACTGTTAGCACTTTTATTCAACAGGGCACTGGAAGTCCTAGCCACAGCAATCAAACAAGAAAAAGAAATGAGAAGTATCCAATATTGGTAAAGAAGTTAAACTGTCATTATTTGCAGATGACATGAAACTATTCATAGGCAATCCTAAGAACCCCAACAAAAAATAACTTATTTGTGCAATCCAGTGACATTAATTATATTTGTTGTACTGTACAATCATTGCCACTATCCATCTCCAGATTTTTAACACCCCAGACAGAAACCCTTTACCCATTAAGCATTGAAATCTTATTTCTCCTCCCTTTGCTCCTGGTGGCTTCTATTTTCTGTCACTCTGAATTTGCCTATTCCAGATATTTCATAAAACTGGAGTCATACAATATCTGTCCTTTTGTGGCTGGCTTAGTTCACAGAGCATAATGGTTTTGAAGTTCTTCTACATCACAGCATGTATTAGAGCTTTATTCCATGAATAGCGAAGTTTGGACACACCACGTTTTGTTTATCCATTCGTTTATTGATAACATCTGGGTTGTTTCCACTTTTTGCATATTGTGACTAATGCTACTATGAAGGTTGGTGTACAGTGTCTGTTTGAGTCCTTGTTTTCAATTCTTTGAGGGTATATCCTTGGAAGCACAACTCCTGGGTCTTAATGGTAAAATGGGTTGGATTGTATTCTCTGGAAAAGATAATGTTCAAGTCCCAACCACCAGTATCTCAAAATGGAATTTTACTTGGAAATAGGTTTTTTTATAGAAATAAGTGAAAATGAGGTCATTAATATGGGTTCTAATCTAACATGACTATGTCCTTATTTTTAAAGAGTGGGGAGGGTAATTTGGTCACAGGATGTACATAGAAGGAAGATTATGTGAGGACACATGGACAATGCCATCCATAAGCCAAGGAGTGCCCGAGGTCTCCAGAGGTGGGGAGAAGCATGGAACAAATGCTTCCTCACAGCTCTCAGGAGGAACTAACCCTGCCAACACCACGATCTTAGACTTTTGGTCCCCAGAACCACAAGACAATAAATGTCTGTTGTCTAAGCCCTCAGTCTGTGGTACTTTGTCATGGCAGCCCTAAGAAGTGACTACGTATAGTGATTTTGTGTTTAGCTTTTGAGAAAATACCAAGCTGTTTTTCCTCAGAGCCTGTACTGTCTTATATTCTCACCAACAACATATGACGGTTCCAATTTCTCCATATCATCACCAACACTTGTTTTCCTTTTTCGAAAAAAAAAAAAAAATGTTAGCCGTTCTAGTAGGTAGGAAGAGGTATCTCACTGGGGTCTCAACTTGCATTCCCCTAATGACTAATGGTGGTGAGCATCTTTTCATGTGCTTATTGGCCATCTGTATACCTTCTTCATTTTTAAATCCCCTGACTGGCTCTTTGCTGGCCTTTAGGCTATAGCTTCATTCTCTCCTCCGGTGGTCTCTGCTGACCTCTCTTTCTAGCAGGGAATGTTCTGTCCTTCTCCCTCACTACTCCATGCTCATTTTCTTCATAGCATTTGTCAGTTTATGATTATAAATTCATTTGCTTGCATGCTTTTGTCTACTTTCCCTAGACTGTAAGCATTTCCCTTTTATTAAAAAAAATAGAACTGACATGTTGCATGGTGCCTGACAAAAGCTAGCTACCAAACATAGCTGTTGAATGAGTGAATTATCCATTAAGGTAAGACAGGCACTGTGTGTGACTGTACAAATGGCAGCCGGGAAAGGGTAAAACTTGGCTGAAGATCCACATTCTGTGAAGAGTGAGCTCCACAAGCTGGAAAACATTAAACCCACAAGGAACACTTGTCTCTGGCACTGCTCTGGAGCCAGAGGGTTTGTTGGAATCGCTGTAAATCATTGCTAAGCATTGGTCATTTCTCTCTAATAGCAATTGTGAAAATGGCCTCTTATAGTAGCCTCTCATTCATCTACCTGCCACCATCTACCTACCTGCATCCCACCCAACGTCCATCCATCTATGTACCATCTACCTGCATCCCATCCAATATCCATCCATCTGTGTACCATCTACCTGCCTACAACCACCACTCACCCACCTATTCATCTACCTCTCATCTTCCACTCAGTTACCACCAACCTACCTGCCCACCCTTCACCTGCCATGCATCCCTCTATCCCACTTATGCACCCATATCTGCTGCTTGGGCATGGTCTTACAACCCCTCTTGTAAGTGTTCGAGACTCGAAACACTGCCAAGCAGATGAGACAGGACTCTGCTGCCGCTGGGCCTTCTGCTTCCCTTCCACCACACCCCATTGGTTCCCACTACCACCTGTCCAGTTTGGTTAGCACAGTTCCCATTTGAGGCATCCTAAGGTAAAAGTTATACGCATTCCAACAGTGAGGTTTCTGAGGCTTCCTTCCAAACCTCACTGATTTGGGGATGCAGGAAGGCCCAGACCCAGCTGCAGGTTTGGTTCTTCCACTGATCAGCCTGTGGATCTGTCTGGACCCAGTAATTCTGTACTTGAAAATCTTTCACCCATGGACAGAGATGTGGGGCATCTTAAAGGGCCCCTGGAACTGTTCCCTGAACTGCATCCTCTTCTGTTTTTTTTCCCTCCTTGCCCCCAGCGATGGAATGTGGACTTCAGAACTGCTGTTGGAGTCTCATTTACAAAGGAGGAACTGAACCCCCAGCATCTTAATGCTCATGTGAGCCGGGGGCTACCGTTCCCAGCATTCAGCCCGAGACTCGAAACACTGCCAAGCAGACGAGCCAGGACTCTACTGCCGGTGGGCCTTCCGCTCTCCTTCCACCACACTCCAACTAGAAGAGGACCATGCATTCATGCCCTGCGGTTGGGAGCAAACAGGGCTATTGTCTTTGTGTCTTAAACACAAGGATGGTGACATCTGTTGAACAAATCACATTGATGCCATCTGTGGTTTTAACTTGTGCTGGCTTATGGTATCCCTGGGTAGCTCCTTTTGGAAGTGTCCACATCAAATGGGAGCCAAAGTCCTGGTTCAGGAGAGAGAGATTTCCAAGAATTAGCCAGGTGGTTTAAGCGCCTGACAAGTCCCAGTAATAGAGAGTGAAATACAACCATGGGCTCTCCCCGCCTGCAGCTCTCAGCGTATCACTAACACCTTCTAGGCTGTCCTGCTGAGACTGTGTCTGCATCAAAGCATCCTGCAGAATGTTATTCCTCTTGCCAGACAAACTTGAGCTGTTTCCCAAACTCAAAATCACACCTCAGAAGAGATTGCTTTATCAATTCCCTGGCAAGTACATTTCCCGCTCTGCTGCCAACATGTCCCCCATATCCTCCTATGGATTTGGCCTTTTGCAGACTTATTTAGTCCATTTAGAGAAAAAAAAATGTACCTTGGAGATAAAAAGTAGGTTAAAGAGAGGAAATGACCATGGAAATGCAAAAAACCAAAAGGCAGAATCGGTATGTTAAAAGTCAATAAAATGCCATTTGAAAGGTTCTTTTTCATACTCCCTTGTAACAAGTCCAAGGGATTAACTGAGACCCCCACCTCCCCCCGGCAGTGCTAATGTTCAGTGGAAAGAGTGTTTTTACAAGTGGGCTCCATTTGCAATGACATCTGAAACATGAAACACTGCCGCTGATTTCACCAGTCACCTGGGCGTGCATATTTATGAGTTTCCGAACCAGGTTTCTCCTGCATATGTCTGTTATTGGCTCCCCGTTTTCCAGCCTGAAGATCAGAGGTGATGTCAACTGTTGGACAGTTGGGACAGCTCTTAGATTTATGAATTTTCTTTTTTCCTTTTAAAAATCACTCTGCGGCAGACCAGCATCCAGGAAGATGAAGGAAACAGGAGAAGATTCCATGGTTTACTGAGCTTTGGGGACATCTATAAGTCTCTTTGCAGCTAATTTCCAATTTAGGGGGAGCCAGAAGCCAGACCTGGAATGCAGTAATATGGTGACAGCTAATATTGGTCTTCTGGACAAATGACAACTGATCAAGCAAACTTTTCAAAATGTGGGTTTAAAAAAGACACCTCATTATATATATCAAAGTGAATAGCAGATACTTGGATGGAAGATTTAAACCTAAAAATCAGCCACTTCTTATATGCTGCCTCATGGTGACAAGGTGGCTGCCCACCTTCAGCATCACATCTGTCATCTGTGTTTGAGGCATTGATAAAAGGCTGCTAAAATGACTTCCTGGAAGCCGTAGAAACTTCCACTTATATTTGATTGGTCTAAATCTAGATGTGAGGGATGCTGGGACCATTGCTAGTCCCAAACAAAACTGGAGTTCTCTGTTAGTAAGAATGAATGGTAGAAAGGATAACAGGTCCACAACTAGTAGCACTTTACCTGTGTCTTATTAATTGTTTAAGAAGATGGAAATAAGAATGGCACTTAGGTTCTAGGACTGAGGAACTGAGAGGCTGAGGACATCATTTATGGGGATGAGGGAAACATGGAGGTGGGAGAAATCAACACTTGTCTTTTCACCATATTGTTTGAGACACCTAGGAGACTTGTTGAGTAGAGAAATTGAGGAGGCAGTAGAATGTGCTTACCTAGAGCTCCATGGAGTTACAGATTTGAGAGAAAGCAGCATATGAATGAAATTTTCAAATCATGGATTGGATGAAATCACCTGGCTAGGAAGGGAGGAAAGTCAAGGACGGATCTGGGTCTGGGAAGGAAGAAGAGAAAAGAGACTGTGCTAGAGGAAGCAGCAAGTGGGAGGGGACAAGGTGATCTAGTGTCCACAGGCCCAAGAAAGAGGGCTCTGGGAGGAGGGAGTGATCCGCATGGGACATGGCTGCTGAGACAGTAAGAGGAAGACAGAAAACTGACCAACGGTTTTGGCTAAGTAGAAGCCGTGTGGGACCCTAAGAAAAACTTAATAGCTGCCTGGTGGATTTAGCATGCTTTACTTAACCATTCCCCTCTTGAGTCATTCGCTTTTCCCTTTTCTGTCTTGCTAATGAAAACAATACTGCAGTGAATGTCTTGTGCTATGTTCTTCCTCGCAGGTGACAGCATTTCTTTTGGATAAGGCCTAGAAACCATTGAGCCAAAAGGCACGCGCATGTTAAATCAGTCCATATTGTCAAATGTCTGCTAAACGGTCATACTGGGTACACGCCAATTTTTTTTAAAGATTTTATTTATTTATTTCACAGACGGAAATCACAAATAGGCAGAGAGGCAGGCAGAGAGAGGAGGGAGCAGGCTCCCCGCTGAGCAGAGAGACCGATGCGGGGCTCGATCCCAGGACCCTGAGATCATGACCCCAGCTGAAGTCAGAGGCTTTAACCCACTGAGCCACCCAGGCACCCTGTACATGCCAATTTAACACAAAGTTAACAAGGTATTTTGGTAACAAGGTATTTTTCAACTACCAGCTTTTCATTTGTTAATTTCTTCTTTATTAGTCATTTGTATTCATAGCTTTCCCATTTTTTTCTCTTTTTTCTTGTTGATTTATCAGAGCTCCTTTACATATGTATTTTTTCCAGTTTGTCGTTTTCCTTGATTTTTTAAGTTTTTTTCCCCTTAACCATATAATAAATGTGGAATTCAAAGTTAGCTAAGTTTGTTTGTTTTCCTTTCTACTTAGAAAGGCTTTGTTTGTTTGTTTAAAAGATTTATTTTTTTATTTGACAGAGATCACAAGTAGGCAGAGAGAAAGGAGGAAGCAGGCTCCCCGCTGAGCAGAGAGCCCGATGTGGGGCTCAAACCCAGGACCCTGGAATCATGACCTGAGCCAAAGGCAGAGGCTTTAACCCACTGAGCCACCCAGGCGCCCTTAGAAAGGCTTTTGTCACCCTAAGATTGTTAAAAAGATTCACTCACTTCCCTCTAGGTTTTACAGTGTTGTTTTTTTTTTCTTAAAGAATAAATCTTTGATCTAAGATTTATTTTGGTATCAGAAATGAGGGTGATGAGCACTGGGTGTTATACTTAACTAATGAATCATTGAGTACTGCATCAAAAACTAATGTACTGTACAATGGCTAACTGAACATAATAAAAAAATAATATATAGAAAAAAAAAAGAAGTGAGAGTGAAAGCCAAGCTTTATTTTCCAAATAAATGTTTGCCCAGCTGGTTCAGTATCATTGCTGAATTTGTCATTGTAATTTGTCTTTCCCCAATTAATGTGAAATCATTTTTATTACATATTTCCATACATTGGTCTTTTTCTGTTCTCTTGTCCCATGAACCCATCTGTGAATTTGTCTACTGCTGGGCCAGTACCATACTGTTTTTATTGCTAGAGCATTATATATTAGGATGTGTTTCTGTTGCCAGTGATGGATTTTCCATTAAACTGGTTTACATGACACAGATATATGTTGATTTCAGTAACTGTAAAAGACAAGGGAGTGTTTCCGAGATGTTTCCTTTTTCCATCACTGGACTTTGTTCTCAGTCTGGCCAGTAACACCAGGCTCATGACTCTCAGGTCCTAGTCCACCATGCCCCTCTCTCGCTGCAACATAAGCCATGTTACCCCCTGTTGGCACCGATGGGGTCATGTGCCTATCCCTGGCAAGGCAAGGAGTCCATGTAGGGGTGGAATCAACTCCACTCAAAGGACTTGGGTGGAGATGGGGAACCTGGTTCATAAAGGGAAAGTGGACAGTGTCACCAGAAGAGACGGTAAAAGTGAGTGGATGCTGGATGACAAGAGCAAGAGGTATCTCCTCTATGTTAAGATACTTTTAATACCCTGTACACCATGAACCCCTTGTTTCTCTTCAGAAGTCCCCTGTCTATTCCCATGTGTTAATTCTTACAGGTGAATTTAAAAACATGTTTTTTCAAGTTCTAAAAAATTTATAAAGCTTTTATTAGATTGAGTTAAATTTATAGATGATCTTAGGGAAAAGGACATCCTTACCATATTGAGTCATCCCTCCCCCAAAACATGAGGTAATTCTCAATTTTTCATTAATTTCTCTCAGGAAAGCTGAAAAACTTTCATATGGGTCCTGTATATTTCTTGTTTATGCCTTGAGATTTTAAAAAAATTAATAGTTTTTTTTCCCCCAGCAATTTTAGATTAGCAGAAAAATTGTTCAGAAAGTACAGAAAGTTCTGGCATACCCCCTTCAGCCTTTCCCCTCTGCTCCCTACCTAGATCCCCCATTTATAAATATCTTCCATTAGTGAGGTACATTTGTGACAACTGAGGGACAATATTGATACATTATTATTACCTAACGTCTATAGTTTACATTAGGGTTCACTCTCTGTGGCACATTCTCTGTCATACAGAGTGGTTTCACTGCCCTAAAATTCCCCTGCATTCCATCAACTCAACCCTCTGCCCCTCCACACCATCTCCTGGCAGCCACTGATGGTTTCCCTACCTTTGTGGTTTTGCCTTTTCCAGAAAGCCATATACTTGGAATCATACCGCATGTAGACTTTTCAGACTGGCTTCTTTCACTCGGCAATATTTAAGCTTTCCCCATGTCTTTTGTGGCTTGAGAGCTCATTTCTTTGTATCCTCAGATAATAATTCCATTGTATGGATGTACTACAGGTTATCCATTCCTTGGGATTTTTTCATGTATTTTTATGACGGTCTTAGATGTCAAAATTTTCAATAATGACTTCAAAGTTTCTGTTTCAGTTATTCACAGTTGTCTCTTAACTCCAAAGTTGCTTCTAGAGCTTTGTGATGATGGGGCTGGGAGTCTGGAAACTCTTTCTTGGATATATTTATATATTATTATAGGATTGCTTGTTGTAGTGGTACTTAGCGCCTCTATCACATTACATAAATATTGGCGTTTTTTTCAGTAAGTAGATTAAGTTCTAGTCCCTTAGCAACCTAGTTGATTGTAAGACAATATTGTTGCCTATATTCACTGTACTGTGCATTATATCTCTAGGGCTTATTCTACCTCTAGGGCTTACAAGTTACTATTTGTAACTTTGTATCTTTATTTTTTTTTTGTAACTTTGTATCTTTAAACAATATTTGTCCTGTCCCTCCCTCTGGGTAACCACCATTTTATTCTTCTTTTATAAGTGTAGTTTTTAGAAATTCCACATATAAGTTATATATCATAAGTACTCATCTTGGGATGCCTGGGTGGTTCAGTTGGTTAAGCCGCTGCCTTCGGCTCGGGTCATGATCCCAGCATCCTGAGATCGAGTCCCACATCGGGCTTCTTACTCAGTGAGGAGCCTGCTTCTCTCTCTGCCTCTGCCTGCCACTTTGCCTGCTTGTGCTCTCTCTGACAAATAAATAAATAAAATCTTAAAAAAAAAATAAGTACTCATCTTTTTCTATCTGGCTTAGCTCACTTACATAATGTGTTCAAGATCAGTCCATGTTGTTACATGGACTGTAACAACAGTCCATGTTCTTTCTCACTGCTGAATAATATTCCATGGTATATATGTACATTGTAAAAGTCCATTCATCCATTGATAACACTTAAGTTGTTTCCGTATCTTGGCTATTGTAAACAATGCTACAATGAACATGCTGGTGCTATAGGTCTTTGAGTGAGTGTTTTCATTTTCTGTGAATACCCAGAAGTAGAACTGCTGGATCATAAGATAGCTCTATTTTTAATCTTTTGAGGAATTTCCATACTGTTTTCCACAGGGGTTGCACCAATTTACATTTCTACTAATAGAACAGAAGTGTTCTCTTTTCTTCACATTCTTCTTACACTTGTTATTTCTTGTCTTCTTGATAGGAGGTAATATCTTGCTGTGGTTTTGATTTGCATTTCCTTGATTAATGATGCAGAACATCTTTCCATGTACCTTTTGGCCATGTGGGTGTCTTTTTTTTTTTTTTTTTAATGCCTACTTACTTCTTTTCCCCATTTTAAAGTGAATTGTTATTAGGTTGTAAGAGTTCTTCATAGATTTTGGATATCAATCCCTTATCTAATATATGGTTTGTAAAAATTCTCCCATTCTATATGTTGCCTTTCCATTTTGTTGTTTCTTTTGCTGTGCAGAAGTTTTTAAGTTTGATGTATCCCATTTGTTGATTTTTGCTCTTTTTTTATGCTTAATGTCAGTTCCAAAAAAATCATTGCCAAGACCAATGCCAAGGAACTCCCTCCTTCATTTTCTTTTAGGAGTTTTATTATATCAGGTCCTATATTTCAGTCTTTGATCCATTTCAAATTAATTTTTGTGAGTGGTATAAGACATGGGTTCAATTTTATTGCTCTGCCTATGTTCACCCAGTTTCCCCAACATCATTTTTTTTTTAAGATTTTATTTGTGTGAGAGAGGGAGCACACAAGTAGAGGAAGCAGCAGGCAGAGGGAGAAGCAGACTCCCCGCTGAGCAAGGAGCCCAGTATGGTACTTGATCCCAGGACCCTGGGATCATGACCTGAGACGAAGGCAGCCGCTTACCCAACTGAGCCACCCATGTGTCCCTTAACACCATTTGTTGAAGAGACTATACTCTCCCCATTGGGTGCTCTTGGTTCCTTTGTCAAGTACTAATTGACTGTATAAGTAGAGGTTTAATGGGTTCTCTGGGCTCCATTCTATTGATCTAGGAGTCTATTTTTGTGCCAGTACCACACTTTCTTCACTGTAGCTTTGTAGTATAGTTTTAAATCAGGAAATGTGAAGCCTCCGGCTTTGTTCTTTTTCCTGAAGATGGCTTTTTGGCCATCTGGGGTATTTTGTGGTTCCATACAAATTTAGGATTGTTTTCTTCTATTTGTGAAGATTGCCATTGGTATTTTGATGGGGATTGCATTGAATCTATACAGGGCTTTGGGTAATATGGACATTTTAACAACATTAATTCTTCTGGTCTGTGATGAGAGGTCCTTCCCTTTGTTTATGTTTATTTTGGCGAAGTCTTGTGGTTTTCTTATATAGATTTTTCACTTCCTTGTTTAAATTTATTTTGTTTTTGATGCTATTATGATTTGAATAGCTTTTATTTCTTATTCAGATTATTCACCCTAAGCATATAGAAATGCAACTGATTTCTGTATGTATTTTGTATCCTGCAACTTCACTGACATCGTTGCTCAGTGTCAACAGTTTTTTGGTTGAGTCTTTGAGATTTTCTACAGACAGAGTCATATGATTTGTCAATATAGTGAGTTTTACTTCTTCCTTCTCAGTTTGGATGACTTTTATTTGTTTGCCAAATCATTCTAGCTAGGACTTCTAGGGCTACGTTGAGTAGCTGTGGTAAGAGAACTGTGGTGAGCAAAGAGGCCGAATCAGTAATCAAAAACCTCTCAACACAGAGAACCCCAGGAACCCCAGGACTAGAGGGCATCGCTGGCTAATTCTACCAAACATTCAAAGAAGAATTAATGTCAATCCTTCTCAAACTCTTCCAAAAAAAATTAAGGAGGAAATACTTCTAAGCTTGTTCTATGAGGCCAGCATTATCAAAGCCAGATAAAGACACCAGAAGAAACCTTTAGACTAATATTCTTGTTGAACACAGGTGTAAAAATGCTCAAGAAAACATTAGCAAACTGAATTCAAGAACACATGGAAAAGGTTATACACCATTGACCAATAGTCCATAAGGATGGTTCAACAGATGCAAATCAATAAATGTATATACATCACTTCAATAAAATGATAGATAAAACCACACGATCATCTGAATAGATGCAGGAAAAGCACTTGACAAGATAGAACATCTGTTCATTATAAAAACCCTCAGCAGATTGGATAAAGGAGCATAACTAAAGACCATATATAACAAACCAACAACTAATATACCGAGTGGAGAAAGATGGAAAGCTTTTCCTCAAGATCAGAAACAAGGCAAGGATGCTCATTCTTCCATTTCTGCTTTGAAAGCTGACTGTGTATTAGTTCCTGCTGGCAGTGGTACAGAGGGAGACTGCGAGCCTGGAGGAGGTCAGACTTGTACCTTCCTTGGCTTGCTCCCCTGGTGGCATTGCCTCGCAGGACCCTCGCCCTCTCAGAGTGCTTGGTGCTGGACTGCACTGTCTGAGCCAGCCCCCGAAGTTCCCCTCCAAGGGGCGAGAATACTGGCCCCAGCCCCAGAGGTCTGAGCCCAGCTCTGCAGACCTGTCCTCTGAGCTTCCAGACCTACAGGGGACAGTGGCTTCCTGCAATTACTTTCTCTGTGTTAACCCAGTGTCCCCGTATTGAGTTCCCATGGCTGCTGTAACAAATTATCAGAAACATCTGGCTTAAAACAACACAAAGATGCTACCTTACAGTTCTGGAGGTTAGAAGCCCAATGCCTGTCTCCCTGGGCTAAAATCAAGGTGTTGGTAGACCGGGTTTCTTCTGGAGGCTCTGGGGAGAATCCACTTACTTTCCTTTTCCAGCTCAAGGGGCCGCCCACATTCTTGAGTTCATGGTCCTTTGTTCCTTTTCAAAGCAGCAGCAACAGTGGATTGAGTCTTTCTCATGCTGTTGTCTCTCTAGTTCCCCCCTCCTGCCTCTTCCCCCACTTTTAAAGACGCTTGTGATTACATTGGGCCCACCTGGGTGCTCCAAGATAGTCTCCGTATCTTACCGTCGGCTGACGACCAGCCCAGACTCCATCCACGGCCTCCATCCCCGCTTGCCAGGGAACCCAACCTGCGTACAAGCTCTGGGTAGTAGGGGGTGGACACAGTGGGGGCTTTCCTTTTCCTACCACGTCCCCTATTGCCCAATGCCCGTTTAGCCAATTCCTGATATTAACTACTCTCTCCTATAACAATGGTGCAGTTTCTGTGTTCCTAACTGGATCCTGCCTGATCTTGATACTTAATGGTTATTGCTTATTACATGAAAGCTTTTTATCTACCTATTATCTATCCATCCATTTGTTATCTACCTATCATCTCTCTCTACCCACCTAGCTATCTATTACCTATCTATTCTTTAAACAGCCATCTTTTAAAAATTTATTTATTTATTTATTTGAAAGAGAGAGCGAGAGAGAGCACGTGAGCACTAGCAGGGAGAGGGGTTGCAGGAGAGGGAGAAGCAGACTCCCCACAGATCAGGGACTCTGACGTGGGGCTTGATCTGAGAATGCTGGGATCCTGACCACAGCTGAAAGCAGATGCTTAACCCACGGAGCTACCCAGGCATCCCAGCCATCTTTTTTTTTTTTTTTTTTTTAATTGAAATACAGTTGATACACAATGTTACATTAATTTCAGGTGCAACCATGTGTTTCAACAACTACTATGCTGTGCTCACCACCCATTGGTCCCTATACAAAACTATTAAAGTACCATCGACCATATTCTCTACACTCTTTTATTTCTATGACTAATTCATTCCGTAACTGGAAGCTTGTATCTCCTGCTCCCCTTCACCTATTTCGCCCATTCCCCACACCCCTTGCCTCTGGTAACCACCAGTTTATTTCTATATTTGTTGGTCTTTGTTTTTTTTTTTTTTTTCCCAAATGAACCATCTTATCAAACTCTATTTTATAGGCATTCAACCATATTATTAGAGATAAATACAAAAAAAAATCCTTTTTTTTCTTATGGATTATTTTGTTCAATAATGTTCAATAACAGAGGTGGGTGCTCTTGTTTTATATCTAAAATGTGTGTACCTGCTCAAACATGTACATACCTTATCATTTTAAAGGAATATTGCCTTTTCCAGCTTTAAGGGGCCACAAGCATTCTTCATTTCATGGCTCTTTGTTCCTCTTCAAAGCAGCAGCAATTAAAAAAAATAATAAAAATGTTTTATTTTCTTTAAATATTATTTTTCATATTTTTAAAAGTCTTAAAACATTTCAAATACATTAAAATGTTATTTTTCAGATTTTTAAAACATTTTAAAACTTTTTTAAATTTTAAAACATTTTTATTTTTTAAACTTAAATTTATTAGGTTTTGAATATTTAATACATTCCAACTGTTCAAAATTCGAAGAGCACAAAGGCTATAATAAGAAGGGATAGCAAACCATCTTCCCACCCTTGTTTCCTTCCACAGAAGCAACCGAAGTTATCAATTTCTTGTGTGCTTTTCCAAAGATATTTCATGCAGATATAAACAAAGGAACTCTTTTCTGACTCTGTTTCCTTCCACTCCCAATTAGAAAAGGCAGGAGAAGCTTATCTAATGTTAAGCGCTCTTATGCGATGGTCCTATTTTTTTCCTTTCTTGACCCACGGAGACCTCTGAGATCTATTCTGAAGGAACTCAGTGTATTTTTTTCATCTTTAATCTATTTTGAATGAACTCATCTAATTCATGGTGTATGTTTATGTGATCTGATTGCTAGTACTTTTTTGTTGTTGTTTTTTTAGGATTTTGTTTATTCGACAGAGACAGCACAAACAGGAGGAGCGAAAGGCAGAGGGAAAGGGAAAAGTAAGCTCCCGGATGAGTAGGGAGCGGGATGGGGGACTCCATTCCAAGACCCTGAGATCATGACCTGAGCCTCAGGCAGACGGTTAACCCACTGACCACCCAGGCGCCCCATGTTTGCTAGTATTTTATTACGCCTTTATATCAGTACTTATAACTGACATACTGAGATAGGTCTACTGTTTATTGTGTGTGTGTGATATTTTTAACTGGCTTTGTTATAAGTGTTTGTGTCAATCAGGGTCCAGCCAGCAAAATAGAAGCCAAGCTAGGCTGTCAGAGGGACTCAGCGCAGGGCACGACTTGGTTGCCACTGGCCTGGTGGAAAGAGGTGCAGTGAGCTTGTGACAGGTGTGCCAAGAGACCCCGGATGTCAGAACCAGCTGCAGCCACTGAGACTCATCTGCCCCAGGACCTCCGGGGGGCGGAACTGAACGGCCAAGGGGCCCTAGTCCTGGGATCCGGAGGACCACAGAGGGTAGTTTCCACTACAGAGACTGTAGGTGAATAACGAGCACCTGGAAGAATCAGGTTTTCCTTCTTCCTCCGGGCCCCTGAATGGTTTCAGTAGCCTCGAAAGCATGTGCTCTGTTAAAAAAAAAAAAAAAAAAAAAAATTGCCATCCAATCATCAGAGTATGAGCCCTTTGTGGGGGGAATAGTTCACTGGCAGCTTTTTACAGTTTTTACCCAAATTATTGAGGTAGCTTTCCCATCTTTTCCTCAGTCCAGTATTATTGAGATATAGTTCCCTAGAAGACAATTAACTGGCATAGAGTTACCTAAAATATTGTTTACAATTTCTTCCCTACTTAGTTTTGATTTTACGTATTTGTGCTCTCCCACCCCTGCCTTTTTTTTTTTTTTTTTTTTAGTAATCAAGCTACTCTGTGGTTTTTCTACTTTGTTTTTCAAAGTCTTGAAATCATGATCAGTTCTCTTGGCTTTTTTGACCCTTATGTTTTCTTTAAGTTTTGTATTAATTTTTCTAGTTTTTTTTTCCTCCCAGAATGCTTGATTAATTTTCGTGTGACGTGTTTAAGGATATGATTATTACTTTGCCTTTAGCTTTGACCTTTTCCTATGGGACTTGATATATAATATCCTTATTATTGTAATTTCCTAGATATGCTGCGGTTCTAGTTCGATTTCCTCTTTGAAACAAGGAAAAACAGACTTTTTAAAAAAACATTTCTGATAGGCTGGGTATTAATATTTTTTATTCAACTTTATTATTTTTAGTTTTATTGGCTTGAGAATGTGGTTTCTGTTTCACTTCTTGGAATTTGTTGAGGTTTCTTTGTAATCTAATATATTGTAAAATTGTGTGAGTCTTTTTTTTTTTGAAGATTTTATATATTTATTTATTTGACAGAGAGAGAGTGTGTGTGGGGGGGACAGAGGGACGAGTAGACTCTGCACTGAGTGTGGAGCCTGACACAGGACTGGATCTCACCACCCTGAGATCATGACCTGAGCAGAAATCAAGAGCCAGACACTCATTCAACTGAGTCACCCAGGTGCCCCTGTCGTCGTTGTCTTTGTCGTCGTCGTCTGCTTCTTCTGCTTCTGCTTCTGTTTCTTGTTTTTCTTCTTCTTTTTTAAAGACAGTGTACTGTATTTCCTTTTTCTTTTCAGGACACAGAGTAGATATGTATGTACAAGATCAACCTTGTTCATACTATTATTCAGACCATCTATAGCTGTTTGTTTGTTCGTTTTACTTAATAGGGACCGAAGGAAGTGAATTAAAATATCTAACGATTTATGTGTTTCTGCCATTTTTTCCTAGTTCATGAGAGATCTTTTCATTGTGGATTATATAACTCATCATGATGAAGTGACTTCTATGTGACACTTAATGAGTTCTCCTTCAATTCAAATTTCTCTGATTTTAATATTATACACCTTCCCCTGCTTCCTTTTATTTCCCTTCGTTTTGCCCGTTGTTTATTCATCAGTTTCCCTATCCTTTCACTTGTAATTTTACTTTCAACTTTTCTGAGTCACTTTGTTTTACTATATTAGCATATAGTTAGATTTTATTTTTTTAATCAGGTATGAGATTTTTTGGTACCTTTTATTAAATCCACCTGATTATATTATAATTGATTACATTTATCTGAAAGCATATTTTTTTGAGAGGGGGGAGAGATTGTGTGGGTGGGGAAGGGGCAGAGGGGGAGGGAGAGAGAATCTTAAGCATATAGTGTATTATTAGTTTCAGGGGTAGAGTTTAGTGAATCATCAGTTGCATGTAACACCTAGTGCTCATTACATCACATGCCCTCCTTAATGTCCATCACCCAGTTATCCCATCCCCCCACCCACCTCCCTTCCAGCAACCCTGTTTGTTCTGTATAGTGAAGAATGTCTTATGGCTTGCCTCCTTCTCTGTTTTCATCTTATTTTATTTTTCCTTCACTTCCCCTATGTTCATCTGTTTTGTTTCTTAAATTGAGTGAAATCATATGGTATTTGTCTTTCTCTTACTGACTTATTTGACTTAACATAACACCTTCTAGTTCCAACCACATCATTGCAAAAGTCAAGATTTTGTTCTTTTTGATGGCTGAGTAATATTCCTGTGTGTGTGTGTGTGTGTGTGTGTGTGTGTGTGTGTGTATGTGTACACCACCTCTTCTCTATCCATTCATCTGTCAATGGACATTTGGGCTCTTTCCATATTTTGGTTAATTGTGGACATTACTATAAACACTGGGGTGCATGTGCCTAATCAAATCACTACATCTGTATCCTTTGGATAAATAACTAGTAGTGCAATTGTTGTGGACTCATCCTTACTCTTGTGATGATGCAAGATGATAAAATGCCTCCTGATGAAATGAGGTAAGTGACATAGACAAGTGACCTCACCTTAGGCTGCTGTTAATCTGATGATACATCAGAAGGAGAATTATCTGCTTCCAGACCCTGGTTGACTGGAGATAACTGGAATCATGGGGAATGAAATCCTAAATAAAGGGGACCCAGTGTCTTCTTGGATTCTCTTCCCCAATTTTACTTGCTTGTTTTGGAGTTTTTGTACTTTATATTATTATCAATTAAAAATAATTAAGCAGAGCCCTTTCCCCCAGGAATTGAAACAATTATGTTCCTGTTCTTAGAATTTCTGCATTATTTGGGTATAATTTATATTTAATAGATTCAATGATCAATGCTTTTTTTAATCCAATGACTTCCTTACTTCTGTGTTATTTATTTTTCTCTCTAAAATAGATTATATCTTCATGTATTTTTTAAAATCTTCCTGAGGTATTATTAGAGTAAACTGACATATACAAAGTAGAAACTGAAAAAGTAAAAAAAAAACAAAAAAGTATACAATTGTATCAGTTCATGAACACACACATCTGTGAAGCCATTGCTGCAATCAAAGTAACATCTGTAAAAAACACATATGGGAAAAAAGATAACACACGTTTCTATCTGAGGAAAAGCAATGCACAATATGGAAGAGAGACAACCCAAATATCCAATATTTGGTTCATTTTGTGTACCTAAAAAAATTAGACGAATTGAACAGAAAAACAATGAGAAGATATAATAAAAACCAGAATTTTCTGAAAGGAAGGAAGACCTGAATTTGTACATCAAAAGAGTCCTTTATTTGGGGGGACAAAAATAATAAAGAACTGTGAACTCTGAATGAAATTATTGAAAGATAGGTTGAAGGATATATGACAAAAATAAAGTTGTCTACTAAAGAAAAATTAGTCTAACTTCAGACTTCTCCTCAGCAATTTCAAATGAAAGGATAAAATGGAACAGTGTCCACTGAAGGTTTTGTTTGGAGGACTATTTGACCCAATTTTCCATACCCAGCCAAGTTATCACTTGTCTGATAAAGCAACAGATGTATGCTCTCAAATGGTCGGGAATTCGTAAACTATATCATTCAAATAGATTTCTCTGAAATACATTTGGCTAAAGCTAACAACACAACAAATGGTGAAAGACTGAGTTGTTTTCCCCAAGATTGGGAATAAG
The DNA here is from genome assembly GCF_963455335.1 of Martes martes. Taxonomy (NCBI): domain Eukaryota; kingdom Metazoa; phylum Chordata; class Mammalia; order Carnivora; family Mustelidae; genus Martes; species Martes martes. The sequence goes on along the minus strand of NC_137888.1, from coordinate 8,584,395 downwards.
TCAAGGATATGTATTTTGAGCACTTCTATTGAATATTGTTTTGAAGATTACAGACGTTGCAAAAAAGTAAGATGAAGAAATAAAAGGCATGAAGATAAGAAATGATACAGTGTAATTATCACTGTTTGAATTTTCTCGAGTTTTATATAAATGGAACCACACAGTAGTTACCTGGGTATGGGGGTGCAGATGGAGATGCTAAGGGTCACAGCTCAACTTTAGGAGATGATGGGGGTGCCTGGGCGGCTCTGTTGGTTAAGCAACTGCCTTCAGCTCAGGTCATGATCCTGGAGTCCCCGGATCGAGTCCCACATTAGGTTCCCAGCTCCACGGGGAGTCTGCTTCTCCCTCTGACCTTCTCCTCGCTCATGCTCTCTCTCACTGTCTCTCTCTCAAATAAATAAATAAAAATATTTTAAAAAATAAATTAAAAAAACAACTTTAGGAGATGATGGAAATGTTTGTTGTCTTGATTGCTCAAAAATAATATGGGTGGGATTTTCCTTTCATGTGTTTCTGAGCACTATTTCAGTCCTCTTAGCATTTATTCTGATAGTTCGGAGGTTAATAATTTATGTTCTCTGTTCAGATTGTCACTTGCTTGAGAGTTTAGGAGGAGGACCAAGGTTGTGAGCAGATGGATTCTGGAAGCTCTTTCCCTAAATTTCTTGAATCCATGGGAAACTGGAAATGAAGTTCTGACGTATGCCACAACATAGGTAGATCCTGAAGATGTTATGTAATTTCATATAAATGCAGTCCTACAATATGTAACATTTTGTGTCTGTTTTCTTCACTTAGCATGCTTTCTTTGATGTTCATTCACCTTAAAGCATGTATTCAGACCCTTATTCCTCTTTTCGGTTGAGTAATAGTCCATTGTATGGCTAGACCACATTTTGTTTATCCATTCGTCTGTTGATGGGCATTTGAATTGTTTCCACCTCTTGTCTATCGTGAAGGTGCTGCTATGAACATTCATGTACAAGCATTTGTCTGAGTATCTGTCTTCAATCATTCTGGGTATATATTTAGGAGTGGAGTTTCTGGGCCACCATTACATTGTAGTTAGGATTCTCTACTCTTCAAGATGTGCTGGTGAAGTCATTTTCTGGGACTTTCTTTAGGACGCCCATCCATCCTTCCACACACTTTCAATTCTTCAGTCTCACCTACTGGAAATGCTTCTACATCTGGACTCCGAGCTGCGTGTTGTTAGGGTTTCTTAATCCTGTAAGACCCGGGCCCTCACATGCTGCTCTGGATTTGCAGTTTGGTATTTCAGGAGTGGAAAAAGGAGGTGCCAAAATGGAATAAGTGCATAAGAGGGCTGCTCTGCCAGCGTGGCCTGGCCAACGTGGAAGGGCTAGAGCTCCCGAAGGAAGCTGATTTCTTTGGCTCCTACTCGAGCCTCAGCTGCCACAGAGGGAGAGCTACTTCTGGAGACCAGTGACCCAGAACAACACCACACGGAAGGGAGGATCAGCGGTAACACCTGTGGTCCTGGCGCTCCAGCAGGGGTTCTGACCAGAGTGTCTGCTCCTCACAGGGCATCATCATGCCTGAGAAGCACGATGGAGTCTGGACACACAGGACGGGCTGGGTTCCCAGAGTTTCCTCCACATGCTGCTGCCCTCCCCGCCCGTGCTCCAACCTCCGCTATTCCAGACTTTATGCTCCAGCAAACCAGGCCCACTTTGGAGTGAATTTAACCCAAACTCCAAAGACATCTTCTGGGCTGAGGCCTCTCCAAAGAATGTTCTTTACTTGTGTAGGCTGCCAGGTGGTACGGGACCCAAGTCAGTCTTGGTGTTCTGGTTTCCCCTTTTTGTGCCCTTTGCCCTCCATCCCGAGGCACTTGGACTTGCCGAGATGTCAGTCGCACGGTTGTGTGAGTCAAAGCTGCTTTGCTCGGGTCGCAAGGAGGAATTCATGCTTCTTGGCTTCTCTGCTTCAAAGGGAACTCCCACTAAATCACAGACCGATTTTTAACCCAGAGCTATGCGAGGTCTTTCACAACCAACACTGATTGACGTGGACAAAATCCCTGCTCCGAAGGACCCGGAGTCTAATGGAGGAGTCAGAAAAAAAAAAATGTAGCAAGGGATAATGACTCATTCTGAGATGGGCTGAGGGAGTGGACATTGTGCTGAGATGGGGTCTGACAGGGATGCGGGAACTGCCGCTGATGAGAAGGAACCAGTTATTCTTTCAATATGATCTGCTTTTTTGTTGTTGTTGTTCTCTATGGAAGTTTTTTAAACATCTTTTTTTTATGTTCGGAAATTTCATGAGGCTGTATCTTATTTATTTGTGTAAATCTCTATTCGGTCTACTTAATACTTGTTAAGCCCCTTCAATTTGGAAATTCATGTCTTCCCTCAGTTCTGGGAAAAAATTTTTTTCCGTTTTTAAGATAATTTCTGCGTGTCCATCTCTTTTATATTTTTTAGGAGCTCCTATTTGTCAGATGTGTGACCTCCTACAGGGATGCTCTATGTCTTTCATCTTCTAGTCTGTGGTCCCTTATTATTATTATTTTTTAAAGTAATCTCTATACCCAATGCGGGGCTCGAACCCTCAACCCCAAGATCAAGGGTCACATGCTCTACCAACTGAGCCAGCCAGGAACCTTATTATTTGTATTTTAATCTTTGTTATGCTCTGAAATATTTTCTCTACTTTATGTTTCAATTCATCTATTTAATTTTTTAATGTACTTTTTTATATAAAGCTTTTTAAAAAATTTTTTAATTATTTGACACAGAGAGAGAGATCACAAGTAGGCAGAGAAGCAGGCAGAGAGAGGTGGGGAAGCAGGCTCCCTGCTGAGCAGAGAGCCCGATGTGGGGCTCGATCCCAGGACCCTGGGATCATGACCTGAGCTGAAGGCAGAGGCTTTAACCCACTGACCCACCCAGGCACCCCTTATATAAAGCTTTTAAATATTCTATTAAAATTTTTAACTTAAGAGCCTTTTCCATTTTCTATTTTTTTTTTCATTGCATTCTCTTTGTATGGAAGAAAGAAGATCCTGAATTTCTGTAATAAGAGTACAGAATAGAGATTTTAAAACATTCTCTTTTCTTCCCTGAACTACGGGTTTCTTCTGGTGTCTGTCTTTTTCATGCCGCAGGCTTTCCTCAAATGTCTGATGCTTCCTGGAAGCAAGAGGCAATGCAGAAGCTAGCAGGGAGTGTGGTTTATGCAAGCAGGACTTGTCAAAAGGAAGGCTTCCCTTGTGCCAGAGGGAGCAGGAAGCCGGACTTCGGGAGGACTTCCGCAGTGCCGGAAGTAGAGGGCTTCATGGTGACGTGCAGACACCTGTGCTCCTTGCCCCATGACTCTGTGGCCAGAACGTGTGTTCAGCCACGTTAACTCTTAGATCCTTTGTGTGTGTGGTGGGGGTGAGGAGAAGCAGTAAATGGAGTAATCCCCTGACATTTGCATTTTCAATCCTTTCCCGCTCAGCTTTCTTGTTGCATTCCCCCAGGAGCTCCCCTAGCTCAGCTCTGTTGCCCCAGCTGCAGACCCTCCAGATGCCCTCCTTGTTGTGCCTCCCACCACTCTGTTTGAAGTTTATATTTTCACATCAGCTTTTTGTTTTCAAAAATTAAAAAAAAAATTAAAGAAAACCCAACCCTAACGGTCTCTTTGTTGTGCACTTCATTCTCTTATTATTTACTGTTTTTTTATTAACATATAATGCACCATTTGCTTCAGGGGTAAAGGTCTGTGATTCATCAGTCTTACACAATTCACAGCACTACCATAGCACATACCCTCCCCAATGTTCATCACCCAGCCACTCCCACCCTATATCACCCCGCTTGCCTCCAGCAACCCTCAGTTTGTTTCCTGAGATAAGAGACTCCATAAGAGTCTCTTATGTTTTGTCTCCCTCCCCAGTCCCATCTTGTTTCATTTTTTCCCTTGCTACCCTTCACGACCCCCTGCCCTACCTCTCAAATTCCTCATACCAGAGAGATCATATGATATTTGTCTTTCTCTAATTGACTTATTTTGCTTAATGTAATACCGTCTAGTTCCACCCAAGTCATTGCAAATGGCAAAATTTCATTTTTGATGGCTGCATAGTATTCATATATAAATATATATATATAATGTATTCCATTATTATATATATACACAAAATGTATATCACATAATATTCCATTACATATATATAATATGTTCTATTTTACACACACACACACACACACACACACATATATATATACACATAGACATATATATCTCACATGTTCTTTATCCATTCATCTATCAATGGACATCTGGGCTCTTTCCATAGTTTGGCTGTTGTGGACATTGCTGCTATAAACATTTGGGTGCATGTGCCCCTTCGGATCATTACATTTGTATCTTTAGGGTAAATACCCAGTAGTGCAATTGCTGGGTCATAGGGTAGCTCTATTTTCAACTTTAAATGGGATTCAAGGAGGGTAGGCATTTAAATGCATAAACTTAGTCTGAAGTCTTGAATTGGAGGTTCCCAATTTAAAAGAATGACTGACTATGCTGTGAGAAGAAAGCCTAAGAGTGAATAGGATCCCAGAACTGTCCAGGATTCTTACGACCCCTTCATCATTACAAAATGAACTTCTATATCCCTTTTAATACTCTTTGCCCTGGAATCTACTCTGTCTGATATTATTATAACCACTCCGCCTTTTTTTCTTTAAATCAATGTTAACATTGTATATTTTTCCATCCTTTTACTTTTAGCTTATTCTGCCCTTATTTTTAAAGTGGATTTTTATGCGGGCATCATTGAGTTGGGTCTAGCTTTTTTATCCAATTCGACAATCTCTATTTTTAAAATTGAGGCAATTAGTTATTGTATATTTAATGTGATTATTGATATGGCTGTGTTTATATCGAAAGGACATAATTCTAATTTATGCATCTGATAACAGAGCTTCAAAGCACATGAAGTAAAAACAAACAATTGCCAGGAGAAATAGGCAGACCTCAACTTATAATTAGAGAACGCAACACTCCTCTCTCAACAATTAGTAGACCAAACAGAAACATCCGGGCAGATATCAAAGAATGGAACAACAACAGGACAGAGAGATACAGTCAAGGAGGAAGTCTGGAGAAGTCTGGGGGGTCTGAGACCCCCGATTTGTGTGAGGAAGGCTCTTGAGAGGGAGAGGGGCAGAGAGGAAGCAGAAGCAGGGATTAGATAAGTAAGCTGGAAGATTTGGATATAAGATGGGGGAATCTTAAAGCACTTTCTTTAAATACAAATGGAAAGATTTTACTTTCTTTTTTTTTTTAATAATAGAAACTCTTTTTTTTTTTTAAGATTTTATTTATTTATTTGACAGATCACAAGTAGGCAGAGAGGCAAGCAGAGAGAGAGGAGAAAGCAGGCTCCCTGCAGAGCAGAGAGCCCAATGCGGGGCTCGATCCCAGGACCCTGGGATCATGACCTGAGCCGAATGCAGAGGCTTTAACCCACTGAGCCACCCAGGCGCCCCAAGATTTTACTTTCATTAGAAGAATCCCATGCATGGAAGACAACATGTGTGGATGCTTAAAGCACCAGACTGGAACTTCTGAGCTGCTCACCAAAGACCCTGATTTAGCCATCACCCTGACCACATTTGGGCCCAGTAGGGGACTGCCTCTTTCTACTGTGCATTATTGACTCTCCCGGTGAAACGAGATTCAAATTCCACTTGGAAAAAGGGCTGGGCTCTGGGGCACTGTACAAAATACATCCCTACTTTTTCTCCTCCCTTTCAGCTTTGGGTAAGTGGAGTTTCCAACAACGGAGGGGTCCATGATGCTAGGGGGCCCTGTTTTCCACACAATGTGGCCCTGGGAAGTTCTGTGCAAAGAGATTTTTAAAATAAACTAAGTCACATGTAAAATATGTAAGAAGAACTGCATATCTAAAGGGATTCAGTAGCTTTGGGGGAAGCACAAAGCCGTGCATTCAACCGTAAGTCACTTGTTGAAGAACTACCTTGTGCAATGCCATGGGAATAAAGCTCCCTAGATCAGGGAGGTTCACAGTCTCATGGCAGAAGGAGGCAAACACAGGGAGAGTTTTAGAGAAAATAAAACAAAATAAACATATCCCAATTAGGAATGTCCACCCAGATAAATGATCGTAGAGTGACTATAACTAACTACCACCCAGATCTTGAGAGGGGACATTAACAGCACCCAGAAGCCCCTCGAGGACCCCCTGCCCGTGACCAAAGTAATGGTACTGATTTGCCTCCTCCCTTCTGGGAACAGAAGTTGCCATTGCTTCCCCTCCCTGTCGACACTTGATATGGTCAATCGTTTACATTTTAGCCATTCTACCGTACATGTAGTGATATCTCATTGTGGTTTGAATCAGAACCGGATTTGATTTTAGAGAATCAAAGTCGGGTGATAGTCGGATGTCTGGGCATCACCGACCAACTGATAGTCATTACAAAGAGGGGTGGTGAATTTCATAACAGAAGTTTGGTCTAGGCTCAGGAACTCCTGAGTGTAGCCCTGGATCTCCTTGTTCACACAAGCTCGTCACTGTCCTGGACCCTCATGGCCTCCAGCTCGTGTTGAGCAAGGTCGTGGTGAACCGCAACCCAAGGCAGGCACCAGCTCCCCCAGACACCTGTTGAAGCCACCAGACCAAAACTCTCCTGCGTTTTCCCGGCTGTTAAATCCTGCCTTTTTGCTATTTATTAGGTTGGATGGGAAATCTATGCAAATGCTTTATTTTGGAAAAATGCCTGGGATGACTGAAAAAAAAAACCCAGACCTCCCCAGAGCTGGAGGTAGCTGGTGCTCCTGGCCGGAGCTGGTACGCTGCCCTGGTGGGATGGAAAGCTTGGGTCAGTCAATCATTTACCTAGCAGGGAGGCAGGGTGACAAGCTTCTACAGAGAGAGAGCCTCAGGAGAAAGGAATTGAAGTGTATGCTGTGCATTGCGCTGAGCTTTTCTGAGGTGAACCTGTCAGAGCAGGAGGTGTGAGGAGGACGCAGGTGAATCACCCCCAGGGACTGGGCTCTCCCAGATTTATGGTGTGACCTCCGCTGGCCTCTCCCAGGCAGGAAATGGGCTGTTGGCTCTTTCCCCTGCCACGCACACCTGCAAAAGCCAGTTGGTAGTATTTTAAAATAATTTACTAGAATGAAATTTCTGTGTTTTCATTTGGATAGTTGCCCAGGAATTGGCTTTATGCTTTTTGATTCAAGAAATAGCTTCAAATATCCAGGACCTCCGATTTCAATCTCTCCTCCTCTGTCTCTGTCTCTGTCTCTGTCTCTGTCTCTCTCTCTCTCTCACACACACACACACACCCATGGCTCATCCTGGGTGAGAAAGCTGTGAGGATTCTATAGGAGACGCGTGAAGGCTTTACTTCTCCAAGTCTTAGTTACACCTGCTTTACTCACCTCTCATTCCCCGGCATCTCCTGCTTGACCCTCCCTCTCCGGCACACTGTGACTGTTAAGTGACTGAGCTTCATTAATTCTAGTTTCATTTGTCCAAAACTGATGTTTCTGGCAGAAGAAATGGGCGCTGGGTTTGCCTTTGCTCTTGGCCTGGCTTGGTTTAGCAAGGCCGTTCCCAGGGACTCGTCTCCTCTCTCTCTCTCTCTCTCTCTCTCTCTCTCTGTCCTGTCTGTGGACCTTACAAATGGCCACCAGCGACACAGGAACCCCACGCCTGTGTGCTTATCCCTGGTGCTGCTCTGGCCACCGTGAGGAGCTCCTGCTCTGTCTACAACACGGGGATACCACCTGCGGGTCATTGTGATTCACTCCCCTGGGCCACCCAGCCGGCTCTGAGCGGTTAAACGTGGAGCCAGGTTTCTGCTCTCTTCAGGAATGGTGCTCAGGTCTCGGCTGCTGTTCCGATGTCCCTTTAACCCCCAGACATAAGGCCTCTGAGGTCCCCGGGGAGATTTTAGGGTTTATTTTATTTTAATTTTTAACAATTTTTCTGAAACTTATTATTTTTTAGTAATCTCTACAGCCAATGTGGGGCTCGAACTCACAACCTGGGAATCAGGAGTGGCATTCTCTTCCGACTGAGCCACCGGGCGCCCCTCCTAGGGTTTATTTTAGTAAAACCATTACTTATGTGCAGAAGGAAATTTGAATTTCTGGTTGCATGAAGTCTTTTCATGTGATGGGGTTATGAGCAATGTGATGGGTCTTTAAGTAATCTGAACAATTTGCTTTCCTTATTTTGTTGTTTTACATTTTGTATTTTAATCCTTGGGGCTTATCACTACTGGAAATCACAAATATTTTCATATCAAATGACAGTTGTTGCAAATTTCTTAAAATACTATTTATGCTGATTATTGTTTTGGCCTTGCAGTATTTATTACTGAGTATTGTCATTTAGTACATTCACAAAGGAGCACAACTGTTGCTAGTAATGTCATACTTTATAAATATTTTGACAACACATTTCAATTTCATTGGTTTCCTTTTCGAATCTTACTTAGCTACCTTTTTCTTTGTATTCAAAAGTATTAGTGTGGCGTGGAGGCCCTGGGAACTAGGACAGAACCTGGCGAGAAGACTCCTAGTGTGTTATCTTGGGGGAAAATCCAAGGTCTGCCTTAAAGCTTACGTGGGAGCTGCAGATTTTCCTGAGGGCTATTGCAACCTTATGTACCGGCAACAAGAGTGTTCTAACCTCAGTGTGTCCGCCTTCCACTTGGGTAGCTTGCTGTCTCTGTCTGGCAACCCTCAGCTTTCCCTTTACTTTTCTGAGTCCAGTGCCTCCCCTGCAAATGAAGCCCATCATACAGACTCCATCCCACCTGACTGTGAAGGTCAAGTTCATTTAAAGCTTCTGATCACTCCCTTCTCCTTGGTTTCGAGAACATCCTCTTCTTAGTTCTTGTTCCCTGGGCATTGCCCCTCTGGTTGCTGGCTAGATCTATCCAAACCTGAACATCTCTGGCCTCTTTGACTCCTCATCTGGGTTCACTTCCAATGTGATCCTTTCTAGCTGCCGACTTACCTGGCCTTCCTGGGCTGAGGGCCCCCAACGTGACCTCTCCCTGGACTTCAGTCCACTCCACATCTGCCCTGGAGGCAGCTCAGACCACACCCCTGGAAAATGGATTTAATCTACCTTAGCAGACCAGAACATTTTCTTTCCAGAATCTTCTTCACTTCAGAAAATAGTAACCCCTTTCTTCCAGTTGATCTAGCCCCAAATCTTGCCATCATCCTTGAAGCCTTTATTTTTTTCACACCCAGAAGCAGGACCTCAGTAAATCCTATGGGCTCTGCCTCTAGGCACACCCTGTTCTCTTCTTTCCTTTCCAGCCCGCCACCTGGTCGACACCCACATCTCCTGCCCAGATGGTTGCCATTCATGCCATTCCCTCTGCCTGGCACGGAGAAAATAAGGAGGGACCAAGGCAGGGAGAAGCAGGGTAGCATTGTGGCCAAGTATGGGCCTTTGGGGCCAGGCACTGAGGGCGAAATCCTGGCCGTCTTCAGTTTATTGCTACAACGTAGTACGTGATTGTTGTATAGATTGTGAGTGAGCCAGAGTTCTCAGATTGTTTCCATTTAGGGTGACAGTGGGTGACATGAAAGCAGGGTTCTCTGCAAGATGTCAGAGGCCTTTGATTTCAAGAGGCAAAACCCATGAAAGCAATCAGAGTGTGTTATCCAAGAGGGGACACCCAGGTGCTTCAAGTATGGAAGGGGTGTGGATCCAGCTAGTGAAGTGGCTTCCCAGAGACTGGGCCGGGTACAGAGGTTCACAGGGCGGAGGTTTCCAGCCTCTGCTCACACAGGGCCAGGGAGGCCCTGGGACATGACGGGCAAGACTATGGTGATGGACGGGCGGTGGCCGAGGAGGGGCATGGAGAGACCCCGGGCTGTGAAGGCATCGGCGCCGGCAGTCAGTGGGTAACAAGGCATCCCCAAGGACTAAAGACTGGCCTTCACCCCTACACATCCAGGGCCTCCCTTAGTGCTGGGGCCCAGAGACATCCTAAATGCAGGGGAGGGAACCAGAAAACATGGCAGGCTTTAGACCTCTCTGGAGCAGAGCCAAACTTTGATTTAGAGAAGCAAAGAAATGTAGCATTTCTTATCCCATGAGAGTCATCGTAATTTATATCCATAACAACGGTGACTTATGTTTCCTTTTTATTCTGAAATTTGGGGTTGTGTGTTGTACCTCCAAAAAGAGATCATACTGTCGTCAAAGCAAACTTGGTTAAGACCGCCCAGTCCTGAAGATTTGGGCCAAAACAGAAACAGGCATCTATTTGTTGGCCCTGGTGGTAATTTGGCGAAAGAGGGGCCTGTGTGGCCTGAGGTACTTGTCCTGGGAGTGAAGGAGGAAACTGGGAACTGCCTTCTTACACGCTGTTACTTGAGAGAGAGAATCAAGGTCCTGTTCAGACCTGCTTCCTGTTTGGGCTGGCCAGCCCTAGGACAGAGCCGTTCACGTGTCCCTTCTTGTGTATTGCTTCCTGCTTTCTATGGGGACCCAGATTTGGACCTCTGGGTCTGACATCATCATGTTTCACCAGTCCAGCCAGAGCCAAGTTAACAGAAGCTCTATGGAGAGATGATGTGGACAGAACCATACCTGGTCATGGACTAACGTCTTAATTATTTGGAAATAGTCTGGATGTAAAAGTAATTAGACTGTGGGTCATGGCACTGTTTGAGTGAACATATTTGTTCCCCGCTTATCTGTCTGGCTTTGAATCCTGGGTCTTTTACTCACTGGCTTGTGACCCTGGGCAAGTAACTAATCTCTTTGTGCTTTAATCTCCCTCCTTGTTAAAAGGGGTGGGGGGAATAGTGTTTATCTCATTGGGTTCTCATGGTTCTCATTGGACCAAATTAGTAAACAGGAAGTATGCCTGGCACACAGTAAGTGAACAATAAACTGTAAGCACTATTGTTATTGGTCTTTGCCCTGAGTAGGAGATAGGGACACATTTTATCTCAGCAGTGACCGAATTCAAGAAAGAATTTGGGAAAAAAAAAAGCCATTTTACGTTTTTCTTTCATTTGTAATAGGTCTATTACCTAGCATAACTTCACCAGACACCTTCTAGACCACGGCCATCAAAGCAGGACTGACAGAATGTCATTCTGTTATTAGAAGATTTTAGTTCCCTTCTTTATTGGTTCAGATTGATTTATTTTTATAATTTAAAGAGTAGGTTAAAATTGCTTGTTTCATCCTACATGAATGATGACCTTTCTGGTCTAACTCCCTGGCCTGATGGGATGGCAGATCCCAGCCCTCCTAGCTTCTCCGTGGTCAGATAAAGGCTAAAACGTACTGCACCCTCACCTTCCAAACAGACATTGTCTGGGGTCATAAGGTCAACAAAAAGTGGTATAGGTCTGCTCCTTTAACCCCCACTTTTCCATGTCAGGAAGGTTCTCCTATTGCCAGAACTCAGCAATGGGTAGTTTAAGGTACAGTCTTAACTGGTCAGGCCTCAACAAACCAGAGGGTCTCTCAGTGGACACACATTACTCCCGAGAGCCTCCGCCTGCAGGAGAAGCACATGGTGGCTGGGTTTCTTGTTACCATCTCATTGTCCTGGTCTGAGCGCCTGGAGGATCCTGTCAGGAGGAAGCAGGAAGTCAGCAGAGTATAAACCCACCTCTGGCCTTGTTGGGTTCAGGGGATCCAGGCTGCAGCTGGCCTGGTCCCTTGACTCTTGTCCAGGCGGCTCCCCTTCCACCCCCCACTGGTCCTGGTTGCCGCACCAGTGAGCCTGGCCAACTGGCTCCATGTTTGTCCCGACCCGGTGTGGCTCTCTACTTTGCAGGCAGTTGCTGCTAGAGCCTTGGTGGTCCTTCTCCAACACCCCTTGAGAATGGAGGGATTTCTATAATTGCTGCCCCGTGTCTAGGTGTCAGGTCCGGCCCTTCCACAGGACGGGGTATGTTCTTTACACGTTCAGAACTCGAGGTTCTGGACAGAGGCAAGAGCAGGGCACCACAGGGCACATGATGGGAAGGCTATGAAATGGATGGACGTAGCGGAGGACCATGGTCCCTAGGCTAATGGGAGAGCAGGGTGTGTGTGTGACCATGTACAGCTCTCTGATCCTGAGATTTAGATCACAGCCAGAAAGCATCATCAATGTTCTTAAAGCAGCCAGAGCTCATCTGGTCCTCTCAGCAGTTCTCTCCTGCTAAATGAGAGGCCAGCATACTCATTACCCCTCTGATGGCAGCTGCCATCCTGCGTCTGTCCCCAGAAAAAAAGCCAGTGGTGTCTCATGGGGCCCTTGGGCACAAGCAGTGCTCCTAACTGGGCTTCTTGCCAATGCCCAGAGAGCCAAGCAACCAGGCTCCTTTTGTTATGTTTTTAATGCTGACTTTCGCTTCCTTACTAGTGGGGGCTACTGGTCGAAAACATTAACTTTACTGTGGGGTTTCTGGCAACCATCTTTCCTCCTAGGAAGTCCTGCACTTCCTGCCCTGCCTCTGGGCTTCAGCTGGAGTGACTGTTTTCAGTGGGTGCTGCTCAAGCAGCTTTTAGACAAACATCAGCCCGGCCCTTCTCTGATTTTCCCATCATGTGTGGGTTGGGGCCACTCCCGGGGTGTCCCCATTGCTTTGCAACATGGGGCCCTGACAGCGTGCTGTGGTCATAAGACCCCAGCAGACAGAACAGACTGGAAACGGAAGCAGATACTGTCCATTTCATTAACAACCACATCCAAAGGTTTATTTCTGTATTGCAAACAAACCCCACAGACCAAACTTCCAAGTTGCCTTTCATTCAGCTGTTATTAAATCACCCACATAAATACATATAATAAATAAAAAACCAGAAAGGATGAAGTCTTTGGTATATAGAGCTTCTCTCCCCCTCTTTTCCCTCCTTCTCTGTGTTCTAAGCCCACTCCCTGGTGTTCATATTATGCCTCTGGACACAAAAGAGTAGTCCAGAAGTCAGCTGGGTGCCGGGACCGGCAGAGGTGCGAGTCCGGGTCCTGCCCCGTCTGTGCGCTCGGGGAGGGACCGGCCCTGGGCACTCACACGTAGTCGTTCAGTCTGTACCCGCTGAGCGAGGCCGAGGTGGCCGAGGGGGCCCGGTTGTCCTTGAAGGCCGCGGGGGGTCGGTAGGCGGGTGCGGTGGTGGCCGTGGCGCCCCTGGGCTGGGCCTGGTAGGGCCTGGAGGGCGCCTCGTCCTGGCAGGAGAGGCAGAGCAGTGTGCCACCGATGAGCGACAGGGACGAGGAGATGAAGCCGAGGTACAGGGCCTGCCCGATCTCGAACTTCATGCCGCTGGGCAGCAGCGGGTTGTAGAAGTTCTGCACCACGTCGTGGGTGGTCCAGGACACGGCCACCATGCACAGCAGGCCGGCCAGGATGAAGAGCGCGCCGCCCAGCACGGCGAACGTGGTCTTGGCCGGCGTGCCCTTGGCGCAGCGGGTGCACTTCATGCCCACCACGGCGCAGGCGCAGGCCACGCCCGACAGCAGGCAGGAGATGACCATGAGCGCGCGGGCCGCCTGCAGGTCTCGGGGCAGCGCCAGCAGCGAGCGGTAGATCTGGCACTGGTAGATGCCCGTGCTGTGCCACACGCACTCCATCCACAGCCCCTTCAGGTAGGACACGGCCGTCAGGATGTTGGTGCCCACGTGCGCCGTGCGGCGCCAGTGCGGCAGGATGGTGGTGATCAGCGTGCCCACCAGGCCCAGGAAGCTGAGCACGAAGCCCAGCAGCTGCACGCCCGTGCTGGCCATGGCCCCGCTGGCCGGCGGCCGGGCTCGCTCAGGCGCCCGCCGGAGTCCTGATGAAGCCGGGAGGCGGGGCGGGGAGAGAGAGGAAACGGGTTAAAGATTATCTTGATGCCTTTATTTCTGCCGCCGAAACTGAGTTTTCCATAGGCAGTTGGTAGAACAATTAACAGTTTTAAAAATAGTTTCTGCGACTTCACTGGGTGATGGGGTCCGCTGCCCGCCAAAGACAGTTTCCCCCGGAAGGCTCGAAGGGGAAGCGATGAAGGCAGACATCGGGCTGGCCTGTGCTTCCCAAGGACCCCAAGGAAGGGCAGTCCAGAGCCCCCTCCTGATCTGTCAGCACTTAGCAAGCCTTGTGGAAAGTTCTACCTTATGTCCACCCTAAAACACTAATGCTGCGTTCGAATCTCCTTCCGTACCCTCTGGTTAGTGGTCACTTTAGTTGTTAAACCAACACAGGGACTGACAAGAGTTAAGGTGTGTGCTGCCTATGGCTTAGAAATTAGCCTCGGATTGCCGGTCAGGATGAAATGTCTTCCAAAAGTGGGTGACTTCCCTGTGCTCTCGGGACGTGAGAGGGTTTGTACCCACAGGCAGGTCTGACGCTTTCTTCCAGAATTCTGGAGCTGGATGTGAATTTAGAGATTGCCCACGGATGCCAGGGGCCGGGAATGACCAAGGTCACTGTGCCTGAGGTGCTGGGGCAGGACCACAAATCAGCAACCACCCCTTCCAGCAGGCCACCTCCTCTCACACCTCTCTGCACAGGGGTGGGCTTGCTGTGAACCAGGTACTGCTATAGGCCTTCCAGACAGACAGGAATGCAGAGCCATTTCCAAGGTTTAAAAAATTCTAACCATGGCAAAACCCAGCACATGTCGGCGGGGCAAGGACCCAGGACCTATGTAGTGACAGACAGCTAGGGGACACTCAGGAAATATTAGAAGGGAGGAAGGAGAGAAGCAGGGAAAAGGAAGTGAGGAAAGAGTAAGGGAGGAAGGAAGGAAGGTGGGCGGGTGAGCAGAAATACCCCGGTGGACCCCACGGGCTCCTCTCTGGCCTGGGGCAGGGTGACCATCCGTGTTGCCACCCCCACCCGCTGGGTGACTCTCAGGGGGTCTTTCTGGCCTCAGCTTCTTTCTCTAATATGAGGGAGCTTGACTCCGTGGCCCCAAAGTGTCTCCTGGTCCTGAGGACAGACAAGGGATGCTTCTCGGCAGATGACAAGTCACCGAAGCATCCGGAGCCAAGGAAGAACCCAGTAGGCAAAACCCACTTCTTCCTTCATGTCAGTTAATCGAGGGAAGGCTGCAGGGAGCGAGCTGTGGGTCGGTAGGGTCTCTCCCACCTGGGCCACACAGACACTCCCCGCAATGGTCTTGAACCCTGGGTCCTTGGTGGACAAAATCCCTGCTCCATTACGGTGCAGGATTTGGGTAGTGATGAACACGTCACATTTCCACTGGGGGCCTGTACCATCCTCTTGCTGGATTTAAAACTACGTACTGGGCTGAGATGTCTTAGCCTCATAGCAGGTGATTCTTGGTTCTATGCAAGTTAACAAGCCAGACCAGGGGACAGTGAAACACTGTGGTGCTGAACAGGACACGCAGTCCTCTGGCAGTGGGGACAATATTAAGGTTAAAACACATGGGGGCACCTGGGTGGCTCAGTGGGTTAAGCTTCTGCCTTCGGCTCAGGTCATGATCCCAGGGTCCTGGGATCGAGCCCCGCCTCGGGCTCTCTGCTCAGCAGGGAGCCTGCTTCCCTCTCTCTCTGCCTGCCTCTCTGCCTACTTGTGATCTCTGTCTGTCAAATAAATAAATAAACAAAAAATCTTTAAAAAAAACAAAAAACAAAAAAACCCACGCCTGTGCAAGGATGATTTGTTCAGGACACCGTGTTTTTCACACACACTTCACACTGACTGGCCACCTGCACCTTGTCTCCCCACGAAGGATTTTTCCCTCCACTCAGCAAGGGCCCAGTTTGTGGAGATGCTGGGCTCGGGGTGTGTGTGTGGGGGGGGGGGGGACCCTGGCAAGTCCCTGCTGCCCAGAGCAGGGCTGGCTGTACTGCAGTCACCGTGAGGGAGGAGAGGGTCCCACCCAGGGGTCGCTCTGCTGTGGGGGCCAGGGCTGCTTCAGCGACACCCCCCTCCCCCCCCCCCCGATGTGCCGAGCAGCCTGGCCGAGCTGACACCCAAAGCGCCAACTTCCAGATGTAAGCGATGCCCGGCGCTGCGCAGACACAGTGCTGCCCAGTTTATTCCCCATCGTGACCCAGGGATGCAGCAGCCGTTCATCCTGTTTTATACACGGGAAAACTGGGAGGAGGGGAGGAAGTACTATGCCTGACCTGGCTGGTCTTCTCTGTAGTTTAATTCCTCCTTCAAACACTTGCTCAAGTAAATAGGAGTGACACTGCTGTGAAGACCTCCCGGGGGTGGGGAGAGGAGGGGACGGGTATCATCGGTGCCTTCTAGAGAGTTGACTTTTCTCCCCAAAGACGTCCCAGAACATTGGTCTCGGTCCTTTTGCAGTGGTCCAGGTAGCCAGAGTCAACGACCGTTCTGGGAGACTGGGAGGCTTTTGGTGTGAAATCGGGATAGTCCCAGGCCAACCCGGACACTTGGTTCCTCCAGGAAGTCCAGAGGCTTCGGACTTTTCCAGATGGCCTTTGGGATGCTTCCAGTCCTGCCTGGAGGCTGTCCCCAGGCTGATGGCCTCGCAGGCTGTCCCCGGTCCAGGACATTCTGAGGCTTCTCAAAGCTCTAGCTCGTCAAGGTCAATCATTAAGTACACTGATCCTCAAGAATGTGGCACAGAAGCTAAGCCTGCCTGACCCCATTAGTCTAGGGAAGTGGACCAGAAGTTTATTGGAGGTCTAAATATTTATGGAGAACCATGAGTGCTAATTTTAGAAACCATTAGGTTTCTATTTTTAAACTTGTACTGGAAGGATTTGCTAATTTAAGAAGTGGGTGTTAATGAGCCCCCAACTCCCAGCCACCAGCTCCCTCACCCCTTCCCGGTAGTTACCAGCAGCTGCTACTGGCATTAGGTCATAATTCAACTTCCCCGCAACCACTTTTCGCTTTGGGGCCTTTCGGTGGAAAAACAACTTCAGATGAATGCATCTCCTTGGAAACCACATAAAACGCATCCCTGATACTCCGGAAGGATCTTGCCCAAGCATGCCTCCCAAGAGGGGCAGTGCGTGCAGAACTCAACAAGCCAGCCGTGTTGAAGAGCTGCGACTAGCTTCACCTATGAGCCACTCTTTTCCTGCAGATGTGTGTGTGCTTGTGGAAGCATTTGCTAGAGAGACGTGAGTCCAAGACAAATATGGTTCTAAGACTCAAGTTCCAAAAAGACCTTGACAGGCTGGGTGGGTGGGGCTGAGCGTAACAAGATAAGGCGTTCCAGGAATAAATGTTAAGTCTTGCACTGGGGTTCACAAAGTCCCCAAAGCACACTCCTGGGTGGGTAGTACGTGGCTTAGTTGTGTAAGGGAGCAGGGTTTAGGATTTAGGATTTGCAGGATGTCTTGCGTGAGGAGTGTAGATGTTAGGTGGGTTTGAGAAGAGCTGGTGACTGCTGGTCTTCTCACTGCTCGTAGTATGCGCACAAGCACTGTGAACCTCCCAGAAAATTCTGTGTAGCATTTCCTAAACTTACTTGACTAGAGACATCGTCTCTTGAACTTCCAAGGAAAACTTGAAATCAGATCACTCTGGCAAGCAGACCGAGAGGGTACAGGTCCCATAAAACTTTAATGGAGCAATGATGAGCTAGAGTTGCTAAAAAAGGCAAAGCCAAGTAATTTGATTTTGGGGAGGCTGAATGAGCACAGATAGGAAGGCCAGCAGGATGTAGGGTTTGCCCCCAGCAGAGTCTCAGAGAGCCCCAGGGCTATAAAGTAACATGAAAATCCATGAAGGGCAGTTGTGGAAAACACCAGGGCACTGTCGGCCCCTCAAGTTGGATCTGGTTTTATGAGCACCAGATCTGAAAGGTGAGGGTTTTTTTCCATAACTTTTATGTTGCTCCTTCCTCTGTTGTCTGTGAACTACATTTTTTTTTTTAAGGAAAGAAAGAATTAAAAAAAAAATAAAAAAGGAGTTGAAAGCTTTAGCACATGGTGGAGTTCAACCTCCCAGCCTGCCTGGACTCCAGCTGTCTCCCAGTGGCCAGTGGGGACAGCCTGGCTAGGACAAGGGACTGAAGCACTCTTCTCCCAGCCCCCTGCTCCTGCCTTTTTACTGTCCAGCAAAAGACGTCCTGGGCACATCTAGTTCATTCTTCATTCGCTGGACTGTGAGCTCAGCTCTCCCCTGGCATCCAGACGGCCTGGAGGGGTGAAGGTGTGAGGCCAGTAGGACATTTGAGTCACATGATGTCCCCATGCCTCAGAAATCTCACCTGTGGCTACCTGTAGCTGTCACCTACCTCACCCCTCGAAAACTCAATCCCATTACGAGTAGCTCACCTAGGGACAGGCATGGCATGCTGGCCCTTCCCCACCCACAGTGTGGAAGGGTGTGTCAGACCTGGCGTGGGGGTGATGGGGAAGGAGGGCACAGGCCAGGTGTGTGGGAATTTCTTTACCCTGTATCCCCTGGACACTCCTGTCTAGAGGAAGAGTTGGAAGGTTTGGCCACTCAGCCAATTTTCAACTTTGAACTGGCCTGCAGTGGGAACAGACTTATAGCCATCTGGGAATGAGCCAGCATACACACGTCTGCCCCAAGGGCTCCTGACGTGGTGTTGGGTCCATAGTGGAGACAGCATACAACCTGGCTTCCTAGACCTTATCAAGGAAAAGGAAGAGCTGCCTTTAAGGAAAAATGGTCCTTGGATTTCCTAAGTATGCAGAGTTGTTTCAACTTTGATATTCAGCAATTTAAGAAAATGTTTGGTTCAAAAACCTGTCTGTTCTTCTTGTCGCCTCAACTGGACTGGTTCTTTTTTTTTTTTTTTTAACTTAATTTAATTTTATTTATTTATCTGACAGAGAGAGAGATCGTAAGTAGGCAGAGAGGCAGGAAGAGGGAGAGGGGGAAGCAGGCTCCCCGCTGAGCCTGATGCGGGGCTCGATCCCAGGTCCCTGAGACCATGACCTGAGCGGAAGGCAGAGGCTTAACTCGCTGAGCCACCCAGGAGCCCCTGGACTGACTCTTCATTGTTGCTTAGCTATTTCACAAATGCTACACCTTAGGAACTAAGCATAAACTCAAAGTAGATTTGGATTCACCTTAATGAGATGAACTAACAAAACGAACATGAGAAAAGAAATGACTTTTGTGCTATATCCAAATGAAATAACTACACCTAGTATTTCCTAAGTATATGTTGGGCACTGTGTTTCTTATTAACGTACAAAGCAAACAGATCTCTTTTCTAGAAGCTCAGGTATACTCTGGAGGTACAATTATAATGCATCCTCTTACACAAATATATAAGAACCATGAGAAAGGGATCAAGTAATATCTTGGAAAAACCATTTCATACTCACTCAGGATGAGCCATACTGTGGAGTTTTGGGCTCTAAAAATGAAGTTTCCTTCATTACCATTCCAAACGTTCTGTAACTTTCCTTGGGTTATTTTTCAGACTGGTAGGCATCTGTAGTTTAAATTTATGAGGGTTTCTCTGCCATCTACAGATGTTGCAGAAGAACGGCAGTCTTTCTGTGACAGCCAGAGACAGAATAATTGTATGACTAACTTATTACTATCATGGTGGTTAGCGCTTGCTTGTGGTATTCAGGGATATCAATGTGAAATATCGTGCCCACATCATATAGATATGACAATTTATAGATTAAATTTTTCCCCTCTCTTTGGATGACCAAAGAAAAATCTATTTTTCATAACAAGCACTGGTTTGGGGAGAAGCCTGTGTTAATACAGATGAAAACCATGGCTTTGTGGTTAGACCATTTTCAACTCAATGAGACTGAACAGTCTATTGATTTTAGTGAAAACTGTAAGTTTAAGTAACTGCAGCCATAAAAAATTCTAAACCATTTCTCAGGAGGCATTATCTCTCTAATTTCAACTCACTGGATTTAATTAGAATCCATTACAAATACAGATAAGTGTTTCTAATAGAAATTATTGACTTTCATTTAATAAAATACACGGCTGTTTTTGCATAGCTGTTTTTCCTGGCAAGATGGTTGTCTAGATTTGCTATGTTGTTGTTTTTCCTTTTTCAAGTCCTAGGTGAATAAAAACCTGTTACACAAGAAATGTATTAAAAGGTATGGGGCGCCTGGGTGGCTCAGTCATTTAGTGTCCAACTCTTGGTTTTGGTTCAGGTCATGATCTCATAGGTGGTGAGATTGAGCCCTGGATTGGCCTCCATGCCCAGTGGGGAGTCTGCTTGAGAGTCTCTCCCTTGCTCTCCCCCAACCTGTGTGCCTGCTCTCTCTCTCTCTCTCACAAATAAATAAGTAAACCTCAAAAAAAAGCAAAAGGTAAAAAGACATGGGTATTGTCTAAAGTGTTAAATGAGGGGCACTTGGGTGGCTCAGTGGGTTAAGCCTCTGCCTTTGGCTCAGATCATGATCTCAGGGTCCTGGGATCGAGCCCCGCATCGGAGTCTCTGCTCAGCAGGGAACCTGCTTCCTCCTCTCTCTCTCTCTCTGCCTGCCTCTCTGCCTACTTGTGATCTCTCTCTCTGTCAAATAAATAAATACAATCTTTAAAAAAAATAAAGTGTTAAATGATGATTAGGTGACTCATAGTCAAAATATTTCAAGGGAAAGTTTTGTATAAGGGATGTTATAGGCTGAATTATGCTCCCCCCAAGAAGCTAATGTTGAAGTCCTAATATCTAGTGCCTCAGAATGTGACTTTATGTGGAAATAAGGTTGTTGCAGACATAATTAGTTAAGCAAAGTCATACTGGAGTAGGGTAGGCCCCTAAACCAATAAGACTGGTGTTCTTATCACAAGACAGCCTTGTGAAGACACAGAAAAATAGGGAGGACACTATATGACAGAGGAGGCAGAGGTTGCAATGATGTATCTTCAAGCCAAGAAATGCTATGACTTGCCAGCAACTCTCAGAAGCTGGGAGAGAGACATGGAAAAGGGTTTTCCTCACAGTCCTCAGAAGGAACCAACCTTGCTGACTTCTTGATTTTAGACTCCTGTCTGCAGAATTGTAAGAGAATAAGTTTCTGTTTTTTTAAGCCACCCAATTTGTGGTACTTTGTCACAGCAGCCCTAGGAAATCCATACAGGAGACTAGCTGAATGGCAGCATGGGAGGTTGTAGAAAAGAAGCGCTCATGTCTGAATATGAGAAGTGGATCCTTCCCAGAACAGGCATTGAGCAGAGTCTGGTGACTTCGCATTTGTCATGGAAAACAACAAGGCGGTAATTAGCTTTATGTCCCCAAGTGTAGAGGACAGAATCTAAAGAGAGGTTAGAGAGCACAGAGAAGGAAGAATTTGGAAGACTGTAGTTGTGGAAACTCAAGAGCAAGTGCCAACTACAGTAAGTAACCCATACAGCAATCAAATAACTCAACCTCTCCAGATTGGAAAAGTGTATGAACCCATTGATCCCAGGCTGTCAGGCTTTCCTGTGGAAATCCAGTAAAGCTCAGTGGTACCTCCCTTTGGGCCTTAATGTCAAAACAGAAATGAAAACAAGCAATAGGACATTGTCCTAGCTGGGCCAGAAACCTCCATGAATAAGGTAACTCTTCCATGAATTTTATAAGCTTGTGAAACTGAACTGGGAATATATTGCAGTGACTAAAAATGTGGTGTCAAATGAAAACATACAACTGAGATTTATTAATGCTAAATAAAATAGAGTTAAAAATGATGTTTAATGTTCATTCTCTGTAAATTTAGCTTTTTGAGCCCAGGTGCACAGAAGCTGTTACTTATTAATGCTAAGAGTAAAGCAATCACAGCTAAATGTACTGTTTGCAAAATGCCAAACATAGGCTAAGTGCTTCTGTTGGCATTAGCTTATTTAATCCTTTAAGAAATCTGTGATGTGCATGTTGTTGTCCCCATTTACAGATAGGGAAACCGAGGCTTAGAGAGGTAAAGTAACTTGTCCAAGATCACACCTGGGCTGAATCAGAGAGACCAATGCAGACTCCTGTAATGATCCAGGTAGATGATGCTAGCAGTGACAAAGGTGAGTGCTGAAAAGAGATCGGTGAGGCTGACAAGGTTCACTGACAGGTTACCTGTGGGGTGTGAGAGACAGGAGTCAAACACGGCCCCAGGGGTTCTGCTCAGGCAGCTTGAGGAATGCAGCTGCCATTTATTGAGAAGGTAAAGACAGAAGAAGGTGGGCAAGTTTGGAGGGCAAAGGGCAGAAAAGAATCTTGTTTTGAACATGTTGAGTTTGAGATGGTTATCACGGCCCAGGTGGGGACACCCGTGGTTAGACATAGACGTGCAGAGTTCAGGGTGGAGACTGGACTGGAGAAGGCCATTTGAGACACAACAGCATACACCTGGGATTAAGAGCCATGAGACTGGATAACACCCATAGACAGGGAAGGACAGGACCTGCCCAGTGACTCAGGAACCCTTTAACATCAGAGACTGAGTGATGAGGAGGAGTCAGTAGCATGGGGCACAGGAGTGGCCATGAGAGGGGACACAGCCCAGCGTAGTGAGTGAGGACAGAGATCCATGTTGGAGAGAGTGATGCACCAGGTCAAGTCATCAGACAAATCAAGCAATCTGAATGAATACTGAGAAATGATTGTGGGATTCAGCAACATGAAGGAAACTGCAGACCCTGGACAGTTTTGGTGGAATGATTGTAATGGGCTCAAGAGAGGACCCAGAAGGGGCAAATGAGCCCAGAACATTCTTTCAAGGACTTGGACAATCAAGTACCCCCCTAGCAAGTTTGTTTGGTTTGGTGATAAGTTTGTTCTTACCACACCAGTCCTCTTTCACCCAGCCCCTCCTGGGTACTCAGCCCACATCGTGTATCAATCTTGGCCAACATAGGGCATTTATATTTTCCTGGGTGGCCCCCTGAGAACAAATCTCCTGTCCTTGGCCCCAAAGAATATCACTCACGTCAGTAAAGATATCTGGCTCAGCCCTCGGAGGGAGACCAGCGATACTTCCAGGTATGTGTTTCTAAAATGTTTTAAGAAATTTAAAATTAATTGAGTGGGGTATGAAATTTCAGATCGCAGAAGTCTTCATTAAGGCAAAAGCCTCGCTGATGAAATAGCGCACGGTGTTTCTAGCTTAATCTTCAGACACATACAAAGGGCCGTGTTGTGCATTTTCTCTGAAGAGTACGGGCCACCATAGGTCACATTTGCCCGTTCTCAGGACAGGCTACATCATGGGCAGAAGCCAGTGCAAAATGAAAATGCGGGGCCCCTTGTTCAAAAATCATTACGAATTTCAAGATGAATGAAATACAATGCAGTGCATCCAACAAGCATGGGGCACTCCTGAGGGTGGGGTCTTGTGGGACCTGGCAGGTGGCAGGCCCTTGAAGCCTGTCCTACTGGTTACGGAGGGAGCCAGGAACTGGACGTTGGGAGTTTTCCTCCCTTAAACCCATGAGCACATCTCATTGAGATGTTGAACAGGAGACAGTTTTGCAGTATGCTGCAGAATAAAAAAATATGGTTTCATATGTTTATTTTTTCCTCATTTAAGTGTAGCCCAGATGCCTCTGTAAATGCCTGGCAAGGAGGAGCCTTTGGAGAACAAAGCTATTGCCGGCCTCCTGTGCCCGAGAGTGGCCTCCAATGGAAACAGACCTGTCGTTCTAAATCTGTTTTCACTTTCCTCTTGTTCCAGGGAAGCTGTAGGTGTGCCATTGGGTGTGCACGTCCAAGCCCAGGAGGGAACAGCTAGCTGCCTCTGGGTGGCTTGCTTCTTCTCGGAGACCCTGCTCCAAGCCCCCGGAGTCTGGCAGGGCCCCCAGCCCCTAGCGAGAAGGGGTGAGGTGCCTGAGCCCCAGCTGCTCCTTGTTCCTTCCAGGGTCCCCCACACGGGAGCCCTCTGAAAGCAAGCCCTGGGCCCCCTCCCGGCACACAGCCCCCAGTGGAAAATTCCCGATGCCTTATTGCTGTTGGCAGCCCCGGGAAGAAGCCTGTGGCCCTGGCGGCCGCTCGTCCCGCAAACAGTGTGAGGAGTATGAAGATCATCTGGAGGGAGGAATGTTTGCGTTTCAAAGCGCCAAGAATCACTCCTGAACTGGCAGGACGGACGGACCGCCTGTATTTTAAAACAAGACATCGGAAGAAGCCTTGAAAACAGACTCTTAGACTTCTTGTTCTGTGTAATGGGAGATATTCCCGGATAGAAACGACAGAACGACCTTTTTTTAAAGACAAGAATTGGCATTCAATTGTATTGATTTTTATCTAGAAAAACCTAGAAAACAAATATTTATAGTAACATTTTCATGGTACCAAAGGAAGAATCCATGTTCCCCCCCTTCCTTTTTTTTGACAGGTTTCTCTATAGATGCTTAAGAAGCATCGATCCCATTATAGATGTGGGTAAGTGACACACAGTAACCGTAAGAGATTTTTGCAAAGCAGATGGTGCCAGATAAGAACGGAGGCCGACTTCAAGTCTCAGTAATTCGAGCAAACAGCTCAGCCTTACATGACTCACCTGGCTATCTACCTCATAACAGCTGCTTCCCAGAACTGTCTAGAAGATGCTGAGATAATATATGTAAAAACCTGTAAGCGCTGTGAGGATGCCCAGCGAATGCAAGGCCTGTGCTGCAGATTTATGTCATCGCGGACAAATCCGTTCCTGACTCCATCCAAGCCAGCCTGGACACCCGCACTGAGCCCAGACCTGGCACGGAGTCGCCGGAGAACGCAGCAATGGGGCTCTTCTCTGGTTTCCCAAGACTTCAAAACTAAACCGAGTGATTAAAAGATTTTTGGTCTTGAAAACTGCAGGAATTAAATGTCTCAGTGGGAATGTGCAGCCAAAAGCCAGTGTCCTGAGTGACTCCACGTTTGGGGACCCTCTCAGGGCACTAATCCCGGATCCCTTTCTACTTTGCCTGTGGCCCTCCCAGCAGGCCTCGGGAAGACCGCCCATCCTGGGAAGACCACGGCAGCTGTTGGGATGTGGGGTTCAAGGTAGTTGAAGGATTAACTCACGGATCAGATTGCATGGAATTTCCCCCGTTTTACCCTTATTAAGAGAGATCTATAACTTTCCTGCCCCTTCTCCCATGCCAATGTGTGTGTGTGTGTGTGTGTGTGTGTGTGTGTGTGTGTGTTGGCGGGGAAGGGTGTGGGTTGTGGGGAGGATAAGTCTCCCACGTCTGGAAATTCTGGATGCTCTGCCTGGCCCTCTTTGCAGGAGAAACAAGCCAGTCGCAGTGCAAAGGGTCAGGGACAGTGAGCTCAAGCTGACGCCGCCTTGAAACACTCAACAGATTCAGACCTTGCCCCCAGACCGGGGCCAGCCAGTGATGAAAGAGTTCTGCCCAAACACTCAGGAACGGGGTCTTGACCTTCCTGGCTCATTAGGAACACAGCTGCCCTCACTCCTGGCTGCTGGGAGCCCCCCAGGGGTCCCCAGGCCCCCTCCAGCTGCCTTCTTGCCTGTCACCTGGAGAACACTTGCCTGCCCACGGCTCTGGGGGGCAGGGCCTCACAAAACCCCCAGACAATTGACTGTCAACCCCAAACCCTCCCGACTCATTGCCTCGCCCCAAACTCACATGCAGAGGCTCTGAGTTCCAACCGCTTCATCAGGTCCCTCGTCAGTGGAGCTGCTCCAGACCCTGGCCGGACCAGCCTGTGTGGAACCAGGATTCCTCTGGGACGCCGCCGCCCTCCAGTCTTCCCTCTTCCACCAACTGGAAGCTTCGAGGCCAGAGCATTTGAGAGAAAAGTATTACCTTGCCCTTTGAGAAGGACCTGCGTGGGCACAGGTGTTATCGGTTGAATGGTTAACTGCCCCGTGCACGATAGGAGGCAGCCGGGCCAAGGCGGACATTCAGGACCAACCAGAAATGTCATTTCTCCACTTTGGAAAAGTGCCCAATACATCTGAACATAGTCATCTCCTCCCTAAAACACCCTCCGGTGACTCTCCAGGGCGGCCAGCATAAAGCCTGGACTGCCCCGCCAAGCACCAAGGTCCATCCACGGTCAGCCCAGGCCACCTGCCTGTGCTCCCTGCGCCGGGCCCATGGCCTGTGCACTCCTCCTTGGCGTCCATACTCAAGACTCGCCTGCAAACAGCCTGATGCCTGCCCATGATCCAGCCCCTCCCGTGGCCCTGACCACCCACCATCCCCGGGGCCCGTCACCTGGCAGTTGTCCCCGTGCTGCTTGGGACTTTTATCAAATTGAGCAACTCAAGAGTTTCTCAACTTGCAGGCTGCTGTGCTCTGGACAAAAGCCATTGAATTTTGACCAACACGCAACTGCGTTTTATTTTTTCAGCCACAATTGCAAATATAGGCAGTTAGGTGATGTCCGCTGGTAGAGTATGGAACTGGGTGGGTCATGGGGCATGTGTGGAAGGAGGGACGATTTGCTTTGAGTTGGAGATAAGGGACAAGGTGAAATGTGAAGCCAGTGCCAAAAGAAGAAGGTGGCTTTCTTGGGATTTATGAGAAGTTTGCCTGGAGAGCCTGATAGGACTGGGCATAGTCCTCAAAGGTAGGGCAGCAACTGAGGGAACGGGGCTGTGCTGGGCATTCTGGGATACAGAATTTAGCTTGACTCATGTGTCTGTCCTTTTCTCACTGACTCCATCATGATGCTCCAAGGGCGGGGACTTGGGCTCCTGTGTTCTCTTCACGGCAGTCCTCTGTCTGCATGGTTTTGGTTGGTGCTTAGTGACAATGAAGGAGCTCAGCCACGGGCAAATTCCTCTGAGCAGGGACCAAAGTCTGGCCCCTGTGTCGCTGGCAATGGGAAGGTGATGGCAGAGGGGTGTCTTGTGGAAGCGCTGGGAGCTTGGAGCAGTTCCGAAGTGTCTGTTAGATTATTACTGATCGAGAACTGACCCACAACCAGACCCACACAGCTTCTTTTTTAAAATCTCTTCTCTAGAAGTAACTTTTGTAAACAAAACCATCTTTAGTTCAGAGCCCTCACAGGTCCAGAACCTCTCCTGTTCAGTGACTATCATCTACGGTAAAATGCACCCGCACGATCTGTAATTTTATGCTGGGAATTTGGGGGGATGATTTTTATCCTTTTGTCTTTGGGGGTGATTTGGCTACAAGTAATTCATTTAATTTACAACTGTCTTCGATATCTTGGCACTGATTGTGTATATTTGGGAAACTCTGCAGAGACAGACAAATGTAAACTCCAAATAGTTTCAAGAGATTATGATACTTTTATAAATACTACATTTAACAATGAACAAAGTGGACAGAATGTTATGTTTTGTAGACTTTTAAAAAATTTCCATTTTTAAAAAGATTTTATTTATTTGACAGACAGAGAAAGAGAGAAAGAGCAGTAGGACCCCCGCCCTGGGATCATGACCTGAGCCAAAGGCAGACGCTTAACTGACTGAGCCACCCAGGCGCCCCTATGTTTTACAGACTTTTGTTAAACCTTCGTTAATATCGATTTTCTCTGAAACAATTCATTCCTGTTCTGGGCTGAAGTGTGAAAACTCCGAGGCCCATGGCCCTGGCCTGTGGCCCCTGATGGACAAACGAGCCTTTCCTGGGCCAGAGGACGAAGACACAAGTTCATCAATTTACTGACTGATTGATTGATTGAGCTCAAACCTATGTGAGCAACAGGGGGCTTGGTGAGCAAGATAGACACTGCCCTTGCCCCCTCAGCGTGTGGGGTGCGGGCACACAGAGCCTGCTGCACACGCGACAGTCGGCAGCCAGGGAGGTTAGGCTTGGGGGCTCCAGCTCTCCTTTCCCACCCGAGACCCTCATCCTCGTTTCTCCTACCTGCCATCAAAGCCCACCCTTGGATTCTTAACATTTTTTCCCTCCCAGGAGGTATTTTTAAGTCTAAAGAATAAAGATATAATAGTGAAATTTCAAACACTAGTCAGGGTACAAAGGAGGATCGGAAGAGGAAGTTCTTGAGCATTTTCTAATACTCCTAAAATCATTCCATTGACTGGTGACTTCTGTCCTTGCGGATATGATAGAAGCCAGTAGATACTTCAGATTAGATGGATGGACGGATGCACAGATAGATGGATGGATGGAGGGATGCATGCATGGATGGATGGACGGACAGACAACAGATGGTGGACGACTATTTCACCTTTATTCTTTGATTTGAACTTGATTCATTTTCTGACTTCTCATAGAGCTGGGCTAAGGTCTGACAGACATTAAGTAGTTGGTAAAAAGTTTGTTGAATGAACAATTCAATGAAAGGGAGGTTATATATGCAGGAGCCCTGTGTTTTGGGGTTTCTGTTTTGGGCTCCTTTTGATTTGAGTAACACACAAGCAGGCAACTTGAGTCTGCAGTTAGCAGAGTCTTGTCTCTCTTCTTGGGGCAAAGACCTTTGCAAGCTTGACCTTGCTTAATTTATTGACAGCATATCCAATCGAAGCCACAAGACTCCCATGGAAACCTTTGTTCCAGATTTCATTTTAACTTGGCAGAGGTCTGACCTTGGTGGATTGCTCGTATTAGTAATAACAATAGTAAAATGATACTGAACACTAACATAGCACTCATTGTGTGCTGTTTGTGGCTTTAAGCACATTACAAATATTTACTAACTTAACCCTTAAAATAGCCCTTTGCTTTAGGCACTACTATTTACACCATTTTATGGGTGGGAAGATGGAGGCTTCAAGAGGATAAATGACCTGCCCAGGGTCACCCAGCTCTAAGTGGCAGAGGCAGGACTTGAACCCAGACAGATTGGCCTCAGTGTCTGGGCTCATATCACTATATACATCACATCCCCAACATCAGCTGGCAGCTGCCACGCTCCTGTCACTGAAGGAGAGTTTTTGCTGCCCCCTCACAGAGAGCGCTCTTGTGGGCACCAGGTTGGTAAGGTGCTGGTTTGGGGTCCTGGCATCGGCGACGGTATAATCTGTGGAGGGACCGGCGAGGTGGAGGCGGCTCCTTGCCTGCCTGCTGCCAGCTCAGGCGTGAAGAGAAGCCCAGCTGCGGCAAGGAAACAACCAGCCTCGCAGCCCTCACCACCCCACAGCGGGCTGAGGGGGAAGGGACAGGTGTGTGTCCATGTATCCATCCGAGGACTGGGCAGTCTGGTCTCTTTCCCGAGGAGGATAACCAAGGACTCGCGGGTCCTTCATGGGGAGGCAGGAGGGGCCAGACCATCGTGTTCAGCCACAGCCTACTTTAGAATTGGGGGCCCCGGCGCCATTTGGAAGAAAAGAAAAGAGAAAGTTGCTCTCTCAATTCTGGAGGAGCCCAAAATCCAGGTGGCAGCAGGGCCACGCTCCAGAGTGTCCAGGTAGGATCCCTCCTTGCCTCTCGCAGCTTCCAGTGTGGCTCGCAATCCTAGCCCTGCTCTGCCTGCAGCTGGTTTTACTCCCGTCTCTGCTTCTGTCTTCACTTGGCTTCTTGCCTCTGCGTCCCTCTCTTCACCGGGCATTTTCCTCTTATGAGGACACCAGACGTATTGAATGAGGGCTCAATGACCTCGTCTTCACTTGATTGTATCTGCAAAGACCCTATTTCCAAATGAGGTCCCCTTCCCAGGTACCAGAATTAGGACTTAAACGTTATCTTTTTGGGGGGGACAGAATTCAACCCATCACAGCTGGGGATACCTGTGGCTCACCAGTTACTTCTTACTATTTCTATGCTGTGGGATGAGACTGTGATTTTCATTAGGACCAGGAAGTCTCAGCTGGCAGCCTTGGTACCTGAATGCGGACTAAATTGATAGAGCAGAAGGTGCTGTACCAGTGAAGTTCATTTCCAAACACAGAGCAAAAGCAAGATGCTGTCCTACTCTACGCTTTGCTTTGTTTTCTGAAGCTTCTACCTTGGCTGCCTCAGGACACCCTCTCACCCTGAATTAAATGGCAACAAAGTGACAATGAAGGTAAACCGAGTAGTTATCTGGAAGCCATGCAGCCTCATCGGGGGGAACCCCTCATTTTCCATCAACTGTAAATCACAGCATTTGCCCGTTTCTTGAAAGAATCCTTCAGAAGTAGCTAGAGCTAATTGTGCTTCGTAGTCTACCTCGAAAGAGTGTTGGAAAGAATAATGGGTACATTTCCAAGTGGAAAATAGACAAGTGAACTGATGGCAAATGTATTTAACAGGGAAGACCATGGGGAAAATGAATTAAATAGGATCCTATCTATGCTTTTATCCTAGAAGACAAGGCAGATTTTAGTTCAAGCAGGGCTTCTCTGGTGCTGTCTGAACATAGATATGTTGGCTAAGGCTGGTCACTTGGTAGGAGATGGGAAGTTTCTGAAATTTAAACAACACATCTGTGAGACATGGCCTCCCTTTTATTTATCTGGTGCCCCTAATGCAGCTACCGCAGTCTCAGCAACACGTATTTCAATGTGATCTTGTATTTGCTAATGGCTCTTTTATACTGTGGACACAGGAAGATTTAACCTGTTAGATGAGATAGACACCAGGAATGCCATAGCCCAAGTGCCCAGAGATCATCTGATACGTAGTGACCATGAAAGAATTATGGCTTAAATACTAAGAGGCCAAAAGAATTGAAATTGGAAACTCAAACAGACTTTTCTACACCCATGTTCATTCCAGCATTATTCACAGTAGCCAAAAGGTGGAAAGAGCCCAAATGTCCACTGACAGACGAAGGAATAAGCAAAATAAGGTCTCTCCAAACAGTGGAATATTGTTTAGCCTTAGAAAAGAATGAAATTGTGACACGTGCTGCAACACGGGTGAACCTTGAAGACATTATGCTCAGTGAAATAAGCCAGTCACAGGAGTCAAATATTACATGATTCTACTTAAGGAAGGTCCCTAGAGGAGTCTGATTCATAGAGACAGAAAGTAGCAGGACAGTTCCTGGGGCCTGGGGAGGAGGAATGGGGAGTTGGTGTTTAGTGGGGACCGAGTTTCTGATGCTGAACCAGTTCTGGAGACAGTTGGTGGTGATGGTTCCATAAGAATGTGAATGTACTTAATGCCACCGAACTGTACACTTAAAAATGATAAAAATGGTAAGTTTGATGTTCTTTGTATTTTACCACAATAAAAGACAAACACACATACGCATAAGACGTGTGTCTTGTCTTCGCCATTCTGTGTGGGGCCACCCCATCCAGTGTGGTCTTGGAGGAGTGCGTTCATTTATGAGAAAGGAGTTTCATTGGAATAAATGTTCTCAGATATGAACCGGGACAACTCTGTCCTCTTATCTCTATTCTAGATAATTCTGAGAGCCAAATGCCAGATCCAGACCCTGGCCCGCCTGGGAGGATGGAGGACTATTGGAGGATTTAAGGCCAGGAAAGAGGGGCCTCCCTGCAGTGAGCCCTCCTTTCCTCAAGGAGGCACTGTGGGAAGACCTATTCAGCCTGGTACAGGTGGGGGTGGCCATGTAGTCCTTCGCAGGACCTGGTGGGGAGCCCACGGCCAGGTGGGATCAGTGAAGATTGTCACGTCATCCACCTGCCATTCTGAACAAAGTCCTCACCTGTGCCAGACTCCTAATTGTCACCCTCCTCACACGCAGTCAGCTGACGTTGGTGCCACACCTCTGGGTTCCCCACGCCTTCTAATTTACCGAGTGCTGGTGCGCAAACTATTATCTAACCCTACAGACGGCTCTGTGAGGCATCTGTTATCAAGTTTAGGCATCTTGTCCAGTCTTCATAGCTGGTCATAGAAAAATCTGGGCCTCCAGCTCAAGCTTCAGTTCCTTCCTCCAGAGGCTGCCAGCCGGGAGCTGCCAACCCTCCCTCAGGCCTTCGGAAAAGGCCGTGGTGATGCGCAAAGTGGGCTCAGGGCGGAGCCCTGCAGGCCGGCACTGAAGGCTCCATCAAGATTTGTTGAGTGAACAAGAACGGGGCTCAAGCACGAGTTTCAGAAAGGCCTTGCTCTCCGTTCCAGTCCTGGCTAATGTTTGTTGGGGCTGAGTGACCAGCACGGCTTTGCTGGGTCCCAGCTGGAAACTGTTCACAAATATCTCAGCTGCCACGGATCAGGCAGCATGTGGATGGGAAAGTCAGGCTCTCAAGA